>NC_056743.1:1918831422-1919133297 GCF_019279795.1 Protopterus annectens | reverse complement strand
CCAAATAAGGATAGATCTGTATTCCTTTTAACCTGAGGAAAGCTATCACTGGAGCCAGAACTTTCGTGAACACTCTGGGCACAGTAGATAAGCCAAAGGGCAATGCAGAGAACTGATAATGAGAAGTCCCAGCTCGAAAACGCAGATACTTCCTGCAACTCAGTCTGATAGGAACATGAAGATAAGCCTCCTTGAGATCCAAAGTTACCATCCAATGATCTTTGCCCAGCAGAGGTAAAAGCTGCTGTAACGTCAACATTTTGAACTTGGGAATGTCCAGATAAGTGTTGAGGATAGATAAGTCCAAAATTGGTCTCCACGTGTTCCCTTTCTTTGGTACTAGGAACAGGCGAGAATAAAATCCTAGGCCCACTTCTGGCATAGGGACCGGCTGAATGGCTCCTATTTGGAGTAACAGAGAAATTTGCTTGTGAGCCTCTATTCTTTGTTGAGGAGGAACGTCTGGCATGCCTTTGAAAGGAGGCAAGGTATGGAAATAAAACCTGTAACCGTGGTGTATGATATCCAATACCCATCTGTCTTGGGTAATTAAACTCCAATTTTCTTTGAAAAGTGCCAACCTTCCTCCCAAAGGTGCTGCCAGACGAGAAGGCTCTGGCAGCTGAAAAGGTAGGTCATTGGGTCTGTTTACGAAAGGACTGACCCCTGCCCTCACCGAAGACTGTGCAGGAGAACTCCCTGTTCTAGGCCTGAAAGAGCCCTGAGCTCTGCCCCTACCACGTCTAGATCTACCCCTAGACTGGGAATCATAAGAAGGATACGTCCACCCCTTAGTAGGCCAATTTCTACTAAACTTTGGAGGCTGAACCTGCAAAAATCTTTAACAGTCTGCATAGACTTAGCCTTGTCTTCCATTTTCTTTAAAACTGCCTCAACAGGAGAACCAAACAACACATCAGATTGTAAAGGAGCATCTAAAATCCTTGTTTTAACATGGTCAGATAAATTCTGATCCCTCAGCCAGGCGTGCCTGCGAAGAACTGACCCAGTGGCAGCCACCCTAGACGAGGCCTGTACAGCATCAAAACCACATTGCAAAGAATGCTTACCCACCTGTTCAGAAACATGTACTAAATCTTGTAACTCTTTACAATCAATACCTTCCATAAGAGCATCAACCTTAGACTTCAATTGTGAAAGGAGATAGTTTTGGTATTTCAACATGTGGAACTGGCAATTCAAAGCCCTCATAGCTAGAGTGGAAGAAGTATAAACTTTCTTTCCCCATCTATCCAAAGCCCTGGCCTCTTTATCTGTAGGAACCGGATTCTTGACAACAGAAGCCTTAACACCTTTAGGCCCCTGACTAACAGTTTCTGGGTCTGCCCTAGGACTCTTAAAAGATACTTATGAGCTTCAGGCACCCTGTAATACCTATCCGGTTTAACAGGAGCAGGAGGCAAAGAATCAGGATTAAGAGAAGCCTCTGTAAAACATCTTCCACCACATCCAAAACAGGAGGTATAGCCAAAGGCCTATGCTGGGGTAAAACAAAAATTCCCTAAGCCTTTTCCTGGAATCAGAGAAGTCCTGACCTTCCCACTTAAAATGCTCCCTCATGGAATGAAGAGTTTCTGAAAAGAAAAATCCTCAGGAGGAGAAGCAGAAGGAGTAGAATCATCCACATCAGAATCAGAATAAGGAGAATACTCCTGCAAGTCTTCAGCCGAAGACTCTGAAACATCGAAGCCTGCTCAAAACTCCCTAGCTCAGGCTCCACCCTAGGTCCCTTATCAGGAGGGCAAAGAACCCCTAATCAAAGTAAACAAATCTTCTGCCATTTTAAGCATATGCTTCTTGGGCACAGTTCCTGAAGAACTAGGGGTGACACCAACTGAAGCTAAACCTGGCCTGCCTCTGGGAGAAGCCTTGGAAACAGAAGGAGAGGGCCTAACCACCCTAGGAAGGGAGGGAGTATAGTAACCTGAGAAGCCCCTTCAGCCTGACCTGCCTCCTGAGAGGCCACATCCTGCAATAACAAAGTCTCTCCTGGGATCCCAAAGAAACCTCCGGTGGAACCACCGGCTCCACCGACACCTCTAAAGAACCGGCGTCCGGGCGGTTCTTCTAACCTAGGCTTAACTGCTTTGTCCTTGCACTTCTTGAAGAAGCGGGCGTCGGAGCATCCGACGGCATTTTATAATTGCACCGCTTCCCGAAGACTAACCTGGCACAATCTAACCTTCTCTTTATAGTGCGCTTATTGAATCTAGCACAAGAGCGACACCCAACAACGTCGTGCTCAGGCCCTAAACAAGGAATACACAAAGTATGATAGTCTCTATGCGGTATCTGTTTCCCACAAGAAATAAAATTATTCACTTTTTCTGACATCCGGTAAACCACTGAGGCAAGAAAAAACTAAAATATTCCCCAACGGGGTACTTAGCCAACTTTGACTCGGTCTGAAACTCCGAAATCGAAAAATTTCAGAACGCCAACCGGCGCTTGCAATGCTGCTTCTGCATCGGACCATGCGGCAAAAAAGACTGAGGATATGACGTCGGTCATGCGCATTTGTACCCTGACGTCCTGATGTCAGTCAAATGCGCCTTGACCGACGTCAGCCTTATACTTTGATATTCGGGCCGACCGAGGACAGCGGACTACCCAAGTGTAAGGACTGCAGCAATGTGAGATGAAGAACATCAAATATGAACAAGTAAATTCAAGTAAGCAATAGACAAAAATGAATATTAGACAATTTGGTGAAAATTCGCACATTCAGTGTATGGGAATTAACAGCTGTAAAAGAAAAGAGAAAGAGACAAGGATTATGTCACTATGTTTGATTGTTACAAGCTATGTACAATTGTTACATGCTTCTTTTACAGAATGAAATAGTGATAGGGTGATAGAACTGTCTACAGACAGTTGTAGAAAAACAGAGGAAAACACAAGGATTATGTCAATATGTTTGATTGTTACAAACTACTATGTACAAATGTTTACAAACTACGTTTGCATAATGAAATAGTGGTTAAGCTTTAGAATAGGGGAATAGTTACAATGCAGGAGTAGTCATATGCATATGTTAGCTATAGAGGAAACAGAGACAAACTGAGTACAGGGTGTAGGAATGTGAGAAAGGCTATGAAAGTGGAAGTTGTCAGGCCTTGAAAGTTGGGGGTAGGGTACAGGTGGATCTCCATATGGAGGAGAAGTAAGTATGTAAAGAAGTTTTAAAAGTTTAAAGGTTTAGGTTGGATCTAAGTGATACAGGAAGAGAGTTCCAATGTTTGGCTACTGAGTAAGAGTATAGTAGCTGGCCTGCAGGTAAGTTGGGTTTATGTACTTGTAGGAGATGTTGATTTTCAGATCTAAGGGATCTTTTGTGCAAGTAGTTGATGATTAGTGAGGCAAAGGCAGGACAATCAGAGGGTTTGATTACTAATTTGTGAACAGTTGTCATTTGTATGTAGGAATGATAATGTGGTAGTTCAAACCAATTAAGAGAGTATAATGCTATACAGTGGTGCCTGGAATAAGAGGCATTGGTGGCAAACCTACAACCTTGTTATAACATATTTCAAGTTTTGACTATAGGGTAGAAAGTAAGTAAGAGGGCTTCATATGTTAGGGAGGGTAATAGATATGTGATGGCAAGGTTTTTTTTTTTACTGGAGGAGCTTAGAAAGTGTTTATGCCTATATAGAATGCCAAGTTTTTGGTGCTTTTTTTTTTACGTTGTGCTAAATATTTAAGTCAAATTTTAGGTGTTCGTCTATTATTACCACTAGTAATTTAGTGTGCGTTATTACTTCAATTGCTGTTTTGCTCTGAGAGTATAGTGAACTGTTTTTTGTCTACAGGGTTTTTTCTTAGGGGTGAATAGAAATTGCTTGGTTTTGTTTGGGTTGAGTAGTATGTGTTTTTTGTAGAGCCATTTTTCAATGGAAGTGAAGGTGAGTTGTGTAAAATGTTGTAGGTTGGATATGGAGTCGGCTGAGCAGATGACAGATGAAATGCCTGCATATTGCATAATAGAGCCAAGTTTGAGTGAGGAATGTAGATTACTGATGAATATATTAAATAAGACAGGCCTTACTATTGAGCCTTGGGGCACACCTGTAGGGTTTGGAGATAAGAAGAGAGGGAGGAGTTGTATCTAACTGCTTGTTGTCTGTTTGATAGATAACTTATTAAACTGGTTTTGTGAAGAGGAGGAGAGTCCTGTTTGGGAGAGTTAGTCGAATAAGTGGATGAGAAACAGTATTAAATGCTTTTGAAAGGTCTAGAAATAGTGAGGAGACATATACCAGAGTCTCTATCTTTGTTGACTGTATCCATGAAAAAAAAATCAAAGTGATCATCGTACTGTGACCTGGTCTGAAGCCATGCTGTGTGGGTGATACAATATGATTATGAGTGAGATAGTCCAGAAGCTGAGCTTGTATACATTTCGTGAGGATTTTGGAGATGGGAGAAAGAATATCTATGGGGCGGCAATTGAAGAGATCTGTGGGTTCAGCACCTTTGTGAAGGAGTAAGATAAAAGTAATTTTCCAGGTATTTGGGACATAGGATTCAAGAATAGATCTGTTTATAAGTATGCTAATACGGTAGGCTGTAACTTCTGCAGCAAGTTTTAGATACTTAGAGGGTAAATTATCTGCTGCATTGGAGCCATATTTTAGTTTGCAGAGGAGTATTTTTATGGTACAAGTAAGAACTGGTTTTAGAGTAAAAGATGCTAGCTGGGTAGAAGTGACACTGGAATTGAGATAGGATGGGGAGGAAGATGGGTGAGTGAGATGGGATGGAGAAGATGGCGTGGTAGTAGTGCAGTTTGAGTTAGAGTGAAGTTGGGGGAAGTTAGTTGTGAAGTTAGAAATGGTGTTGATAAAGTGGTTATTAAAGAGACTGGCTACATCAGGGCGACTTTTAATAGGAAATGGAGTAGGATTACTCTTAGAGCCCGGGTTTAGAAATGAAGTAATGGTAGTCCAGAATTTTTGGGGTTATTCCTACTATTAGATTGATATTTAACATAGTGTTCCTTTTTGTCTTTGGTTACCTGTTTTTTAACATGATTGTGAAGTTGCCTGGACTTCTGAAGGATGGACTGATTTTTGTATTTTTGCCATTGTTTCCAGATTTTATCTCTGTTTTGCATTAGTTGTTTTCTTGATTTGGTTAACCATACGGCATAATTAGATTTAATTATTTTAGACTGAGGGGATGCAAGTTGGTTAAGAATTTCTAGAAATGTAGTGCTAAAGTAGTTAACTGCATCATCTAGGGGAATGTTTTTTAGGATATTCCAGTCAATTTGTTGCAGTAAGTTGATGAATGTCTGGGGATTAAAGTTAGCCAAATTCCATATTTGCTTATAGTGATGTTCTTTTTGGAGGGAAGGGGATGTTCTGAGCACATAAGTGGGAGATGAAAACATAAGAGTATTTGGGAGAGTACCTGTTGAACAGATTTTGTATGGGTCACTGACAAGTATCCAGTCCAGGATGGAGCCTTCAGTTTTGCCTTTTTTGAATCTAGTAGGGGATGTTTTTAATTGAGCAAAGGTAAATAAGTTGATGTTAGAGGATGGGAATTTGGTGCAGAAATGTAACCAGTTAATAATAATAATGTCTCCCAATATAATAGTTTAATTTTTTGATTGTGCTGGAGATCCAGGCTAGGATGTCTTCCAGAATTGGTATATTATTGTTTGGGGGAATATATAGAACTACTATGCATAGGTTTTTGGTTTTATTTATTTTTATGAATGAGATGAGAATTTCAGGTGTAGAGAATTGAGGGATGGTGTTGGAGAAAGGGGTTGTATAGTAGGATTTTGGGAAGAGGAGTGCAATTCCTCCACCCTTCTTGTTCTGCCAATCGAGCATCATAGTGTTGTAGCCAGAGGGGAGGAATTCTGAGTCTTTTATGTCGGGTTTGAGCCAGGTTTCTGTGGCGGCAATAATGTCTGGATGCAAAAAGAAAAATGTGGTATCCTTCGAAGTCTCAGAAAAACCCGGTATGCAACCTATACTGGGTCAAAAACAAACCAAGAAGAAATTGTGGAGGGTGTGAAGTTCATTCCTTAAAATATGTTATGCATTTAGTTCATTAATAAAAATCGAACTGTAAAACATGTACTACAAAATAAAACAGAAAATAGTAGGTAGTCCACAGTTGAGTTAACAATGGAATATCCTTCATCGAAACACAAAAACAAGTGATCCTAGCTGAGTACAATGAAAATCATGAAAGACATTCATCATTTATACATAATCAGGTTATTTGGAGCAAGGGAGTGGTTACGGAGGGTGGTTCTGTTAAGAGCAATAAAAGCAATAAACTCATTCCTTTAGCCAAGTCCCCCTTCCCCCTTAACACCATAGTGTAAACTGAGACTGTGCTACCTTAGAACTGAAACTAAAAAGATAGAGACAAATTCAAATATATAATATAAGAACGCTTATTAAGGCTAACTTACTAATCCAAACTTTATTAATTAAGAAACCAACTCACTAATAAAATGGCTAATTAACTAGCAAAAAGATCTACTCCTAGATGTCTATTAGATTAAATATTAATAACTTATAAACTGAAACACTTTTAACAAAGGTTGCTTTCATACCAAATAAATACTTCATCAGGTTTATGTATAAAAAACATAGCACCATATTAATGAATATGTGTATAAATCAACAAATAAATGCCTAAGTACGCTGGAAACTGTGACAAATGTTAAAAAAAAGTATTAAGGCCCTTGAGATCTGTTCAAGTGTGGCATCTAACTAAGAAAGCACTTAGTTTGAATGAATATCAGAAAATAGCACCAATGTCAGTTATTTTCATTGTAAAATATTTACAATGTTTAAAATTTGTTTATAACAATATTATCATGTATAATATTAGCATCTAATGTCAGCATAAGTCCCATATCAGACTTTTAATAGTCTTTTAAATATTGGAGTAGTTTTCTGCGTTCTAGTATGCTTTTTATGGAGCAATAATAATTAAGCCCTAGTTATCTAAAAGAGCTCAGTTTCAGCTGCCACAGTAGTTCACATTTTTCTAAAAGATTAGGGATGTCTCCTTCCAGTTCCAAAAGGTCCACACTATCAATAATTTCATATTTAAAGCCAGTGTACCTTTTCTGAAGCTGCAGGTGTTGAGTCAGTGCATTATTCTTGCACTTAGCTCTCATTTCAGAAAGATGGCCAAAATTCCTTCTAAGGCTATTGAGTGTTTTCCCTACATAAAATGCTTCACAGTCATTGCACCTTGCCCTGTAAACCACCTGCAATGAGTTGCACTCACCCCCTGCATTGCTTATAATCAATTTATTTAAATAAGGGCAGAAAAGCATATCTGTGCTGACAAAAAACACAGTTGACTCCACACTTATTGGTGCATGTACCCAATGGTCTGGGCACACCTTCAGTTTAACTCCTGATGTTTCTGGTTTTCCTATACACAAAGGAAGGAGCTTCTCCAAGGTTGTCCATTAGATACAGGCTTTCAGTAATTATGGCCTAATTCTCTCTAACAATATTAATGATGTGATAGTCAATAATAAAAGTCAAGATACAACTGTCTTTTTTGTTGCATATTAGGTAGACATACATATATCCTTCCATTGTTTCTTTCTGAATTATTTATCCGATCTCTCTTCCCAATCCTTCCTAACCTCCTCTAATTCTTATAGCTATCATGCAATATTTTATATGCTCTACTAATTATTCTTTTTTTAATGGCAGCTCCTCTTCAAGATTCTACAAAAAACTCTACCAGTGCTGGTCTTTCATTTAGAACCCCCTATTTCTTTCTCTTTGCCTATACTCTGATATCAGTCCCTGATAGGGAAGGCAATCTCTAACCTGCAGTCCAAATACATTTTTGGTGTCTTCCCATTCCATCATCTTTCCCTCTCTAGTTATTTATTCCCAATACCTTGGTTCCTTTGTCAGTTTTCTCCAATAAATTCCAGCCCCCTTGCCTATTGTCTATATCCCTAATTGCAGTCATCTCTAACGGCAGAATCTCCTTTCTCCAATCCAGTGTTGGCTTAGTTCTTAGAATACTTTCTGCTACTTTATGGATATAATATTTTGTATGATTACTGTTATTCTCCATAAAGGCCTGCATCCAAAATCCCAGTCTCTCCTTTCTTGAGCTCCCCCTGTTTCATCAACTCTTTCCACTTTGAAATATAGTTTTCTGCTTGTGCTATGTACAGTAGTCTTAACTGTGCAGCTCTGAAATACCCTTTCAAATTGGGTAGACCCAAGCTGCCCTGTTCTACTGGAAAAATCAGCTTATCCCACTTGACTCTTGCTGTCTTCCTCGCCGATAAAGTCCTTCAGATCCTTATTAACTGCTATCCACAACTTCTCCTCTGGTTAATAAAAATATTTCAACTGCTTGTATTGTATTATCCATATCCATATAACAAAGCTTCCATTTTCTCAGTTTTTGTATTATCTTTTTAGTCTCTTCTCACATATCCTTAGCTGCCACAACAGAATCATTTTTAATCCATACTCCTAAATGCTTCATTTTATCATGTCCCCTTAAATATGGATATTCCTGAACCAATTTGTATGTGACTACATAAGCTACCACTATTGCCTTTGTTTTAGCTTCATTAAGTTTGTATCCCAAAAAGATCTGAAACTCTCTTAAAATGTTCCACAACACTCTAATGTCTTTTTCTGGTTTTGTCAGGTGTAAAATAATATCCCACAATAGCCCACAAACTAGTAAAACATCCACTAAATGTCCCATCCCTCCAGAATCTACTCCGACCATATTGCACCACCAGACCACTAAGATCCAGCAACAAAAATCACTTGCAGATCACTAAAGCCAATAACTCTGCTGGTGAAGCACTATTCTCTTGCACCATAGCCAAATTATGGAACTCCCTCCCACCCACAATTACCTCCATACCATCATGCACCCACTTCAAAACTTTACTAAAAGCAGACCTAAAAACATGCTGGCTATGCCCTTGCAACTCCCACTCTAATATCACCCACCCCATCCAACCACTACCTTTCTTTCCACTCCACTACCTTGATTATAGCAAGCTCAGATGCTCATAAGCCTAGTCTTATTATAGTACAAAACAAGAAGATGGTCTCTCCACGATGTATCAAGTAAAAACGTAGTATTTCAAGAACTCCAAATAATCCAGTAGGTCATATAGAAAGAATAAAAACTTTTTTATTTTAGACAAGTGGGAAGATGAGCGCTTTCGCGTGGATACAACCACGCTTCTTCAGATAACATTTACACCCACTGGCAAACATTAAATAGCAAAGTAATAAACATGCCATTAACTACTTAATGAAACCAATTAACAGTTAAAGGTATATCTGCTAAGAGACCTTAAAAACAAAATTGGAAAGACACAAAGAAAATATATGCATTGTAGCTTAACCATGACCTAATCCTAGTCTTATTATACCGCATGAACTTCTTACTGTTAATATCTGTTATGTACTTCACAGATAAAGATTCTAGTTGTCTACTGATGTACTATGTTCTTCATCTGTAAATATGTTGTAAGTAATTGCTATGTAAATTGTTAATTGCTATGTAATCCAATGTAACTACTGTCTGTTTATTTTAACTGTGGAGCTTTTCTCCCCGGGCCTCCGCTGAAAATGGATCTTCGTCCAGTCGGACACTCCCGGTCAACAAATATAAATAAATAAATAAATAAATACATAAATAAAAATAATATCATCTGCAAATAAAGCCAGCTTTTCATGAAACTATACCAATTATATCCTTGAAGCTCTGAGTCCCTTATTTTCTTTGCCAATGGTTCAAAATATAATGCAAATAATAAAGTGGAAAGAGGATACCCCTATCTTGATCCTCTACTCAAGCAGGAATTATCAGAGAGGACCCCACCCACTTTAATTTTCGTCTCTGATCCCTCATATATCCTCCTAATCAACCTTATAATTTTTTCAGGAAATGCAAATGCTTCCATTGCCCTTCTCATAAAGTCCCAGTTTACTCTACCAAATAATTTCTTTGCATCAAGACCCACAAACAACAATGGTATTTTTTTACATTCTGTTTCCCTCTGGATCATCAACGTTTTGTTAATGTTGTCAAATGTTTGCCTCCCCTCCACAAAACCACACTGATCCATAGATATCAGTTTTGGAATTACTTTTGCCATTCTTTTAGCCATTATACACATGAAGACTTTATAATCATGGTTTAGTATTAAAATGGGCATGTATGAAGGTGGATCTGATGGATCGTTACCCTCTTAGGTATTACAGCTACCACTGCTTTCTTCCTGGACATTGGTACTTCTTCTCCTCCTCCTTTTAAAGTACTGTTAAGCAAAACCTTCCAGAACTTTATAATTTTTTTCCTCCTAGTTTCCAAACTTCACATAAATATCATTTATTCCTGGGGACTTTCCTGTACATTGGTTATACATCACAATTTGTATCTCATCTCATCCTATCCTGTTAGTAAGTGAACTTCATCTACCTCTAACATTGGCATATTTATTTATTTATTATTTATTTAGTTATTTTCATTTGTTTATCGGGATGGTCCAGCTGGGCCAGAAGTGCCCATTTTCAGTGGAGCCCGGGGGAGACAAGCTCCACATATAAGACATTTCACATGCAATACAGAATTTATATTAATAAAGACATTTAGTAGATATTATTGACAGCTTACACAATTGGTGAAAAAAAAAAACAGTACATAACTAATCATTCTCAAATCAAAGATATTATACAAGCATTAGAGTGTATACATGAGAACATTCTATATGAGTAGTTTTCATCTAGCAAAATTTATATAGGATACTTATTGCAGTGGGTGCAAAGTGGATATAGGAAATAATCAGATACTAGGTACTTAAGCTTTTCACACGTTAGCTTAGCAATAGGCTATATGAGTCCTGTTGCAGGAATCTGCAAAGTCGGTGGATATTGTTGCAGATATAAGTGGTGGTATGATATGAAGGTAGGCTGCGAGAGTACCTGAATGTCTTGTCTGGTTCAATGGCAGGTCTATAAGGGTTAGGAAGAGAAGGAATTAGACAGGAGGGATCAATGGTAGGACAATGAGGGTTAGTAGAAGAGGGAAGTGGACAGGATGAAGAGGTGGATTAAGCAAAAAGACAGGTGGATGTGAAAGGAGGATTCCAGAGTAGTAGAGTGGGGGTGAGAATAGTTGTGATGGATGAAGTTAGGTTATATGAGATATGGCGTTAGCACATGTGCACAGCCAAGATGAGGAGAGGTGTTGTTTCAGAGATGTCTTCAAAAGGATTACTGAGCGGGCGGATCTAAGTGTTGGGGGGAGGGAGTTCCAAAGTTTTGCAATGGTACAGGAGTAAAGCATCTGGCCACTCGAAAGTTGGGTTTTTCTACATTCACGAGCAGTTGGTTGCTAGATCAGAGTGGTCTGTTAGGATGGTATAAAGTAAGTACAGAAGATACAGCAGGGCACATGGATGGCTTATGAATGAGTTTGTGAGCTGTAGTTAGTTGGATAAAGGTGAGATAGTTGGGGAATTCAAGCCATTTTAGGTTAAGTAATGATAAGCAGTGGTGGGATGAGTAGGAGGCATTTGCTACAAACTTAACAATTTTGTTGTAGCATGAGTCTAGTTTGGACTTTAGAGAGGACTGAATGTTGGTAAGGAGGGGGGCACTGTATAAAAGAGAGAGTAATAGAAAAGAAGTGGCAAGGGAAAGTTGGGCTGATGCACTGAGTAGATGTTTGTGTCAGTAGAGAGTGCCAAGCTTTTGATGTGTCTTTTTGACATTGGACTGGATGTGTAGGTTGAATGTGAGGTTTTCGTCTATGATGACACCTAGGAGTTTTGTGCTAGGTACAATGTCATTGGTGGTATCATTTGGGGATTGAATAGTGACGTTCTCTTTTTGAAGGGGTGGACTTTTTGGGGGCAAAGATTACTAGTTTGGTTTTGTTGGGGTTCAGGGCAAGAAGATTATTAGACATCCAAATTTCATTGGAATTGAGGGCATTTTGGGTGAGTTGGTGTAGTTCTGAGGAGTTGTTTGCAGTGCAGATGATAGTGGACTCAGCTGCGTACTGGATGACTGAGCCTTGAGAGAGTGTGGTGTGGAAGTTATTGATAAATATGCTAAACAGAATTGGGCTTAAAATTTATGGAATTTAATTCTTCCATAATCATTTCTACTTGCATATTTTCTTGATTTTCATATTTCTCTGCTTTATAGAGACTCTCATAGAACTTCTGAAATATTTCTAATAACCCTACAGGATCTCTTCTTACCTTCCTTGTTTTAGGCTCCCTAAGTTTGATGATAGCCCTTTCTACTTTCAGTTGCTGGAGTTGTTATGCTAAAAGTTTTTGTCCTCTAGTGTTATCAAAAAAACAGTTGCTTACCAGCAACATTTTTAATCGTGTGCAAATTACTGAGGTGTTTACCATTCTGCAGTTGATCCTCTTATTGTTGTTTGAGATTCCCCCTATTCTGCAATACTTTAACATTTGTCAGACCCTCTTAAGTTATTTTTGTTACTTCTAAACCATAGCTCTCTTTCTTTTATTTCCACCCTATTTTTAAACTCCACCTTAATTGTATCCCACTCCCTAGATATATTTTCAGAATAAATGTTTATCCTGTCTAACAGCTCCTGAATAATCTCCACTACCAATCCCTTAAATTCCTCTCTTTTCAAAAGATAACTAGGAAAGTGAGAGGGTCTCATTGTTATTTCATTACCCTATGTTTTTATTTTAGCTATTATTGGCACATGATTTGAAATAGTTACTCGGTGAGTATCAAGACCTTCAATTCAATTCACATATTCCTGTGAAATGTAAATTCTGTCTAGCCTAGTCCACTTTTTATATCTTGGGGAATAATATGTAAATTCACTCCAAACTCCTATGACTGAATTCACATCTTCCATGACAAATAATTTCATAAATTTCCCTTCTAGGCCCCCAGACACATCTTCACTGCTGCAAATCTAATTCTAATCTCCACCTATAAGTAATATTCCTTGCTGAAAACTGATTACTTCTTCCAGAATTTTCTTAAGCTCCATTATAGCAGTCTTAGGTGGTATGTAAATACATGCCACAGTAATCCTCCTCCCTTATCTGCAGCCTCTTACCACTACAAATCTGACATTATCTTATTTTATCTTCTTCTATCACTATTGGAGAGCCTCTTGCAATTAATATAAGTACTCCTCTTTTCCTTTGTCCTAAGTATTCCACTGAATAACTATCCTGAAAACCTTTCTTTATAAATTCACATGTTCAGTTCTAAGTGTATCTCCTGTAACATAGTTATTTGTACTCTACATTTTTTAATATAGTTCACTATTCTTTCTTTTTTGTATTTATCTGTGAGGCCATTTACATTTATAGACATTACAGAGAGCATCATTGTATTAAAAAGTTATTATCCCCACCTTTTATATATAACAGCTTTTTTGTTAAATGTCTAGTTCCAGCTTTTGTGTTACATGCATATACTGTTTGGCATATTGAACTTTTATGCAGTTGTTTCTTGACATATTCATTTGAGCCTATGTCACGTTATAAAACTTTTTGTTTTAATGAAACTCCTCAAACAAAAACACAAACACACACTCAATACCCAATTAAAACCTATTAACTTAATACTAACAAACAAAACTATGTAAACCTTCAACTACTGAAGTTTTACCCTCTTAAAATGAACAAAATTCACAAACTGACAGCCACAGTCACAGACTTGAGCTAAAGAACAAGAAAGGCTATCCATGCTTAAAAAAAGTAAAAATAAAAAAAGAAGAGTTATCCATGTTAAGACACATGGTACAGCCTGTGCTTCTACTAAGTGCTGATTGGTGTTGTCTTATCTTTATAGCTCTCCAAGCTGGGAAAAGCCCTGAATGCTTTCAGATAACATTAACTATTTTGGGAACACCCCTGAATGCTTTCAGAGAACATTATCTCCTAGCCAATCTCTGTTTTCTTTTTTTTTCTTCCCAGCCAATTAGATTACCTGCACGGAGACATGAGAACCAGGCAGCCAGTTTCTCTTTACCAGATCGTTTTCATGGAAACATGAATACCAGCTGCAGAATTGTTACTGAGCATGCATGTATTTGCTAGAAAAAAGCCTGATAATATTCAATTTTCTTTTTCATTTACTTGCTCTCTTTTAAAACTTCTCACTAAATCAATCTAAGGTCTTTAATCCAGTCATTCCCCCATGGAAGAATGAGAAAAAGCACATACATTTTTTTCTTTTATCATGCTTTTTAACCAGGTTTCTTTTTATATTGCAGTGCCTACATTTCTTAAAAATGAATGAGAAAAAAGAGAGAAGAAGGAAGGGAAAAAGAAAAGATAAAAAAGAATACCAGCACCTGTTCACAATCCGCATTACACTTACAAATAACTGAAAAAAACTTACTTTATAGCATGTAAAGAAAACCACATGCCACAAAATTAGTATTATTTAAGAAAAAAATCTTTACTTACAGTTAACTTTGCTGTTCCCCTCCCCAAAGCACTTTTCTGAACATTAATAACATGAAGTAGGGCAGATGCTTTATAGTTACCCACAAGTCCAACAAATTCGAAAAAGATCCATTATTTCTAGATTTTCTAGTTCCATCATACTTCACAAAAATAATTATTGTATTGTAATCCCATATTAAATTATTGGTTTTATTACTGTTCATTTCTGAAATCCTGTCTCTAGATCATTTCCAAAGTACTTTTGATTCTTCTAGTCAACTTTTGTGCTCTCTTCCTTCTATCCAACATTTTCCGTTGAAAATTTTGAAAACGTTTCATAATTACAGTACCTTTGTGGTCTTTATTAACAGAAGAACAAGAAACAGAATCTCCTTCTGTTTCACAGTTTAATTTTTTTGTTGGACAAACTTTTGTATTTCCTCCTTAGCATGTACTTCATCAAAAAATGATTTTATCCCTCCAGGGAAGAATACCTTGAAGACAGCTGGGTACAGCAGTTCGAATTTCACACCTGCAAATCAAAATTCCCTGAATAGTGGAATACATTTGCTCCTCTTCCCTCTGGTGTACAATGAGTAATCATTCTTCACAAACATTCTGCTGTCTCACAATTTTATTACTTTATCCTTCTGCCACAGTTTGTCAGAATCAACTTCTTGCGCTGGAAGAATTGCATCTTTACTGTTAAAGGTCTAGGCTTTCTTATAGTCAGGTTTGGAGCATACACAATGTGTCCTTTCAACTAACTTCTGCTATGGAATAAGAGTCCAGTTGCTTATTTGTGCTTTCATAAAATTAATGCAGTCTCTTCCTTTCAGCTTCTCTGGTATAGCTGAAAACCTCAGGTTTTCCCTATGTGCTCTGTCCTCTAATTTTATTATTTTTTGAAACATCTCTTCCTGGGCAGTTTCATATTCAGCCAGCCTTTTGCACATGTATTATCTCATCTGAATATCTATTTAAAGTTTCTTCCATTTTTCCAGTCTTTTTTGTTTGTGCTGATATACTCCATCAGTGTTTATTTTTAACAGGTCTGTATGCAGCTGTGTGAGGCTGTCAGCCCAGCTATCTGGAATTTTGTAAATAATTATATGTCATTTGTGAATATTAATATGATCCATAGACAATAAGAGGAGAAGGTAAAGACTTGCACCACACCACATTCATCACATAGTCCCTCAAAACCTACACCACCAAAACACAGACATAGAAACACAAAACACACACCTACATTCAAGGAGGCTCTCAATAAAAATCTGCCCAAGCAACAGGGACCTCCAAAGCAGAAACGCAAGCAACCTCCAGCCCCCAACACAACCCAAATGACACATAGTCCACAAACTCAGTGTGCCACTCAACCACAGCCCATAAGGCATAACAATGTACCCAACACTCTAGTCATAGGTGATTCTATAGTCAGGCACACTGATGTTCCACTCACCAGGCTAAACAAGGAGAAAGCTACTGTCAGCGGCCTGTCAGGTGCCAGGATCCGCCACATAACGCACGCACTCAGGTCACTCCACAAAAAGACAAATATGACTCTGTCATTGTCCATGTTGGTGTGAATGATCTAAGATGTACCTCCCTGGACTACATGAAAAGGGACATGGAGGAGCTGTCCAATCTTGTAGCCCAAGCAGGTATGACCCTAGCCCTGAGTAGCATCCTGCCATCACCCAAAATGATACCAGAGTACAAGGACAAAATGATTGACTTCAACAATTGGCTAAGCTTCTGGTGTCATTCTAAGGGGATCCAGTATCTGTCTGCCTGGGATGACATGATCAACACACCATGATGCTTTGCCAGAGATGGCCTGCACCTGTCGCCCTTGGGATTCTGGATATTGGCTAAGGGTCTTGCCACCCCTATAGTGCCTTTTTTAGGCAAGGTTCAAATGACAAACTCACCACCATAAAAGGTACAAGAAAGCAAAATCTGAGGGTAATGCTACTCAATGCTAGAAGTCTAAACCTCAAAATGCACTCACTCAAGGCACTCCTTAAAATAGAGAACATCAACATCTGTGCAGTGACAGAGACCTGATTCAAGGCTGCAGAGAGTACCCCTGCATTACCAGGCTATAATTCCTACCACACCTTTCGGCCACCTAACCTGGACCGAACCACTAAAGGCGGAGGCGTGTCCATATTCATTAAGGATATCCACATCTCCAGGCTAGTTGCTCAGCATAATGCATCCAAGATTATCCAACTGCAACTAACTCTGGGCAAGACCGCAATCCAAATTGTAGCTTGCTACAGATCCCCACCATGCCCCAGGATTCCCACTCCTCATTTCTTGATACACTGGAAAATATTAAGTCACAACTTAACACCCTATTAATGGACATTTTCAACTACCCTACCATTAACTGGGAAAACTGCTCATGTACCAACTCTTTTGCTCAACGTTTTCTGGAATTCATAAATTCCAACACCTTGGATCAACTTATCCACACCCCTACCAGGGGCAGCAATATCCTAGACCTGGTCATTACCAACATGGGCAACTGGTGTTCCACACCAGAGGTCAATTCCTCATTGATCAGATCCGACCACAAGCTAATCACCCTAGACATCCACATCCCGCCCCCACCCCCCATTAGGGAAACCACTGTAAAAAATTTCTCCAAAGCCAACTTCACTCTTCTTAAGACAGAAGTGGCAAACTTCACAACACCCATGCTGATGGACAATAGAGGTACGACTGCTGAATCCTACACAAATGCACTTTATAAGCACTTACACGAGTGCATGGATCATGCAATCCCTAATGGAACCAAGATGCTGTCCTCCAAAAGAAGAAAGCCAATCTGGTGGTCCCCTGCCATAAACAAACTCTACAACAGAAGAAATAAACTGTTGCAAAAAAAGAGTAAAGTCCCATGGCTGGACGAACTCCCTGGTCAGCCTCAGTAAGAAGCTGAGATCCCTCATAAAATCCTCCAGAGCTAGTGACAAAAACAAAATTGCCACTGATTCTAAATTCAACCACAAAGCATTCTATAGTTATGCCAAGAATCTCAATGGTAACACTCAGATCTGCTCTGAGTTACAGCACAATGGCGCTAAATATACAGAACCAACTTGATATTGCCAACATCCTGGCAGATAGGTTCAGTGCTAACTTTACCCCCCCTTTCATCCCCTAAAGGGCCCATCTCTATACTGGAAAAATGCAAAGTTCCTGTAATCATGGCTGCACAGGTAAAAAACAGTGTCTCCAAAGTCAAGAACACAGTATCCATGAGACCTGATAACATCCCAGGCTGCGTTCTACATGAACTACAGAATGAACTGGCACCCCACCTAAGTACCATGTTCAATCATAGCCTCACCTCAGGCTTTGTGTCCACTGAATGGTGCACAGCAAAGGTTATCCCACTCCACAAAGGGGGAGCCACCATGGTCCCCAGGAACTACCGCCCCATTAGTCTGACGAGCCTGGTCTGCAAGGCTATGGAATGTACCATTATGGAACTTATAAATAATGACAGTGGTAATCTCGAAACTCTGTACCCCACCCAGTTCGGGTTTGTAAAAGACAGATCATGTCTCCTAAACCTGACAAACTTCTTTGAAGCGGTCACCAAAGCCTACACAGCCTATCTCGATCTCGCCAAGGCTTTCAAAACAATCCCACACTCTGGAATTACAGATAAACTCACTAAACTAGGTATAAAACCCTATGACACAAGATGGGTTGCCAACTGGCTCACTGACAGAACCCACACTGTGAAAGTAGCAGACTCCAAATCCAACTTCAGGCCAGTGACATATGGAGTACCACAGGGTTCAGTCCTGGGTCCTCTCCTGTTTGGTATCTACTTCTCTGAAGTACAGGCTAACACAGAAGGTCTTTGGCTAACAAAGTTTGCAGATGACTGCAAACTAGGAGCCATAATCAAAACTCCTAATGATGTGGACATCCTACAAAAGGGCTTCACTGAGACAGATGCCTGGTGTCAAAGCCATGGCCTCAAGCTCAATGCCAAAATATGCACTGTCATCCCTTTTGGTAAAAACTCCGTACCCATGAACTACCACATAGGCAGTAGTCTACTTAACACCAAAAGTGTGATAAGAGACCTTGGGACACAGGTGGACAGTAGTCTCTCCTTTGATAATCACATTGCCACAGTAGTCAGGAAATCTTTCTATGTGGCACACCTCATCACAAAAGGTTTCTCATCCAGGGGAAAAAAAGGTCATTGTTCCCCTCTACTAAGCACTCATTAGACCCATTATAGAGTACAATGCCCCTTTTGGTATGTACCTCACAAGACATCTACAACAACTGGAAAGGCCATAGAAATACCTCACAAAGAGGATTACTAGCCTCAAACAGATGCCCTATGCACACCGTCTCAAAAAAACTCCAGCTTTACTCCATCGCATATCGCCTACTCAGAGGCGATCTCTGCCTAACATATAAAGCTATGTCAAACCTCTACTAAGCACTCATTAGACCCATTATAGAGTACAATGCCCCTTTTGGTATGTACCTCATAAGACATCTACAACAACTGGAAAGGCCACAGAAATACCTCACAAAGAGGATTACTAGCCTCAAACAGATGCCCTATGCAGACCGTCTCAAAAAAAACTCCGGCTTTACTCCATCGCATATCGCCTACTCAGAGGCGATCTCTGCCTAACATATAAAGCTATGTCAAACCCAGAGCTGATGGACATGCTCCACTTAAAGAAATCCCAATCCCTCCGAGCTACATACTCTATGGACCTAAACCTTGTCACCACAATAAAAAGAACATGCTGGAGGGATAGATTCCTGTCCCACAGACTTCCCATAGTCTGGAACAAACTACCTATCTATATCAAACAAAGCTCCTCATTAGCACTCATCAAGAAAAAATCTTGTTGATTGGATGGGAGATAGGAAATTCACCCCGGGGATCACTTCTGTGGCTCTGCTCGATAGGGGCACAGGAAAATAATTTTCTTGGGTGGCGAAAGCCAGGGTACCTTTTGGCTAGGCTTATATAGGCCCTAGAACCACTAGCCTAGTACCTACCTATGAACCTATGAAATGTAAGAGAACTATATGTTATGTGTATATTAAACTACTGGTGCAGAAGGGTGTGTTGAACTGTATGTTTTGTACTGAGCTTCAAGAATGTAACCACAATGTACCCTACTGGAAAAGAACAGAGTTAACTTGCAAACTCTAAGAAAATAAGTGAATTGTTTTATGATTGTGTTTATCTCTCAGCTTCACTGAAGGAGAGAGGATGTCTGCAACTAGAGGTTTATTTCTATTGTCTTAAAACAGAAATAATTACTAGGTTTAAAATGTAAAAGTGTTTACCTGTTTTACGACCTACAGATCTAAGCAAACTTCTGAGAGATATGTACTTCTCATGCAGAGATGCTAAAAAATCCTGTTGGTATCTGTTAGCCTGGGAACTGAATGCAGGTGACAAATAATGATGTCATCCAGCTGACCCAGCAGTAATGTTTTGATATTAATTTGTGAACTCTCTCACAGACTATACATTTTGTATTTGTCTGTGGACCTAGAAACATCCCACTCATCAGCACTTCTGTTTGCGTCTTGCTAATAGTAAGTAACTAGGGAAAGTGATTTCTCTTTGATATAGATAGGAATATAGTAAAGATTAGTTTAGATGTTTTCTGTATTTATTTCAGACTGTCCTGCAATGTTTTTTTAAAATATTTCCTGTGATTCTGAACTCTGTAGTCACTGTGTTAGGTTGTTGGAGTATTGTATTGTTCTTTTATTATTAAATATATTTAAACCTTTAAATTGTGGCTGGTTTGTTTAGAAATATTTAAGCTCTTAGGATACTAGCATGTGTATTTGGTGACACTGTACAGACCACACCTAAATAACCTTGAAAGTCTTGGTCACACTTACCATTTGAATAATAGTAGCATTACACAGCAGAATTGGTCACCCTTTGTAAGGGCCTTATAGTAGCTGATAAAGACCTGGTTGTGGCAGTGATAACTACCTTTTAGTCTGCGCAGCAGGGGGTATAGCTAGTAACCTGTGCCAGCCTTTCCCAGGAGTGTGAGTGTGTGTGTGTGTGTGTGTGTGTGTGTGTGTGTGTGTGTGTGTGTGTGTGTGTGTGTGTTTCTGTATATAAATGAAATCTCAAAGTGTGTGTGTTAGCTACTTGGGCAGGATCAGGGTCACAAAGCACTGGTTGGATAGAGAGGGTGCTAGAGGTTTTGGCTTGATTGCTTGGCTGAGATCTTAACCCTATAGCTGTGCCAGTGGGGAGTCTTATTGGTGATCTGGAGAAAGAGGGAGAAACCAGCCCCAGACTGACTGTGATCTCTGTGTGCTCTTAAGAGAAATTTTACTTTACTGTGTGTGTGTATTTGTCATCCTCCCAATGTGTAAGCCCCTCACTGGTGCTAGTGGTGAAGATTGAGGCTCCTTGATTACTGGGCCAGTGCAGGGACATCACAAGCTGTCTTATATCTTCCTGTAAGTTATTGGGAGTCATGTCTGAAGGTTGCATTGCTTTTTGCTGAACAGCTGCAGACCTTTCCCCAGTCAGTGTTTCTTCCTCACTTTCTGTAGCTAATATTTTTCAAAGTATTTCTTTATTCCTGGCATCTAGGCAGTGCACTTACTAGCCAGTTACTGAAATTTACCCATAAACACAAGTCTACTCGTCTTCTCTGCCAAGTTTCTGTTTTCACCCTGGGAGAGCTAGAAATAAGCTTTTACTCAATGTGCGACCATCTTGGAAGTCCAGTCCATATGTATTCTTGGCCATTTTCTAGTAATTGCTTTTTTGGCAGCCACCGGAATTAATCTAGGCAAGGTCTTACTATATCTAGGTAATTCCAATTCTGTATCACAACTCAAAATATTTTTTTTTAGTTAGATCAATTTGCTCACTCTACTTCTGACAGAGTAGACTGCAGTGAATTTTTAAAGTCTGCCAACTCATTACATTCCCAAAAAAATATGTCCCTAATTACGTCTTTCTTCCCCATCACTCCTCCAGCATTTTCAATCTACCTGATGCAAACGTTTTTGGAGTCTGCTTTGGGTATAGAAATATCTAACCTAACAATTGGAAGCAAAGTTCCTAAATCTTCTCGGCATTTCTCCATACTTGGAAGCCACACGCATATCTTCCTATTGTTTCTTTGTGAATTGCTTATCCAGTCTCTCTTCCCAATCCTTTCTAACCTCCTCTCTTTGATTCTTATAGTTATCATGCAAGTATCCCTTTTTTAACAGTGGTTTCTGTTCTAGACTCTACTAAAAACTCTGCCAGTGCTGGTCTTTGGCTTAGGATTGCCCTAATTCTTTCTCTTTGCCTATACTCTGATATCAGTCCTTGAAAGGAAAGGCAATCTCTAGCCTGCAGTCCAAATGAATACTTGGCCTCTTCCCATTCTATTGCCTTTCTCTCTTTAATTATTTGCTTGCAGTGCCTTGGTTCCATTGCCTGTTTTCTCCAGTAAATTTCAGCAACCTCTTGTCTATTCTCTGTACATTAATGGCAGTAATCACTATTAGCAGAATCTCCTTTCTCCATTCACATGTCGACTTAGTTCTTAAAATACTTTCTGCTACTTTATGAATATAATATTCTGTATGGTTACTGGTATTCTCCTTAAGGATCTGCATCCAAAACCCTAGTCTCTCCTTGTTTCTTGAACTTTCCCCTGTTTCATCATCATCTCTTTCCACTTTGAATTATAGCTTTCTGTTTGTGTTATGTATAGGAAGTTTAATTGTGTAGCTCTGAAATACTCTGTCAAATCAATTAATCCCAAACCACTTTGCTCTACTGGAAGGATCAACTTATCCTACTTGACTCTTGTCCTCTTCCCCTCCCAGATAAAATCCTTCAACTCTTTATTAATTGCTATCCACAACTTCTCCTCCAGTTGCTAAAAAATATGCCTGACCTTTATATAAAACTAAAGAGGCTAAAATATTTTCATTGCTTGTGTCTTATAGCCATAAAACAGAGCTTCCAATTTCTCAGTTTTTTATCTTTTGTTCAGTCTCTTCCCACATATCCTTTGCTGCCATGACATATTACTTTTTCATCCGTAGTCCTAAATACTTCATTTTATCATGTCCTCATAAATATGGGTACAATTGAAAGAATTCACGTACATAGTTTACACCTATTGCCTTTGTTTTATCTTCATTAATTTTGTATCTCAAAAAGAATTCTGTCTCAGAATGTTCCACAAAGCTGAAAAGTCGTTTTCTGATTTTATCAGGTATAAAATAATATCATTTGCTAATAAAGCCAACTTTCCTTGATTACCATATTAATTATATCATTGAATTCTGAATCCCTTATTTTCTTTGCCAATGGTTCTAAATATAATGAAAATAGCAAAGGGTTACTCTGCTCAAACAGAACGTATCAGAGAGGACCCCTACTTTAATTTTCATCTCCGATCCCTCATATGTCCTCCTAATCAACCTTATAATTTTATCAGGGAATGCAAATGCTTCCACTGCCCTACTCATACAATTCCAGCTTACTCTGTTGAATGCTTTCTCTGCATCAAGACCTACCAACAACAGTGGTATTTTCTTATGTTCTGCTTCCCTTTGGCTCATCATTGTTCTATTAATATTGTCAAATGTTTGCCCCTCCACAAAACCACATTGATCTATTAATTTTTACATCACCTTTGCCATTCTTATAGCTATTATAGGCATAAATACTTTATAATCATGGTTCAGAATCAAAATGGGCCTATTTGAAGCTGGATCTGATGAGTTTTTACCATTTTCAGGTATTACAGCAGCCACTGCTTTCTTCCAGGATGTTTTAAAATGCTGTTAAACAAAACCTTCCAGACCTTTATCACTTTCTTCCATCCTAGCTTCCAGATATTCACTGGAATATCATCTGTTTCTGGAGACATTCCTGTAGATTGGTTATACAGCACCATTATATCTCATCTCTTCCTATCCTGTTAGCAGCTGAGCCTCAATTACTTCTAACCTTGGCATATTTCATTTTTCCATAAACATTTCCATTTGTATTTTTTCTTGCTTTCCACATTTCTCTGCTCTATATAGATTTTCATAAAATTTCCAAAATATTTCTAATACCTCTACAGGATCTCTGGATATTTTCCTTGTCATAGGGTCCCTAAGCTTGGCAGCAACCCTTTCTATTTTTTGTTGCCAGAGCTGTTGTGCTAAAAGCCTTTGTGCTCTGGAGTTATTATTAAAAAAAAAAACAGTTGCTTAACAGAAATCTTTCTAACCTCATGCATATTATCTAGATACTCCCTTATTTTCTCTTTAGTACTCTGCAGTTGCCCCTGTTATTGTTGTTTGAGATTCTCTTTATTCTGCAATACTTTAACCTTTGTCAGTTCCTCTAAATAATTCTTGTTAGTTCGTAACCATATCTCTTTTTCTTTTATTTCCATCCTGTTTTTAAACTCCACTTTAATTTTATCCCACTCTCTAGATATATTTTCAGAAGAAATTTCTATATTCCCTAATAACTCCTGAATAATTTCCACTACCCATTCCTTAAATTCCTCTCTGTTTAACTGATAGGTATGGAAGTGCCAGTCTCTTATTTTTATTTCATTACCCTGCATTTTTATTTTAGTTGTTATAAGCACATTATCTGAAATAGTTACTGGATGCTTATCAAAACTTTCAATTAACTGCACGTGTTCCTGTGAAATATAACTTCTCTCTAGCCTAGCTCAGTTTTTGTACCTTGGGGAATAATATGCAAATTCTCTTTGAACTCCTACTACTGAATTCACATCTTCCATACCAAATATTTTCATTTCTTTCTTTCAAAAAGCTACTCTCTTTTCTTATATTTTCCCTTCTAGGCCCCTCAGATACATCCTCACTGTTGCAAATCAAAGTCCAACCCCACCTGTCAGCCCTGATAGATAGCTCACCACTTGAAACTGCAATACAATTCAACTCTTATTTTATAAACAGTATATCATCTATAACCAAGGATTTCTCAATGTCTAATCTCAACCCTGCCCAACAGCCACGTATCACCACATCCACTTTCACCTTCAAACCTCTGCCCACATCCTATATAAAACTACTCAAACTTAAACTGTGATCCGATGACCTTCCAATGAGTACCTAAAAATAGCAGCTAATAGCATTACCTATCCTGTCTCAATCCTTATAAATAGGTCAAGCAAGGAATCCAATGTTCCCTCTCTTTGGAAAAAGTCACACATTATGGCTCTGCACAAAGGAGGAAATTCATCAGACATTAATAACTTTAGACCTATAGTAATCTTATCCCCCTCACTAAAATACTTGAAAAATGAATTCAAAAACAATTGTCAGTTTATCTCCTGAAATAACTTCTATTCCCCTACACAACATGGTTTCTGTCCTTCCCATAGTGCTAGCACTGCCCTTCTAACCTATATAGATACTGTCAATAAAGCTAGAGATAATGACAAACTAGTTTCTCCCCTATTTCCACCTTGTCTAAAGCCTTCAACACAGTTTGTTACAGCAAACTTCTACTTCAAATATCCTCACTAGGTCTCTCTCAACCCACCCTTCTGTAGTTCAAAAGCTACCTGTTCAAAAGGTATCAGTCAGTAAAATGGCACTCCATGCTCCCTCCTTACTTCCCAGTCACCACCGGGTGTATCACAAGGCTCTATCCTTGGTCATCTCTTCTTTAACATTTTCACCAACACCCTCTATACATCCACAAAACAGGCCACCGTAATACAATATACAGATGATTCCACTCTCATTTGCACATCTGATAACATGGTACACCTCCAAAACATTACTTAGGAAGCTTTAACAGCACTGAAACATGACTTTGGCTATGTAACTCATAACTCATGCTCAACCCAAAAAAGAGAAAACTACTATTTTTTTCCCCAAATCCCTCTCTCGTGAAAAAACAAAATTTAAAGTCCTCTGTCTTGATAATACAACAAATGAAGTCACTTCTCATAGTAAATTATTAGGGATGATAGTGGATGATAATCTTACATTTGGCCTGCATATACAAAATTACATAAGAAAAACTCATCAAAAGCTAGGGATACTTTACAGAGCTAAAAACATTCTCACCGATGCAACTAAAATTACACTTGCCACTACTTATCTCCTCCCCACACTTCTTTATGGCACTCTCATCCTTAGTAACCTCCAGGCTTAACAAAAATGAAAACTTGAAAAATGCTATTACAAAGTTGTTAAATTTGCAGAATATAACCCTTTAAAAACCCACCACTGTATAGCACTAAAAAGCCTAAATTGGTTAGAAATGCTTCATTAACTAGCATATATTTGATACTATGTATATATTTTAGTTTTTAAATTTTTATCCTGTTAATGTGTTAAGACTAATTTTTTTGTCTATAATTTCTATTACTTGATGTGATGACTTTGTATGTAAGCTTAAGCTGGACCTCTTCTCCTCGGACCTCCACTGAAAACGGGCACTGTCCCAGTCGGACCATCCCAGTAAACAAATGTAAAATAAATAAATACATATACACAGCTTCTTACCATCTATAAAATTATCCAACATCCATCTGCTTGTGCAGCACTAAAAAACATTCTACACATCTATGTTCCCAGTTGGTCAATGTGATCCAGTGACCAAAAACTCCTGTCTGTCTACAAACCTATCAAGTCTGCTGGGCACTGTCTGCACAAGTACAAGGTTGCTAAGGCCTGAAACTCCTTATCTGTATCCATCAGGTCAATACACTTCCTCCCATTTTTCAAAACTACTCTAAAAGACTTCCTAGCTAACATCTGGCTTTGTTCTTGCTCAAAACCAGGATAAACTATATCCCTAAATGTGAACAAGTACCTTTTCATTCCTTATACATCCTTACTCTCCCTTCTTTATTTACTTCCTTACTTTTATCAAATTATCTTCCTTGACTTTCTTTCTAAATATACCACAAGCCTTTTTCCCCCTTACTTCATATTGCAATTCTTGTTTGTATTAGACTAACCTACCTTTAATTTCGCTACAGACTGTCTAAAATTTCTCTAAATATTAACTGATTGTCATATAACTTGTATCCATTCTTAACCAATGTTTTCATATTATGTCTAATTTGTTATACTTATGTAAGCTGCAGATATTTTTATTTTATTTTTTGAAGATTGCAAAATTATTGTTCTTAAAATGTTTTGTAGTAATTTGAGCTTTTCTCCCCAAACTTCACCTGAAAATGGATTTCTACCCTGTCAAACTTTCCCGGTAATCACATGTCAATAAATAAACAAATAAGTAACTAAATATTGCCTGCTGAAAGCTGATTATTTCTCCCAGAATTATCTTAAGCTCCGTTGTAGCAGCCTTAGATGGAATATAAATACATGCCAGTTTAATTCTCCTCCCTTGCCAGTAGCCCCTTAGTACTGCAAATCTACAATTATATTTTTTCATCTTCTGTAATTACTGGAGCTGCTCTCACAGTTAATGTAAGTACTTCCCTTTTCCTTTGCCCCAGATATTACATTGAACAATCATCCTGAAATCCTTTCTTTATCAAATGCTTTCTTCCCTTTTTACATTGCAGTGCCTACATTTATTAAAACTGAACAAGAAGAAAGAAAAAAGAAGGAGAAAATAAGAGCAGCTGTTTACTTCAGTATCTGCATTACACACAAAATAAGTGAAAAAGGCTTTACTTTACAGCATGCAGTATATGTCACGTATTATAAAAATACTCAAGAACAAAATATCTGGATCATTTCTTTCCAAATGTGTCTTCCTTAGCACAGCTATTTACACTCTGCATTTTTTAATACAGTTTACTACTCTTTCTTTTTGTATATATCTGTGAAACTATTCACATTTAAAGATAGTATGGAAAGTGTTGTCATTACGATAAGAAATTATTATTCCCACTCATTATGTATAACAGCTTTTTAATGTCTAGCTTCAGCTTTTGTGTTACATGCATACACTAATGTTTGGCAGGTTGGTCTTTTATACAGTTGTTTCTTGTCATGCCCATTTGAACCTATGTCACATCTTATAAGACTTTTTGTTTAATAAAAATCCTCAAGCAAAAAAAAAAAAAAAACAAACACAGCCCCAGAACCACGCGCAGAACCTACCTATTAACTTAATACAAACATAAAATTATGTACATCTTCAAATAATGAAGTTTAATCCTCCTAATAGGAATAAATGTCTTAGATTGACAGTCACACTCATGGGCTTGAATTAATCACTATTGAAGGTTATCCATACTAAGATGCATGCTACAGCCTGTGCTTCTTCTGTCTTATCTTTATTCCTCTCCCAGATGTAAAAACAAGGTGAATAATTTTGGAAAACATTATCTCCTAGCCACTGAAAGAATGGCTTGACTGTTTTATAGCCTTTATCAGTATGTCTCCAAAGAAACAAGAGAACCAGATATACAGTTGCCTTCTACTACAAGCTTTAAATGTTGCACTGTGAACATTTATTTTTAGAGGAAAACTTTTCATTATATTCAGTGCTTCTTTTATTAATTTACTTGCTTCCCCTTAAAACTTGTTATTAGATCAAGCCAATGGCCTTAATCCATCAATTCCCTTATGCAAAAGTAAGAAAAATCATATTGGTTTTACTTATATCATCCTCTTTTGTCCAGGCTTTCTTCCCTTTTTACATTGCAATGCCTACATTTATTAAAACTGAACAAGAAGAAAGAAAAAAGAAGGAGAAAATAAGAGCAGCTGTTTACTTCAGTATCTGCATTACACACAAAATAAGTGAAAAAGGCTTTACTTTACAGCATGCAGTATATGTCACGTATTATAAAAATACTCAAGAACAAATTTGTTTTACTTACAGTTACCTGTTTTCTTCCTCTTTCCGTCTCCTTAATGTTCTTCCAAACATTAATGACATAAAGTAGGGCATATGCTCCGGAGTCCCCTACAAGTTTAATGAAGCCAAAAAAGTCCAATATTTCCCGGGTTTCTTGTTCTGTCATATTTGACAAATGTAACTGATGCTTTGTAATCCCACATTTATTCATCTATTAAGTTCCAAGTTGTTGATTTTCCTCCTGTTAATCTCCATCTCCCAAATCCAGTCTATGGTTCATTTCCAATGTACTCCTGGTACTTCTATTCAACTCCTGTACTTTTTTTCTGTCTTTCAATCATTTTCCTTTGGAACACTGGAAAAGGTTTCACTGGCAAAATCTCTCTATGAGCTTTATTATCAGAAGAATAAGAAACAGAATATTTTTTTGTTTGACAGCTCACTTTTTGATTGGCAAA
Source organism: Protopterus annectens (assembly GCF_019279795.1). Lineage (NCBI taxonomy): Eukaryota > Metazoa > Chordata > Ceratodontiformes > Protopteridae > Protopterus > Protopterus annectens. The sequence continues at coordinate 1,919,104,535 of NC_056743.1, read as the reverse complement.
TGTTTGTATTACCTCCTTAGCATGGTCTGCATCAAAGAATGACTTTGACCCTCCAGAAAAAAAAATTCTGAAGACAGCTGGATACAGCAGTTTGAATCTCACAGCTGCTACTCAACATTCCCTAACTACTGGAATAAATTTACTCCTCTTCTGCTAGTTTTAGTACTTTGTCTTTCTGCCTGTTTTGTCAGAATAAACTCTTTCTATTAACAGTCTTGACTGCTTTCTCATGGCCAGGTTTGGAGCAAACACTCATTGTGCCATTTCAATTAACTCCTCCTGCTGTGGAATACCAGTTCAAATGCTTATTTGTACCTTCATAAAATGAATACAGCCTGTTTCATGCAGTTTCTCTGGTATAGCAGAAAATGTCAGGTTTTCTCTATGTGCTCTGCCCTCTAAGTCCACCATTTTTTGAAACATTTCTTCTTGAGCAGTCTCAAACTCAGCCAGCTTTTTCATTTCAACCTCTGTTTTTGCAGTTTTATCAGCTCATTTGAATATCTTTTTAAAGATTCTTCCATTTTTTCCAGCCTTTTGTTATTTGAGTTGATAGGTTCATTCAGTGTTTTATTTATTTTATACATCTCTGAGCACATTTGACTTGTTTTTTTCCTGTAGATTACTGGAAGTCATGTCTTGCACTAAACTGGAGCTTCAACTACTTTTTTGCTGAACAGCTGCAACATTCTTCCCAGCTAGTGTTTTCTCCTCAAGTTTTGTAATTGATTTTCTTTCGGGTTCTCTAAATTTCTTTTTTGCTGGTATCCAGCAGTACATGTACTAGTCAGTAACTGGAATTTACCCAAAAAGACAAATTCACTGACTCTCTTTTCTGAATTTTGGTTTTCACTGGGAGAGCTGAAATTAAGCTGTTACAAAGTATGCAGCCTTCTTGGAAGTTATCACCAAAGCACCGACGTCTTGATACTCTCTATGGAAGGAAAGACTGTCAATGAATAGTGACCATCTCTAAATTTATGAAAGCAAACCACTGAGATGAGAACATAGATTACATCTTCCAGTTTAAGGCCACCCCCAGAAACTGCAACAATGGAATTTGGCCACTATAGGAACTCCTTCTGGAAGTCCCTTAATGAGGCTACCAAAGGTTAACTGTCCAAGTAACAACACCAAACATGGATCTTAAGCTGAAATAAACCACATAACCAACAAAAAGCTTGGGAACTGGACCACCAGGAAGCACAGCAAAGCACAGCAGGGTTCAGCAAAGTTGTCAGTTGCAAGTTCGATAAATCCAGGCACAAATGTGATAGTTGTAATAAATCCAGGCACAGGAACCATAAGATCGAGACTCGTGTTTAATAAAACAATAAAAACACAATTAATTTAAGCACATTTGTTCAAGACAATTGAGGACTTCATCCCAGTAGTACAAACTTAATATACCCCGCTTAAATACTATTTTTTTTAAAAGCTCTGATGTCATCCAAGCTAGTTAAACAACTGAGTGAAATTAAAGCCAAAGCACCTTGTATGCACATCTAAACTTTAACATTTCACATTAAAAAATGTGTAGCCTAAAAATATTGAAAATGTTATTTTACATCTAAATAAAGTGCTGGAAATACAAGTGAATTAAAATTCTAGTTGTTTCAGTTTTAAAATGCTGTCTATAAAAGCTGTATCATTCAAGCCAGGTAGTTTGTCTGCAGCTGTTAAGACCTGCCACTTTAATCCTAAAGCACTAAGTTTCAGCTTCCATGGGCGACCTCTGGGGTCTAAGAAAACAGAATCTAACACCCAGAATTTGAAACAGTAATCAGGACTGTCCCCCACATTTGCCCAAAGCACATTTTCCTTTTTGTCAGTCAACGTCATAACAGTGTTCATAAATTCTTTCTCTCAGCTCACCCACACTCCCCATTGAAGGTGACTGTAGAAATTGCTCGTCCTTTGGAACAGGGTTAGGAGTTCTATTCCTAGCCTCTTGTCAATCCATTTAAGAATCAGTCCTTGTGGTTCTGCTACAGATGTGTTTTGGGGCTGCACATTGGACCCTCACACCTATCTCTAGTGAGGAGCTTTCACCCTCTACCATCCTCTTAGTAGCAAGAAAGGCTAAGAGTTTCTCCTTTTGATGTTTCCAGATGGCAGGTTTGAATTATTGGCACTTAAAAGTTCATGTTACTAGGCTTGCAGTCCAGAGCACCATTGAGGAGCCTAGCCCCAAACTCCCAGTTGCCCTTAAGCATTGTTTGTTTAAGTGACTTGCTCAAGGTCACACAGTAGGCAACTGAGGGCTGAGGGAATCAAACTCTGTACTACTGACATGATACTACTGACTCTGTACATCCATGGGACCTGACAATATCCCAGGCTGCGTTCTACACGAACTACAGAATGAACTGGCACCCTACCTAAGTACCATGTTCAATCATAGCCTCACCTCAGACTTTGTGCCCACTGAATGGCGCACTGCAATGGTTATCCCACTCCACAAAGGGGGAGCCACGATGGACACCGGGAACTACCACCCCATTAGCCTGACGAGCCTTGTCTGCAAGGCCATGGAACGTATCATCATGGAACTCATAAACAAAGACATTGGTAATCTCCAAACTCTGGACCCTACCCAGTTCGGATTTGTAAAAGGCAGATCATGTCTCCTAAACCTAACAGACTTCTTTGAAGCAGTCACCAAAGCCATAGATGAGGGTAAGGTGGTTCACGCAGCTTATCTAGATCTCACAAAGGCTTTCGACACCATCCCTCACTCTGGAATTATAGATAAGCTCACTAAACTAGGTATAAATCCCTATGTCACAAGATGGGTTGCCAACTGGCTCACTGACAGAACCTACACTGTGAAAGTAGCAGACTCCAAATCCGACTTCAGACCAGTGACAAGTGGAGTACCACAGGGTTCAGTCCTGGATCCTCTCCTGTTTGGTATCTACTTCTCTGAAGTACAGGCTAACACAGAAGGTCTTTGGCTAACAAAGTTTGCAGATGACTGTAAACTAGGAGCCATAATCGAAACTCCTAATGATGTGGACATACTACAAAAGGGCCTTACTGAGACAGATGCCTGGTGTCAAAGCCATGGCCTGAAGCTCAATGCCAAAAAGTGTATTGTCATCCCCTTTGGTAAAAACTCTGTACCCATGAACTACCACATAGCTGGTAGTCTACTTAACGCCAAAAATGTGATAAGAGACCTTGGGACACAGGTGGACAGTAGTCTCTCCTTTGATAATCACATCGCCACAGTGGTCAGGAAATCCTTCTACGTGGCTCACCTCATCACAAAAGGTTTCTCATCCAGAAAAAAAGAGGTTATTGTTCCCCTCTACTCATCACTCATTAGACCCATTATAGAGTACAACGCCCCTTTTGGTATGTACCTCACAAGACATCTACAACAACTGGAAAGGCCACAGAAATACTTCACAAAGAGGATTACTAGCCTCAAACAGATGCTCTATGCAGACCGTCTCAAAAAACTCCAGCTTTACTCCTTCGCATATTGCCTACTCAGAGGCGATCTCTGCCTAACATACAAAGCTACGTCAAATCCAGAGCTGTTGGACATGCTCCACTTAAAGAAATCCCAATCCCTCCGAGCTACACGCTCTAGGGACCTAAACCTTGTCATCACAATAAACAGAACATGCTGGAGGGATAGATTCCTGTCCCAGAGACTTCCCATACTCTGGAACAGACTACCTATCTATGTCAAACAGAGCTCCTCATTAGCACTCTTCAAGAAAAATCTTGATGATTGGATGGGAAATAGGAAATTCACCCCAGGGATCAATTCTGTGGCTCTGCTCGACAGGGGCACAGAAAAATAATTTTCTTGGGTGGCGAAAGCCAGGGTACATTTTTGGCTAGGCTTATATAGGCCCTAGAGCCACTAGCCTAGTACCTACCTATGAACCTATGAACTGGAATTACAGCTCACAGCATAATCACTCTTCACAACTGCCAGACTATTTGAATGGTTTATATTCCTCTTGAAAAGTTCATGCTAGTGTGGATCTGGGTTAGTAATTTGACTACCTGCCAGTGGAACATTTTTTGGATTTGCATCTAGGCACCAGTCAGGAAATGTTTCACCAATGAGCATCAGGTCTGAGATCTGATCTGTGAGAGTGGCAGTAAAGAAGTATTGTGCTTGACAGCTTAGTGTATGCAAACATTCTTCCAAGAGGTTGGTAAAGACAATGAATCCAGCTGTAGGATTGTTCTGATGTTAGACTGTAGCATAGTAAGAAATAGATTATAATAGCCAATATCTCCATTTGGACTGTTACAAAGCAGTGCCACTATGTCTGAATACAACCAAAAGGGCATTCGCCTCCTCCCAACCCCCTCCACACACACAGAATAAATGGGCAACAGGCTTCATTAAATGAAAAAATATCAAAATGTTATCTGAAAAACAAAGTATTAGATGAAACTAGGAGGAACATTATTAATCAAGAAACGTGGAACATAAATGAACTGTGACATGATCTGCTACCAAAGTCAGCACAATTCATTTTCATTCTCATGCATTTGAGGATATGAAGCATAACACACATCTTTGAAACATCTGGCTTTTAGCTACTAGGATAGAATCATTTCCATCTTATTCTGACAATAACATCCCTCACAGACAACAGAGCTCTTTCTGAGCTTTGGCTCTTTCAGTAAGAATGGAATATGAGAAAAAAGCCAAGAACATTCACCTGCACAGTGACAGCTTAGCAAATAAATATGAGCTTTAATTTCCTTTGTATTGCTAGGCTTCAATATCTAGTGTACAAAATAGTTATACACAAATCAGAGTACTGAAAGGTTCATTTATCTTCCTTTCCTCTACCTTCAAACCCTATAAGCATAAATTAAAGTATGATGAGATAAATGGCTGAAGTAAACACCAGCATTTCTTCAGCATTAATCAACATTCCTTAAGCATTAATTAGCTGCCTCTCTCTCTTCCCCCTCCCTCCTTCCCCTCAAAAGAAAAATATGAAAGACACAGACATCTCATTTATTAGGAGTTTAATTCGAGCATTGCTACTACTGAGAGATCTGATTGACCTTTTCAGAAGGTTGCTACTATATATCCCAGGAGTCAGGTCAAGTGAACATGAATTACAGTTACAGCAACCCTGATTCAATAGGTCATTTTCTGTGTGTCTAGTCTCCTGTTCCTACTATGCCTTTGATAAAATAAAATTGATATTTTGTTTGTGTGAATCAGACAGAAGCACTTACTTTCTCTTTTGAGTAGAAAGCTATTTTGGTTCTTCTTCCCAGAACACTCTCATCTAAAAACACAATGGACAGATGCCAGTTTCTAACGAGCAGCTCAGGGATGCAGCTATACAGCACCTCTGGCAAGTTCTGGGTCATATCATTCAGTACAATGCTGGCAACAAAAACTTTTACATTGTCTGAAAAGGAAAAATGTAAATACAGATACAATTAAAATGAGATTTAACCCTGACCCAATCGATGTCAGCAACCAAAAAAATAATTAAATACATAGATAAGGAGACTTACAAACAATGCTGAAAAACTGCGCTGCATCTGCAGCACTTAAAATTGTTTAATGAAGGTTTTTTTGACTGCACATCTATCACTGAAATTAAATGAGATGCCTGTGGTACAGAGTTTGATGACCTCAGCCTTTATTTGCCTACTGTATTTTCTTGATTAAATCACTTAACCAGACAATGCTTTGGGGAAACTGGGACTTTGGGCTAGGCTCCCCATTGGTCTACTAGACTGCATGCATCTACAAATTCCCATTCTCTTGCTCCATCCTTTTCTTACTCAGTCACAAGCAGGTCTAAACTTTTCTGATACTATATAATGGGTGCAATTACTTAGAATGATATACACTCAGATAAAAAAAGAAGTTATGTACTCACCATAACGTTCCATGTGAGTTGTTCATTGCGTCTTCATTCTACAAGGATGGGTTTGGAACCAATCCTCGGTTCTGACTCTGCCGCTTACTAGAGACGAGATGGACAACTCACATGAAACATTAAGCTGAGTACATGACTTCTTTATGTGAAGTTGTCCTATTTCATCTTCATTCTATACTGATGGGACAGTGTCCCTAGCACCAAATGTCCTGGGTGGCTCACGGGAGAATATTTTTCAGAACAGCAGTCCCAAATGAGGCCCTGTCCCTGGAGGCCAGATCTACTTTGTAATGAGTGATAAAGGAGTGAGGTCTTGCCCATGTTACTGCGGCACAAATAGTATCTATTGGTAATCTTGCTTTAAAGGCCTGAGAAGTTGACACAGATCTGGTGGAATGCACCTTTACTTTTTTATCAATTGTCTGCTGATTGATAGATGAATGAGATGCAACCTGATAACCATCTGGATAAGGTCATTTTTGTTACTGCTACACCTTTCCTATTTTCTGAAAATGAGACAAAAAGTTGGTCAGATTTTCTATGTTCTTTCGTTCTGTCTATGAACATCAAGTTGGTGAAGCATGTACTCTGCCTTATTGCCATATTTGGGAAAGAAAACTGGTAGATCTATAGATTGATTTAGATTGAACTCTGAACATGCTTTCAGTATAAAGGAAGGGTTTGTGTGTAAGGAAACCCTATCATTATGAAATACTGTGTAGGGAGGTTTGATAGAAAAAGCTTGTAACTCTGAGACTCTTCTAGCTGATGTGATTGCTACTAGAAAAACAGCCTTCCAGGATAAAAAATTTTAAGCTACAGGATGATGCTGGTTCAAATGGCAGAAGGATTACGTGGGAAAGAACAAAATTTAGATTCCATGGTGGAAGTGGCGGTCATATGGATGGTCTTAGCAAGTTGGTGCCTCTCAGGAAAACTTTTGAAAGTTTATGAGACATGATATTCATTCCCTCCTTTCCAATAGGAAAATTTGAGATTGCTGCCAGCTGGACTCAAATAGTTGTTGCAGCTACTCCTTCATTAAAAAGATTAGCCAAAAATTCTAGAATGAATGGCAAAGGTGCTGAGTAAGGGTCGATGGAGTTTTGCAAAGCCTAGATTGAAAATCTTTTCCATTTGCTATGATAAAGTTTCCATGTAGACATCTTATGAGAAGAAATTAAAATGTTGGACTTCTGGGGTAAAGTTGTGCAGCCTGGCTATATTGGGAACCAGAGCAGCCATGCTGTCAATTTTAGGGGGTGAAGAGATGAACGGAGAGTCCCCGACGAGTGTGTCAGGAGGTCTGGCACCGGGTCCAGAATCCAAGGCTCTTCCAGAAGATGAGGCTTCAAGAAAGGGGACCATATTTGACAAGGCCAGTATGGGGCTATTAGAATCAAGGTCCTTCCCAGACTGCTGGATTTCTGAAGAACTTTGGGTATTAGAGGAAAGGGTGGAAATGCATAAAGGAGTTCTGGGGGCCAATCATGTAAAATCCATCCCTTGGGGACTCCCAGGAGGGGGGATCAGGGCAAAGTAGCTGCTGCATTTTGTATTTGTGGCTGTGGCAAATAGGTCACAGCAAGGCTGGCCCCATCTGCAAAATATCTTTTCGCTACTTCTTCCTTCAGGGACCACTCATGTTGCATCAGAATTCCTCTGCTTAGTTTGTCCACTATCACGCTGGATTTCCCTGGGATAAGCATTACTATTAGAAAATGCTGGGAGGACATCGCCCACTGACATACCTCAGGGCCTCTCGACAAAGGGGATAAGATCTGGTCCCTCCTTTTTTGTTTATGTACCACACAACTAACATATTGTCTGTCTGTATTGCAATTGTACCCATCGGAAGAGAGTCCTGGAATCCTTGCAATCCCATCAGCACTGTTCTCATCTCTAGTACATTGATGTGCAAATAAGCCTCGTGATCCTGCCAAGTGCCTTGAGCTGTTCTTCCCTGATAATGCCCTCCCACCCTATCTGGGAAGCGTCCGTGGTCCATGTGGCTATTGGAGTAGGGGGGTAAATAAGTTGACCCATCGTTACTTGGCCGGAGTGAAGCCACCAACAAAGGTCTTTCTTGCACGTTTTCCTCAGAATTATGAGGTGGGCCATAGGTAGCTCCTGCATGGACCATTGAGTGAAGAGCATCCACTGGAGGATTCGCATGTGTAATCTTGCTAGAGGAATCACAATTATTGCTGCTGCCATAGTGCGCAGTACTTTTAAGACTGTTCTTGCTTGAACCTTGGTCTTGAAGAGGAGGTCCTGGAGTTGAAGAAGAAGAGTCTGAACCCTGTCTGGTGGCAGCTTGACTATCATGTTTTTTGTGTTTAATTTTGTGCCTATAAAGATGACATGTTGTGATGGCAATAAGGCAGACTTTTCATAATTTACCAAAATCCCTAACTGGACACATAGTTTCAGGGTAGTGTCTCTTGCTTGGATAAGTAGGTGCTAGGTGGTGGCGGTTAGCAGCCAGTCATCTAGGTATGGAAACACTCTGAATTCCAGATGCCTTAGGTGAGCCGTAACTACTGGCATGCATTTGGTAAATACTCTGGGGGCTGTAGTGAGGCCGAAGGGCAGAGCTCAAAATTGGAAATGACTGGCTCCCAGCCAAAAGCACAGATGACTCCTGGATGGCCTGTCCATTTTTATGTGGTAGTACGCATTCTGGAGGTCTATAGAGCACATCCAATTGTCTTTCCCTAGAAAGGGAAGTATTGACTGCAATGTGACCATCTGGAACTTTGTCTTTTCCACAGACTTGTTGAGTTTGTTGAGATCCAATATAGGTCTCCACTCCCCTGTCTTCTTTGGAACTAAAAAGAACCTTGAGTAAGTTCTAGATCCTATCTGGTCTGCAGGGACTGACTGGATGACTTTTTATTTGCAGCAACTTTTGAATTTCTGAAGCCGCTTGCTCCCTGTGACTGGGTGGAACATCCATGATTTTCTTGATCCTTGGAGGTGACATAGAAAAGGGGACTGAGTAACCTCTGGATATGATTCTTTGTACCCACTTGTCTTTCATTATGTCTAGCCAGACTTGTGAGTACAGAGATAAGTAACCCCCGACTGCCTCCAGAGGCAGACAGACGGGCCTCCTTTCATGAGAGCTGAAAGGGTTTACCAAAGAAATATTCTCGGTCACCCTGGTTTTGTGGACCCCCTCTGCCAAGTGGACGGCGTCTTCCATTATTACCTCCTCCTCTGCCCCTAGAGGAATGTTCACACTGTGTGTCCTGAAAAGCTCTCTGGGATTTTTAGAACTACATTTTCCCTGCCTTTTGACCCTTGGGATAGGGTCTAGAAGGTGTGGAAAAATGGACTCCAATGGCAGAGAGAGTCTTTCCTTCTTGTTCACTCTGGGTAAACATTTCCTTGACTTTAGGCCCAAACAAAGACAAGCCATCAAATGGGGTATTGACAAAGGATGACTTGAAAGGTTCCGCAAATTTGCACAAGTGCATCCAGGAATGTCTCCTAAGGGCAATTCCAGAACCCGCTGATCTGCTTGCTCCATCGGCTGCATAAGAGGCGAGCCTCATGAACGAGTTAACCACTGAATTAAGGGTGGCCAGCTGTGAAGATACCTTATCTGCTACCCCCGCAACTACTGCACCCTGTAGAGTATCTCCAAGCTCTTTTAGGAGATCTCTCTGAAGTCTTGTAAAATGCATAAGGTAATTTAGAGACCTAATATGCAACAAAGTCTAGAAGATTTTAGGATCTTTGCCTGGAAATGTTTACATAGATATTTTTATACACCAAGTAGACTCCAAAGAATTTTTCCTCAGGTGGATAGCAAATGCTGGAGGTATGATGGCCAAGAAAGAGGTAGCTGGGAACATATTTCTTGGAGGTGTGATGAGCTAGCAGACTTCTGGGATTCAGTACGGGCTGCTCTGTCGGAGATGCTGGGTGGGCAGATTCGACTGACTGGGGAGATATTTTTTTTTGAGTTATGCTACAGAACTGGAATTGCCTAGACATAGTGAAGCCTTGCTGAGTCTGGTTATGGTGGCTGCCAAAAAAGGAATTACTAGAAAATGGAAATCAAAGTCTAGACCAACTTTACTAGAAGTAGTGAATATAGTAACTGAGATAAAACAGCTGGAATTGGGATCTTTAGAAAAGGGAAGGAACAAACTACATAGAAACAATGGGAATTGTGGGAAAAGTTTATGCAGAGCAGGAATGAGGTTTAAGCAGCAGGATTTGAAAGAGCTATACAATGCTTAACTGCCAATGACTAGAATGTTTATAAGTGATTAGTAATGTTTACAACTACAGTTGTTTCAATGGTGTCTGTAATGTAAACTGTTTACAACTAAAGTGATATAATTTTGTATGTTTTTCATTTATATAAATGTAAGATTGCCTTTGTCACATGTGGAAATTTAATAAAGATGTTGGGGGGAAAAAAAAGGTAATTCAGGGTCCTAAGAGTGAAGGGTGCTGAAGAAAAGGTGCACTTTCTGTACCTGTCCATCGTCCACGACTCCTTATTCAGGAGATAAACAGATGTGGAAGTCTCAGACAGCTCCTTCTTTGTGGTCGCTGCCACCACCATAGCATCTACAGGGAATCCTTTGGTTAAAAAGGTTTTGTTATCTGGGTAGGTGATAAATTTGATAGGCCTCCGAGGGACAGGCTCCACTTATCTGGAGACTCCCACGACTTTCGACAAACTAAGTCCATCAGTTTGTCGAAAGGCGGAGACACCCAGGTGGCTGAAGGTCGAGACTCAAAAGCCTTCAGGTACATGGACTCCTCATCAGAAGGGGAAATGCACTTCTAGCTGCCTCTCTGTTTAAGGATTTCCAAGATGCCTGCAAAGGAGACATCCTCAGAGGGAGACCGTGGGGATCCTTATGACTCCTCGAGGTCCATGTCCAATGTGATCCGAGGAACCTCTTTGGGGGGTACATTCCAGAGAGGTTTCGGAAGAGAGGGTCTCACCCAATGGGACGTACTGAGGCTTAAGGTCTCTCCGCTGTTGAGTGACTGTATGTGCAGAGATAGATATCGGTGCTCTTGGGGATGGAACACTTGGATCTGATAGTGATGATGTCCATGGGGACAAGGCTCTTCTCATAGCTGTGAAGGCTCCCCTCCCATCGTCCGTGGAAGTCCCTGGTTCCAAGGAATTGGGGGACTCCTCCAGCACCATGGGGATTGGTGCCAAAGCAGAGGTAGGAGCGGAGCTCACATGAGCCGAGGCCTCGAGAGGTAAAGTCGAGCCGAAAAGGTTTTGGCTCAACTATCCTTCCCAGACTTGACTGGTGAGTGTCAGCCCCTAGACACCTCGGACAGGACAGAGGTAGTCAGAGTGGTCAGAACCAAAGAGGCTATAATAGGTTTCGGTTCCGTCAGCTCCATCACTATAGGCTCCACGTATTCTGGCTCCGAAACCAGTACTGGGGTCAGAGGAGGAATTAAAGATAAAGGGATGGGCACAGTCGGTTCCACGCTTCTCTGAGTTGGCTCCGACAGCAATTTGGCCAGAGACGGTGTCTTGAGTAATCTCTGCGCCACACAATCTATGCCAAAATCAGATAGGCCCCTGGAGGATGTGGAAGATAGAGCAGATGCTACAGATTGTAGTAATGGGAACCTAAGAGTCGGGGAGACCGGCTCCAATGCAGGTGAGCACCTCCAGACTGAAAATGCCACTGGTTACGATTCAGATAGAACCAAGGCAGTAGGTCTGTCTTGATCAGGTTTTTTTCTAGTTGTTGGAGCCATGTTTGGCAGTTTAGTCGATGGCTCTGACGATCCAGAAGAAGTGGATGAAGACGACCTTTTGTTAGTTTTATCATGAGGCTTAGATGGACTTTGGCCTTTGTCCATGGCTTCTGCAAAGGAGGACTTAATTAAACCTTTTAATATAAATTTATTTTTCCTCTCCTGGAGAACACTAGAACTAAACAAATGACAAATGGAGCAGGACTCCTGCAAGTGGACTGGCCCTAAACAATAAACACACCCAGTATGTCTGTCTGTGATGGACATTTTTTTGTGAACATTTAGGGCATCTCTTGAAACCAGAAGGCTTCACCTCCTTTTGCTGCTTTGACATAATGAATAACATACCACAGAGACAGACTCAAAGACACTCAAGTTAAACAGGAGTCAAGGAAAAAGGGGCTTTCTAACTTAAACAAGCCCTTTAAAGAGAGAAAAATAAACACACTCAGACTAATGATATCTGTAAACTGGTAACAATAAAAGACGTTACCACAAAAAAACTTCAAATATAGCGAACTACTCTAAACACTATTTAAAGTCTAAATGTCTAAATATTCTAAAAAGATACTATATATCAAAACATTTTAATAACACTGTAAACTAAATGTTTGTAGAGGCAGTGACTATAAGACTTAAATACAATAGTCTCAAAAAACCACACAGTAATTTATCTAAATTATTAATAATGTAAATATTTTAAGAAGGCACACTATATATCAAATGTTTCTAGTAACAATGCAAATGGGATTTTTAAGGGATAGGGACTATAAGGCCTAAATACAACGGCCTCAAAAAAAAAACCACACACACACACACACACACACACACACACGCGTGCACGCACGCACACACACAATAATTTCTTAATTTACCAACTATCGTTAACTCTCTAAGAATGATTTAAAGAAAAACTATTGAAAGCTATAAAGTAAAGAATTTTAGCTAGTAAGCACTAACTTGTCTTATTTAAAGAAGAAGAAAATAAGTTTCTACTCAGCCAGAGCTAATCGTAGACCCGATCTGTTTCAGCAGCAAACAAGATATGAGGAAGGCACTATAGCATCATGGGATAGTGATGGAGCCACAAGCTAGTTTGAGACCTTGAGCTCTAGTAAGCGGCTGAGTCGGAATCGAGGATTGGTTCCAAACCTATCAGTATAGAATGAAGATGTGATATGACAACTTCACATATAACAGTTTCTGCATGTGATCAATGCATGCTGATGATGAACTGTGTATGCACTGATGTAAGGAATGCAAACTTGTTTTAAAACTGTTTGTATGTTTGAAATAAGAATTTGTCTTTCTTATATGAAGGGAACAACTTTATTGTGTGTTCTTAGCTGTGAGAAATATCAGACCTGATGCCGGTGTGATCTGAAGCACAGTTTTTTGTGCGAGACTGGGCACAGTGGGATAAGGGGTTTCGGCTTTTCCCTCACTATTGTGTGATCTCGGTGGTGGTATATTTTAAAGTACCCGGGTGGGAAGTGCAGGGGAACTTGCCCCCTTCAAAAAAGAAGTTTGTTTATTTTTGATTTTCAGTATAGGTGGCCATTCGATGTAACAGTTTGGGAATATTGAATCATTAATTAATATAAAATTGTCAATCCACTAAAAGACTCTCTATCCATCCATCCATCCATCTATCCACAACCCCTTTTCCCATTTTTTCACATAGGGTTGGGGTGTCATGCATATACACACTCACACATACATACACAGTAGTCATGCAGTGTAGACCAGGGCCCTGCCACCCTGTCCATGAAGTAGCATATTCTCATATCAAACCCAGTTTTTAGCTTTTTTCTGGTTAACTGGATAACTTGTTTAAATCAGTTTGTTCATTTTCTATTGTTTTATATATATATATATATATATATATATATATATATATATATATATATATATATATTACACTTTATTCATCTGCTTTTATTGTATTTGTATTTCTTCATACTTTATTACTAGGGGCATTGACTACAACTCTGATCTGCGCTATATATATAACAATAAGTACTCTTTTCTGTACATTTAAAGTGTTTTTTGATTGTACCTGCTTTATTTTCTGAAAAAAATAAATAAATAAATAAATAAATAAGTAAAGAATAAATAGAAATATATATATAAATATATATATATATATATATATATATATATATATATATATATATATATATATATATATATGTTTCCCACCTTTCTAAGCAATTACAGTCCAGTTTTCAGGTTACTGCTGAATTCAGGGCTGTGTTACAAATCTCTGAGTTTGCCCATACCTTACTTGGATAGAAGGAAGTTTCTCTGTTCACCTGTGAGAGAGGGGAGCTTTGAGCATCCTATCTGTCCCTGGAGGAGTGGTTTTAGCCCAGAAATTAGTAGTTTATTGGCAATTCTGGGTTAATTTCTATCTCTTTCATTTCCCTGTTATAAATACCGCATTTGCCCGGCTTTGCACTGTGGGCTAGCTAAGGTAAAACTATTCCAGGCTCCACAAGTCTCCTCTTCAATTTTTCCCTTGGAACTAGACAAACTTTCAACTTAAGCACTCAAGCCATTCATTTCTCAGCTCGTCACTTGCTCAAAACTCATAGCAAGCACTTACAAACCCAAGCACTAGACCCTCCTGTACTGTAGAGAAGGACAAGGCTCTCTATTCAACCTTACCAGCCATCCAGTAAAACAGTTCACTGTACCTATCCAGGCATGTCCAAAGGGCAGTTTCAGGTGTACTCTCCAGTCCAACTGGTGAATCTGGGCATTTTGAGGCAATGTTACAACTGCCTCATGTACACAGACAGCCCTTTCTTCCTACCACCAAACACTAATACATGCAAGAGATGCAATTATACAGCCAAACTGGAGGCAAAGCTCTCTCAACCCAAACTTGATCAGACAGTCAAGAGGAGAAGGGAAATACTTGCATCACACCACCAGTCTCACATAGACCCATTAAACCAGCACCGGCAAAATACACACATAAATTCATGAAAATATACTCAGAGGCTCTAAATAAAAATCTGCAAAAGCAACAGGGACCTCCAAAGCAAACATCCACGCAACCTCCACCCCCCCGGCACAAACCATGAAACACATACTTCACAAAACCAGTGCGCCATGCAATCACAGCCCTTAATGCAAAATAACATACCCAACATACTAGTAATAGGTGATTCTATAGTCAGGCACACTGACGTCCCACTCACTAGGCTGAATAAGGAGAAGGTTACTGTTAGCTGCCTGTCAGGTGCCAGGATCTGCCACATAACACAAGCACTCAGGTCACTCCAGAAAAAGTACAAATATAACTCTGTCATTGTCCATGTTGGTGTGAATGACCTGAGCCGTACCTCCCTGGACTACATGAAAAGAGACATGGAAGAGCTCTCAGATCAGGCCGGTATGACCCTGACCCTCTGGCATCCTGCCCTCACCAAGAATGATACCACGGTACAAAGAAAAAATTCTCGATTTCAACAATTGGCTAAGTTTCTGGTGTCATTCAAAGGGGTTCCAGTGTCTGTCCGCCTGGGATGACATGCTCGACAAGCCACGCTGCTTTTCTAGAGACGGCTTGCACCTGTCACCGTTTGGCTTTCGAATACTGGCCAAGGCTCTTGCCACCCTCATAGTGCCTTTTTTTAGCAAGGCTCAAAAGACAAACCCACCACCGTAAATAGCACAAGTAACAAAAAACTGAGGGTAATGCTACTCAATACCAGAAGTCTAAACCTCAATGCATGCACTCGAGGCACTCCTCAGTATGGAGAAAATTGATATATGTGCAGTAACATAAACCTGGTTTAAGGCTCCAGAAAGCACCCCAGCACTACCAGGCTACAACTCATACCATACATTTCGGCCACAGAACCCGAACCGAAATACAAAAGGCGGGTGCATATCCATATTCATCAAGGATACCCACACCTCCAGGTTAGTGGCACAGCACGATGCTTCAGAGATTATCCACTTGCAACTAACAAAGGGCAAAACTGCAATTTAAATTGTAGCTTGCTACAGATCACCCACCATGTCCCAGGACCCCCATTCCGCATTTCTGGAAACACTGGGAAACATAAAGGTCTTACCAAACACCCTAATATTGGGTGATTTCAATTACCCAAACATTAACTGGGAGAACTAGTCAAGTACTACCTCCCTTGCCCAACATTTCCTAGAATTTATAAACTCAAATGCCCTGGTTCAACTGGTCAACACTCCCACCAGGGGTGACAACATATTACATGGTCATCATCAACATGGGTGACCGGTGTTCCACACTGGAGGCCAACCCCTCGCTGGTTAGAGCTGACCATAAACAAATCCCTTTGGACATCCACATTCTGCCACCATCCCCGGACAAGGAAGCCACCGTGAAAAACTTTTCAAAAGCAAACCACGTTACTTAAGACCGAGGTGGAAAGTTTCAAAGCCCCCATGCTGAAGGATAACGCTATTCAAGCTGCAAAATTGTTTACTAATGCATTCTATGCACCTACAAAATGCATGGATCGTGCCATCCCAAGCAAAACCAAGACTCACTCCTCCAAGAAAAGGAAACCAGTCTGGTGGACTCATGCCATAAACAAGCTATACAATAGAAGGAAGAAACTAGTACAGAAAAGAGTAAAATCCCAAGAAGGGAAGACATCACTGATCAGTATCAGCAAGAAACTACGATCCCTCATAAAATCATTCAAGGCAAGCTTCAAAAGAAAAATTGCCAAGGACTCCAAAAATAACCACAACGCATTCTTTAGCTATGTCAAGAATCTAAGTGGCAATGCTCAGATCTGCTCGGAGTTAGTGCAGAATGGCACAAAATACACTGAACCGACTGATATTGCCAACATCCTAGCAGACATGTTCAGCGCAAACTTCACCCCCAAAAGGGCCCATAACCATACCAGAAGAATGTAGAGTCCCTGAATTCACAGACACTCAGGTTAAAACAGCCCTCTCCAAAGCCAAAAACACAGCATCAATGGGACTGGACAGTGTCCCAGGCTGTGTCCTACACGAGCTCAAAGACGAACTAACCCCTCACCTAAACACACTGTTCAAACTCAGCCTCTCCACAGGCTACATAGCCATAGAGTGGCGCACAGCAACGGTTATTCCACTCCACAAAGGTGGAGCCACAACGGACCCAGGGAACTATCACCCTATAAGCCTGACTAGCTTGGTTTGCTAGGCTATGGAGCACATCATCATGGAACTCATTAACAGAGACATTGGGAACCTCCAAACACTGGACCCTACCCAATTCGGCTTTGTTAAGGGCAGACCATGCCTCCTTAACAAGGCGGACTTCTTTGAGACATTTACCAAAGCTATAGACGAGGGAATGGTGGTACACACAGCCTACCTAGACCTCGCAAAGGCCTTCAACACCATTCCCCATTCTGGTATTATAGACAAGCTCACCAGCCTGAACATAAACCCCTACATCACAAGATGGGTTGCCAACTAGCTCACGGACAGAACCCACATGGTGAGAGTTGCGGGAGCTAGGTCCGACTTTAAACCGGTTACAAGTGACATTCCCCAGGGCTCAGTCCTAGGACCCCTCCTGTTTGGCATATACTTCTCAGAGGTACAGGCAAGCACAGGAGGACTATGGCTGACCAAGTTCGCAGACGACTGCAAACTAGGGGCTATAACTGACTCTCTGGTTGACACAGACATCCTCCAAAAGGGTCTCACTGAGACGGATACCTGGTGTCAAAATCATGGCCTCAAGCTAAATGCCAAACAGTGCATAGTCATCCCTTTTGGAAAAAACAAAGTACCCACAAACTACCACATAGTTGGTAGTCCCCTATATACGTAAGATGTAATAAGGCATCTGGGGACCCAAGTAGATAGTAATCTTAGTTTTGATCATCGCATTGCCAAAAAGGTTAGAAAATCCTTCTATGTGGCCCACCTAATCACAAAAAGGTTCGCATCCAGATCAAAAGAGATCACTGTGCCCCTCTACTCATCACTCATCAGACCCATCATAGAGTAAAACGGCCAATTTGGGATGTACCTTACAAGACATGTGCAACAGTTGGACAGACCACAGAAGTACCTCACCAAGAGGATCACTGGCCTCAAACAGATGCCCTATGCAGCTCGACTGAGGAAACTCCAGCTGTACTTAGTTGCATACCACCTACTCAGAGGTGATCTCTGCCTGACATACAAGGCCATATCCAACCCAGAATTTATGGACATGCTCCACCTAAAGAAAACCTTATCCCCTCAAGCCACACGCTCTAGGGATCTAAACCTCACCACAACAATAAATAGGACATGCTGGAGGGATAGATTCCTGTCCCACAGACTTCCCATGCTTTGGAACAAGTTTCCAATCTACATTAAGAAGAGCTCCTTGCTAACACTCTTCAAAAGAAACCTTGACGAGTGGATGGGAAACAGAAAGTTTACCCTGGGGATCACTTCAGTGGCTCTGCTGGACAGAGGCACAGGGAACTAATCTAAGGGGCGGCGAAAGCCAACACATTCTGGTTAGGCTTATAAATGCCTTTGGGCAGATAGCCTAGTACCTACCTATGAACCCGAATTGCCCAAGTCCAGCTGCCACCCATGTCTCCTTCTCCCTTTTCTGTCTTACCTCTTCTGCTCCATTTCTCCCCACTGCAGAACAGCCAAATCATATTCCCACACTTTCTGGGTTTTTTTCTCTAATTTGTACAGTGCAAACATTTGTAGTCTTATCACATGTTCAAAGGTATTTACTAGGCATGCAATCTAGATCACTGAGAAGCCTACCAAATTTTCTAATACTCCCGAACCACTTTCTGATTAGGCAACTTACTCAGAATCACACAGCAGGCTAAGGGAGGCTGAGGGAATCATCCTCTGGACCAGAGGAAGCAGTTCAGTAACTGCATAGCCTTAATCTTCTGCTCAAACTGCCAGTTCAACTACTTTGTATGACTCCAGATTTCACCTTAGCAGTGTGCTGCACAGCATAAGCATGGCCCCAATATTACTGTGAGCTATTTCTGATGCTATGTGCCCCATCGTTTAGCTGCCTTCCCTACTACCATTTCAAAGTACATAGCATAATCTGACTGCGGGTGGTTCTTAGCCTCAGATAATTTTCATCCTCTGCAGTGTTTAGATTCACCCCATGAAAAATGAAAAGTTTTAATAGGGATTTCTCTTCCAAATATTTAATCTGGTCTTTGTTTACATTAACTTCCAGTTACCACCTACCTGCTCACAATGGTAAATGCATAAGCTTCTCTGCAGACTATCCCCATCTAAGACTACTACATCAATCAATCATTGTAGTATCAGCATATAAGGTTGCCAGTCCTAATATGGCTAACACAAATACACTAAAAGGAAATTAATGGCTTTTTTTCCATGCAATTTCATCTGAAACTTATCTGTTTCAAGTCAGTCACCTTCCAACCTTGTCCAACATTTTGAAAACTAACTCTGTACCCTTTAACTTTCCTACCAATCTCCTTTAAGACACTGCATGAATGTTGTACCGAGTACAGGCACACTGCATTCACAGAGTTCCCCTAGATTACCACAGTAGTAACCAAGTCGTGGGACCAATGTGGTTGCATTGGCAACAGAGTTGTGTGAAGCCATGTTGTCTAAATTAAGCCAAAGAATTAGCATGTAGGATCTTCACCAGCTTGCCAAGCATAACCTTCACCAATATCTTCCCCATAATGGAACTGGTACTAAAAAATAAGTTATGTATTATCATAACTTTCCATCTGTGTTGTCGATCTTCATCTGTTCTTGACTGATGGGTTACGGTTCCAACCCTCGGGACTGATCTGGCCATTATATAGCCCACACCAGCCATAAAACTCTCAAGTTAGTAGTCTACCCATAATGCTCCTCTCTACATTACCTTAGACAGAGTTTGCAAAAATACAGAAGAAGAGAAGGAAACTAATTCTAAATGAGGAAGCCATGTCCAAGGACAAACCTAACAGAAGACCCAGGACAATAGGTTGCTCCATCAGGAATCCATAGCATAGAAGGGGGAAAGGAGGGTGGGACGCGAAGAATAGATGAAGATCGACAACACAGATGGAACATTATGGTAAGACATAACTTCTTTATTTGACGTTGTTGATCTTCATCTATTCTTGACTGATGGGACAGAGTCCCCACCTACTTTAGATCCTGGGTGGCCCTATGGAAGGATATTCCTGAAAACTATAGAACCAAAGGTTGCTCTTCCCTGGAGACCAGATCCAATTTGTAATGAGTAATAAAGGTATGCAGAGTACCCCAAGTCGTTTAAGGTGGAAGTAGGATTACATCAAGGATCAGCTCTGAGCCCATTCTTATTTGCAATGGTGATGGACAGGTTGACAGATGAAATTAGACAGGAGGCCCCATGGACTATGATGTTTGCAGATGACATTGTGATCTGTAGTGAGAGTGGGGACCAGGTTGAGGAGACCCTGGAGTTGTGGAGATATGCTCTAGAGAGGAGAGGAATGAAGGCCAGCAGGACTAAGACAGAATATGTGTGTGTGAATGCAAGGTAGGATAGAGGAATGGTGAGGATGTAGGGTGTAGACTTGGTGAAGGTGGATGAGTTTAAGTACTTGGGATCAACAGTTCAGAGTAATGGTGAGTGTGGAAGAGAGGTGAAGAAGAGAGTACAGGCAGGGTGGAATGGGTGGAGAAGAGTGTCAGGAGTGATTTGTGACAGACGGGTACCAGTAAGAGTGAAAGGGGATGTCTACAAGAGGGTAGTGAGACCAGCTATGTTGTATGGGTTGGAGATGGTGGCACTGACAAAAAGGCAGGAGTCAGAGCTGGAAGTGGCAGAGTTGAAGATGTTAAGATTTGCACTGGGTGTGACAAGGATGGACAGGATTAGGAGTCAGTATATTAGAGGGTCAGCTCAGGTTGGATGGTTTGGAGACAAAGTCAGAGAGGCGAGACTGTGTTGGTTTGGACATGTGCTGAGGAGGGATGCTGAGTATATTGGGAAAAGGATGCTAAGGATGGAGCTGCCAGGTAAGAGGAAAAGAGGAAGGCCTAAGATAAGGTTTATGGATGTGGTGAGAGAGGACATGCAGGTGGTTGGTGTGACAGAGCAATATGCAGAGGACAGGAAGAAATGGAAACAGATGATCTGCTGTGGTGACCCCTAACAGGAACAGTCAAAGGAGAAGAAGAGAGTAGCTCAAGTCGCTGCTGCGCATATTTCACTCATGGAAGCTTTAGAATGGAAGACAGCTGAAGTAGCCAAAGATCTAGTGGAATGTGCCTTCACCAGTCTTGGAAGTTTTACGTCCTTCTTGTTATAAATGAAGGAAATACAATCTCTTAACCATTTTGACAAGGTAACCTTAGAGACAGATTTCCCTAAGGTTGCACTAGAGAAGGAAACAAATATTTGGTCTGACCTCCTAATTCCTTTAGTTCTGTTGAGAGAGAAACATAATTGTCTGTGAACATCCAACAGTTGTAAGCAATATTCACCTTTATTAGAAAAATCTGGAAAGCAGACAGGTAAGTCTATAGTCTGATTAATGCTGGACTCTGAGACTAACTTTGGAAGAAAGGATGGGTTTGTCCTGAGTGTAACTCTATCCGTATGGAAAATCAAGTAAAGGGGGCTTAAACATAAAGCTTGCAATTCAAAAACTTGTCCGCAGATGCGATAACTTTAAGTAAAAGTGTTTTCCAAGAGAGGAACTTCAAGTCACAAGTAGCCACTGGTTCAAAAGGAGAAGCTATTAGAGACTGCAAAACAATAGTCAAGTCCCAGGTGGTAGAGGATCCTGAAATGGGGGCTTTAAATGGATAGTTCCTTTGAGGTAGACCTTACAATGTCTGTGACAGATTAAAGGCGGATCTCTGAAACCACTGCAAAAGTTAGAGGTGGCTGCTAGAATGACCTTAACAGTGGAAGCGGAAGCTCCCTCACCAAAAAGAATGGCCAAAAATTCCAAAACTTTTTCCACTGGGGCTGAAAAGGGTCAAGGCTATTGTCACAAGCCCGGATTGAAAATCTCTTCCATTTACTAAGTAGAGATTTCTGGTGGATGGTTTATGGGATGACAATAAGATTTTTTGTACTGGGGATGGTATATCATAATGCCTGGCGACTAATGGAATTGGAGAAACCAAGTGGTTAGCTTGAGACTTTGAAGACTGGGATGCACCAGTCCCTGAGGGTGAGACAAAAGGTCCACAACTGGGTCCACAATCCATGGATGGTGAACTGGATGAGGCCATAGGAAGGGAAACCAAATCTGTCAAGGCAAAAGGGTGTGATGAGGATTACTTTGTTTCTCAACCAGGCTGCTTTCTTGAGGAAAAGAGGGATCAGAAGGAAGGAGTGAAAGGCATAAAGGAGACCCAGTGGGCAACTGAGGAGAAGAGTGTCTCTCGGGAAGTCCCCCTGAGGGGTGGATTGCAGCAAAATAGCTTCTGCACTTGTTGTTTTGGGCTGATGCAAAAAGGTCACAGCAAGGCTGGCCCCAGAGAAGAAAGATCTTCTTCTTTACCTTGGGTAAATTAAGCAAATGTATTCTACTGCCTCACGAATGGTCTCTCAGTCCCAAGGTAGGGATGAAAGATCTTCTTCGCTACCTTGGAATTGAGAGACCACTCATGAGGCAGTAGAATACATTTGCTTAATTTGCCCGCTATCATGTTTGACCTCCCCGGGATGTGCATTGCTATCAGAAAGTGGTTGGAGGCAATGGCCCATTGCCACATTCAGAGGGCTTCTCAACACAGGGGATAGGATTTGGTCCCCCATTGTTTGCTGATGTACCAAATAACAGACATATTGTCTGAGTGAATCGCAATCATTCCCTGTGGTAGGGCAGAGTGGAATGCTTGCAACGCTAGTAGCACCGCCGTCAGCTCCAGAACGCTGATATGCAGACTGGCCTCTATTGGGGACTAAGCTCCTTAGACTGCCTTTCCCAGATAATGCCCCGCACCTGATCTGGGAGGCATCCATGGTCACTATGGCCTTGGGTTAAGAAAAGACAAAGGGCGGCCCAAAAGGATTTGATCGGATTCCATCCACCAAGACAGGTCCTTTCAACAGCGGCTTGAATGAATATGGTGTGGTTCACTGAATGGGTTAGAAAGAACTACTGATTGGCAAGAAGCCATTGTAGTAATCTCGTGTGAAATATCGCAAGTGGGACCACAGTGATAGCCGCTGCCAAGGACCCTAATGCTTGAAGCACTAGCCGGGCTGGTACTTTGTTTAAACCTAGGAGGGAATGAACTTGAGATCTTATTTTCTGTAGCCTGTGGGGAGGCAGAGAAGCCACACAAGAAATAGTGTTGAGACAAGCTCTGATAAAGTCCATATCCAAAGAGGGGGTCACTTGAGACTTTGTAAAACTGACTGTGATTCTAGGTTGCAAGAACAATTGTAGGGTGAGATCTGTCACCTGAAGCAGCAGATGCCTGGCGGAAGCGGTGATGAGCCAGTTGTCTAGATATGGAAATGCCTAAAATCCATGCAGTCTCAAGTGAACTGCTACTGCTGCCATACATTTGGTGAACACCCTGGGGGCTGTGGTGAGACCAAAGCACAGTACCCTGAACTGATAGTGACTTGCTCCTAGCCAGATGTGGAGAAAATGTCTTGAGAGTTTGTCCACTTTTATGTGGTAGTACGTATCTTAAAGGTAAATAGAGCACATCCAAACATTTTCCTCTAAAAAGGGAAGTACTGACTGAACCATGACCATCTAGAATTTGGACTGTTGATCAAAATTGTTTATATTGCTGAGATCCAGAACTGGTCTCCAGTCCCCTGTCTTTTTTTGCACTAAAAAGAATCTTGAGTAAAATCCGGATCTTATCTGGTCTGGTGGGACTTCTTGGATGACTCTTTTTTCTAGCAGCTTTTGTATTTCCAAGGCTGCTTGATCCCTCTGACTCAGTGGAACATCGGGGAGTCTTATTCAAGTTCTTGGATAAAGAATGAAAGGAATAAGGTAACCTCTGGAAATAATTCTTAGCACCCAGACATCTGTGGTTATTTGTTGCCAGGTAGTTGGGTGCAAAGAAAATCTGCCCCCAACTGCTTCCAGAAGTAAGCAATCAGATTTCCTTTCAGGAGCGCTGATAGGGTTGGCCAGAGAAGGAGTCTCTGGATATCTGGTTCTGCGAGCCACCTCCTCCTCTAGGATGGCATCTTCCACTGGAACTTTCCCGTCTACCCTGAGGGGAGTCCATACCACATGTGTCCTGCAAAGGCCTCTGGGACTTCGTAAACCACATCTTCCCACTCCTCTGATTCCTGGAATAGGCTCGTTGGAAAATGTAGAAAAATGTGTGCCCACTGCAGACAGGGTCTTTCCAGCCTTCTCACACCTGGATAGAGTTTCCTTAACTTTGGGGTCAAACAAGGAAGATCCAGCAAAGCAAGAATTGATGAAGGAAGACTTGAATGGCTCTACAAACTCAAACAGGCACATCCAAGTGTGTCATCGAATAGCAATGCCTGAACCTGCTGACCTGGTTGCCCCTTCGGCTGCATATGCAACTAGCCTCATGGAAAAATTTGAGATAGATTCCAGGGTAGCTAACTGGGAGGCCATTTTTTCTTGGAGCCCCTCAGCTAGAGCTCCTGCTAGGGTATCAGATAGTTGCTTCACCAGGCCCTTCTGGAGCCTAGTAAAATGTGCCAAAAAATTCAAGGACGTAATGGTAAAGGTTGATGATGCGTAAACCCTCTCTCCAAATCTGTCCATTGCCTAGACTTCCAGTTAGGGGAGATGTACAGTGGAACTTTCCTCAGCCAGTTCCTTTTTAGTGGCAGCCACTACCACCATGGCATCTACTGCTAACCCTTTCACCCAATGCTGATGATCCTTAGGAGTGAAGAGTATTTTACCTGGTTTCTGGGAAATTGGTTCTATTGAGTCGGGAACCTTCCAAGCCCACTGAGTGATCAGTTTAATGAAATTGTCAGCAGGAGGAGTCACCCAGGAAGCAGATGGGCAAGCTTCAAAGGCCTGCAAGTGTACAGACTCCTTGGAGGAAGGGTCTTTTGGCTTCCAATCACCCCTCTGTTTAAGGATCTCAAGGATGTCTCCAAAGGAGACATTTTCCGGGGGTGACCGTGGAACCCACCCCCTCATTGAAATGTGTGTCCTCAGTGACAGACTCTTCAGAGGAGTCCAGGTGATTCCTCTTACACAATTTCTTCAGAGGGGCCTCTTCAGTGGGAATATCTGGAGAGGACTCAAAAGAGGAGAGACTTTTAGTTGGTATGTCTTGCATCCTTGGAGCTCGCTGTCCAGACACAGAGGTTGATGGTAGCTCTGGGTAAGCAAGGGTCAAGGGGAGGGACTTCAGTAACACAGGAGGCACCTACGAAGAAGCAGTGGCCAAGGCTCACTCCATAGCCTGGAAGGCAGGCCCTGCAAGGATGGATGGGAGCCTGGAACTGAGATAGACAAAAAAGAAGTTATGTACTTACCATAACATTCCATGTGAGTTGTTCATCTCACCTTCATTCTTACTGATGGGTTCGGAGCCGATCCCTCGGTTCCGAGTCAACCTACTACAAAGCTCAAGGATTTTAAGTAGCTCGAGGCCAAGTCCCTATCCCATGATGCACCTAGAGTTACCTCAGATCCTGTTTGCTGCGTATAATAATACCATATGTCATTCTATAACTCCATAAGAGAGAAAGTATAGAAGGGTTGAGTGACCAGGAAGGATCTAGCATCTCGGTCGTCTGAAAGCCCAGGAGGGGGTAGGAAGGAGGGACGTAAGAATGAAGGCGAGATGAACAACTCACATGGAAAGTTAAGGTAAGTACATAACTTCTTTATGTGAAGTTGTTCTATCTCGCCGTTCATTCTTACTGATGGGTAGCGCCCCAAGCACCATCTATCTTGGGTGGCTCACGGAAGTATATTTTTCAGGACCGTGGATCCAAAGGAGGCCCTGTCAACTTTGTAATGAGTGATAAAGGTATGAGGTGGCTAGTGCACAAATGTTATCAATAGGAAGTCTGGTAGAAAAGGCAGAAGATGTAGAAACTACTCTGGTTGAGTGAGCTTTAATTTTATGCTGTAAGGGCATATTGGCAGCTGAATAAGCAAAGATGATACAATCAGATAACCATTTAGACAGAGTTGTTTTAGCCACTGACATACCTTTCCTGGAGTCTGAAAAGGAAACAAAAAGCTGATCTGATTTCCTGAAATCTTTTGTTCTATCCAAATAAAATCTGAGCTGTCTGTGAACATCAAGTTTGTGAAGCATGTACTCTAGATTGTTGGAGTGACTGGGGAAGAAAATTGGCAAATCAATAATTTGGTTGAGATTAGTTTCGGTGCAAACCTTAGGCAAAAAGGAGGGGTTTGTTTGAAGTGAGACTCTGTCAGCATGGAAAATCAAGTAAGGAGGTTTAATGGACAAGGCCTGAAGTTCTGACACTCTGCGGGCAGAAGTAAGAGCCACTAAAAAGATAGTTTTCCATGACAAAAATGTGAGATCACATGAGGAGGCTGGTTCAAATGGAGGAAGAATAATGCGGGAAAGCATAAAATTTAGATTCCATGGGGAATAGGGAGATTTCACAGGTGGTCTAGTATGAAAGGTCCCTTTGAGAAAGACTTTGGATAATTTGTGTGATAATATTCAATCCTTCAAATTCCAGATGAAAATTAGAAATGGCACCAACTGTTGCTGCTGCAGCTCCTTTATTGAATATCATAATCAAGAATTCGAATACAGATGTCATAGGGGCTTGGTAAGGATCAATATTGTTTTTAGACGCCCATATAGAATTTTTTCCATTTGCTCAGGTATAGCTTCCTCACAGAGGATTTATGAGAGGATAAGAGAATTTGCTTCATCCCATTGGAAAGGTTATGGAACCTAGCTATGATGAGAATTGCAGCAGCCAAGCTGTCAGCTTCAGGGACTGCAGTGAGGGATGAAGTTCCCCCGATGAGTGCGTCAAAAGGTCCGAAACTGGGTCCAGAATCCAGGGGTCCTCCAAAAGATGAAGTTGAAAGAAGGGGAACCAAATCTGACAAGGCCAATGAGGGGCTATTAGAATGATGGTCCTTCACAGGGCTTTTGCTTTCTGTAATACCGTGGGTATCAACGGGATTGGTGGGAATGCATAGAGGAGACCTGGAGGCCAATCGTGAATGAGTGCATCCCTTGGGGCTTCTCCAGGAGGGGGAAGCAGGGCAAAGTAGCTTCTGCATTTTGTGTTCATGTGACTGGCAAAAAGGTCGCAGCAAGGCTGGCCCCACCTGCATAATATCCTGTCCGCTAGTTCTGTCTTGAGGGACCACTCGTGGGGCAACAAAATTGCTCTGCTCAGCTTGTCTGCTATCACACTGGATTTCGCTGGGATGTGCGTTGCTAACAGAAAGCGCTGGGTGGATATAGCCCACTGCCATACTCTTAGGGCCTCGCGACAAAGGGGGTATGACCTGGTTCCTCCTTGTTTGTTTAAGTACCAGGCCACTGACATGTTGTCCGTCTGAACTGCAATCGTACCCAGAGGAACAGAGTCCTGGAAGTACTGCAATGCCAAAAGTACTCCTCTCATCTCTAAGACATTTATATGTGTCTCTTGATCGGGCCATGTGCCTTGGGCTGTTCTTCCCTGAAAATGCCCCCACCCTACCAGGGAAGCTTCCCTGGTCACTGTGGCCGCTGGTGGGGGTAAAACAAATGGATGTCCTATCGTAACATGAAGTGAGGTCAACCACCACTGAAGATCCTTTTTGCAGGAGTTTGTGATCATTATCAGGTGAGACATGGGGAGTCCTTGCTAAGATCATTGAGTGAACAACAGCCATTGCAGTATCTGCATGTACATACGACCCAGTGGTATGGCCAGAATTGCTGCTGCCATCATACCTAGCAATTTTAGAACTTCTGATCCTGGAGCCTTGTTTTTGGATATTAGAATGCAGACCTGCTGATGAAGTAGTAAGACTCTTTCTTTTGCAAGTCTTAGTGTAGTGGTGGTGGTGTCCAGTTCTGCTCCGATAAAAACAATATGCTGCGATGGCGACAAGGCAGATTTTTCTGAGTTTATTGTAATGCCCAGCTGGTTGCAGAGTAACAGAGTGGATCCCTGGCCTGAATGAGTTGATGCCTGGTGGTGGCGGTGAAGAGCCAGTCGTCTAGGTACGGAAACACCTGGAATCCTAAACGTCTCAGGTGAGCCGTGACCACTGCCATGCATTCGGTGAACACTCTGGGGGCTGTAGTGAGACCAAAGGGCAGGGCTCGAAACTGGTAATGTCTGGCTCCCAGCCGAAGCGCAGATGATCCCAGGATGGCCGGCCATTTTTATGTGGTAGTACGCATCCTGGAGATCTATCAAGCACATCCAATTGTCTTTCCCTAAGAAGGGAAGTATCGACTAAAGCGTGACCATCCAAAACTTCTCTTTTTTGACAGATCTGTTTAGTCTGCTGAGGTCCAATATAGGTCTCCAGTCCCCTGTCTTTTTTGGAACTAAAAAGAAATCTTGAGTAAGTTCCAGATCCTGTCTGGTCTGCTGGGACTGGTTGGATGACTCTTTCTTAGCAACGTCTGGACCTCTACTGTTGCTTGTTCCCTGTAACTGGGTGGAATGTCCGGGATTTCTCTTGTTGGTGGAGGGGATGTGGCGAATGGGATGAGGTATCCTCTGGAAATGATACTTTGTACCCACTTGTCATTTGTTATTTTGAGCCAGGCATCTGGGTATAAAGATAAGCGACCCCTGACTGCCTCCAG
The DNA here is from genome assembly GCF_019279795.1 of Protopterus annectens. Lineage (NCBI taxonomy): Eukaryota > Metazoa > Chordata > Ceratodontiformes > Protopteridae > Protopterus > Protopterus annectens. The sequence continues at coordinate 1,919,076,132 of NC_056743.1, read as the reverse complement.
AGCAGGACAGTTGGGCCTCCTTTCAGGAGCACTGGTAGGGCTTCCCAAAGAAGTGATCTCTGTCGCCCTGGTTTTGCGGACCCCCTCTGCTGCGAGGGCGGCCTCTTCCATTATTGCCTCCTCCTCTGCCCCTGGAGGGGGGTTCACCACATGTGTCCTGAAAGGCTCCTTGGGCTTTTTGGAAACACATTTTCCCTCCCCTTTGATCCCTGTGGTAGGGTCTGGTAGGGGTGGAAAAACAGACTCCAACAGCAGACAGGTCTTTCCCTCCTGCTCACACCTGGTCAAAGTTTCCTTAACTTTGGGCCCGAAAAGGGATGAGCCATCAAAAGGGGTATTCACAAAGGATGACTTGAAGGGCTCCGTGAAGGAACACAAGCGCATCCAGGAGTGTCTCCTAAGAGCAACTCCAGCACCCGCTGCCCTGCTCTTTCCATCAGCTGCATATGAAATGAGGCGCATGGACGAGTTAACAAGGAGTTGAGGGTAGCAAGCTGGGAGGCAACTTTATCTGCAGCTCCTGCAGCTACTGTACCCTGAAGAGTATCTCCCTGCTCTTTAAGGAGATCTCTTTGTAGTCTCGTGAAATGGGTTAAATAGTTAAGTGAACGGAGTGCAAAAGTTGCTGAACTAAACGTGCACTTCCCATATCTATCCATGATCCTGGAGTCTCTGTTAGGAGGATAGATAGACAAGGAAGTTTCAGACATTTCCTTTTTGGTGGCTGACGCCACTACCATGGCATCAACTGGCATACTTTTGGTTAAGAAGGATTTATCTTGGGGGGGCAGATATGAACTTATTAGGCCTCCTAGGGACAGGCTCCATGGTGTCCGGAGACTCCCACGCCCTTCGTGAGACCAGCTGCATAAGCTCATCGAAGGGCGGAGACACCCAGGAGGTGGAGGGCTGAGACCCGAAAGCCTTCAGGAGAACTGACTCGGCTTCAGTAGGGTTGGTGGACTGCCAGTTACCTCTCTGCCTAAGGATTTCAAGTATCTCTACAAATGAGATATCCTCAGAGGGGGAACGTGGGGACTCTTCTGATTCATCCAAGTCAGTATCAGATGTTAGGGACTCCTGAGGGGAGTCTAAATGTTTCCTCTTACACACTCTCTTCCTGGGAACCTCATCAGTGGGAGCTTCTGGTGAGGTCTCAGAAGAGCATGGGCCACCCAATGAGGCTTCCTGAGGCTCTGGGTCTCTGTGCTTTGCCAGGATCTGTGAAGCAGAAGCAGACACAGGCGCTTTAGGGGATGAAGAAGCCAGACCTGAGGTTGAAGATGTCTTAGCAGACATAACTCTCCTCATGGCTTCGAAGGCACCCCTGCTCCGATGCGAAAGGACCGACGGATCCTCCCCGGACCCGACCAGAGAGTGTCGGCTCCTACAGTCCTCCATCAGCGCCGAGGATGTCAGAGTGAACGGAGCCAAAGACATTGGAGCAGACATTGGCTCCGAAGGTTCCACAATCAGCAAGTCTGACTCCTCCGGCTCTGAAGGACCGGTATGACTCGGAGGAGGAAGAGTTAAAGCTGGCATAAGGGTCTTCAGCTCTGAAGCCGCCTGGGTCGCAACCAATAATTTTGCAAAGGCCGGTGCCTGTAAAAGTTTCTGCACCACACGATCCACATCCAAATCTGAAAGGCTAACAGAAGACCGAGATGAATGGATCAATGGTACTGACGGACCGGCTCCGAAAAGAAAACACATTCGGCTCTGAGACCTGTGGAACCGATGTCACAGACTTTTTTGATTTTTTTGACTCTTTAAATTCCAAAGAAGTCTTGGAAGACTTTGAGGATTTACTAGAGCCATCCTGGTCACTCAAAGCCTCCTGGAAAGAAGGTTTCAACAAACCCCTGTCTATGAGTTTCCTCTTTCTCTCTTGGAGAACTTGAGAAGAAAAAGAATGGCATATAGAACATGTTTCTTGCAAGTGTAATGCATCTAAGCAATAAACACAATTGACATGGCTGCCAGTGACAGACATCTTCTGACCACATTTATTGCACTTTTTAAACCCTGACTTAGGGTGTTTGTCCTTGTCATCAGCCATGACAGAAAATGTGGACACACCCAACAACAACAATTATCAGAATAAGCCTTCTAATAACAACAGGCTAAATATAAGTACACAAGCCCTTTAAACTAAGGCTAACAACAATCCAATAAATGACTAAGCCTTCTAACAAAACAGGCTAAGTATAAGCACACAAGCCTTTGAACTAAGGCTAACAAAGCACACACACACTATTTATCTAAAGAGATAATAGAAAAATTCACTAAATACAAATTACCAGTCTATTCTACTTCTAAAGTTAACTATAAAGTTGTGACGAAAGCACTAATTAAGCACACAATACTAATCTAAGAAAAAATGTGACAGAAAGTCACTATTAGACAAATTTTTAGTCAGACTTTTAAATAGGCCTAAGAAAAATCAAGGCCAACTATAAAGTTATGAAAAAGGCACACACGGGAAAGGGAAACTATAGATAAAGCTGTAAGAGCTTTACAAACTAGCTATCTAACAATAATATGAAGAAATTATTAGCAATATTTAGAAAAAAGATAATAGTAAGGTTTTTACTGGCCCGAGCTAGCGAGAACCTCCGATCTGTTGCAGCGGCAAACTAGATCTGAGGTAACTCTAGGTGCATCATGGGATAGGGACTTGGCCTCAAGCTACTTGAAATCCTCGAGCTTTGTAGTAGGCCGACTCAGAGCCGAGGGATCGGCTCCAAACCCATCAGTAAAAATGAATGGTGAGATAGAACAACTTCACTTCTAGTAAATGGGGTCACACCCCTCCCCAAGAGACCCACCTGCACAGCCAGAGCCGAGGAAGGGCCCACACCCTGCACAGTCTGAAGTGGTATGGTCTACTCCGAATAAAAAACAGGACCTGACTCAAACCCTCTGGACCCGACGGTGGAGGCCTGATCCCGGGGACTCATTGGTTCCAAAGGCACCGAGAGAGAGTCAGAGCTGTGCCTGGAGCCAAAGACAAGTAAGATATTGGTGCCGAGACCATAGCAGTCTGTGTGGATGGTGTTGAGAGCATGCAAAGAGGTCAGAGGAGGAGTATATGTGGGAGTACTGGGACAGAATTCCCCTGGCCCGGGGAGTAATGGGGCTGATAAGATGAAGGAAGACCCCTTGCTGTCAGAAGGTGATCCACCAACCTCACTATATCAACTTTGGAAAGACTCCTGGTGGAGCAAATGGACAACCCTGGGGAGGGATTCAGGTCTTTCTATGAAGGGGCTAGGAAGCTGATCTAGAAAGGGGTTGATGGATGGAAAATATGTAGTCCTGGATGCGAGGGAAGATTCGGTCTTCTGCACTGGGGCAGAGGGTAAGAGCTGCGGCGCTGCAGGAGATGTCGGTACTGCCATGGTAAGTAAAATAGTCAGTGCCGAGGTAGAAGTCATTGCTGGAATCAGTGTCATAGTTGGTGTCAGTGGCACCTAGGAAGATGTTGGTGCTGAGGAGTCAGAGCGTTCCAAAATCTTTGGAACCTTGGATTTTGGTTCCGAACAGAAACCAGTCAAAGGGTAAAAAAAAAAAAATTCAAGAAACAAACAATTGCTGAGTTTTTAAAGGAAAGAAACCTACCAACGATGGTAGGAGAGATTACTAATGGTAAAGGAAAAGGAAGAGAGGGGAACTACCATCTATGGCAGGCACGACATACCCAAGGGTACAGGTTAAGGAAAGGAGCACTCACATGAAGAGAAAGGGTAGACAGGTATCAGTTATTTCTAAATATTTTATTTATTATTACTTTATTTATTTTATTTAACATTTGTTAACCGGGAAAGTCTGACATGGAACAAAGTCAATTTTCAGTGGAGGCCCGGGGAGAAACACTCCAGATGCATGTCTTTGTAACGTGGGAGGAAACCAGAGTACCCGGAGAAAACCCATACAAACGCAGGGAGGACATGCAGACTCTGCACAGAAGGCACCCCAGCTGAGAATCGAACCGTAGAACCTCTTGCTGTGAGGCGACAATGCTACTGCTGCACCACTGTGCCATCAAATAACCTAAGAATGGCCAAAAAAATGTATTAGAGAAATAGAATAAAGTTACAAATGTACTTAGCTGCGAGAGACAGGCTGACACGTCTTTTCTACAAAAGAGGCAGACAAGATATGAGGTAATGTAAAGAGGGGAATTATGGGTAGACTACTAGCTTGAGAGTTTTTTGGCTGGCACGGGCTATATAATGGCCAGACCGGTTCTGAGGGTCGGAACCATAACCCATCAGTCAAGAAGAGATGAAGACTGACAACATCAGATCAATTATTTTTATGCTAAGAAAAGTACAGCTGTATGAGCTTCAGACCAAAACAGCAGATACAGGAGACCATCAACGATAGGTCAGTGTAAAATCAAATCAGAATATTGCAGCATTCATACAATATAAACTAACAAAAAAACAAACAGCAAATGTATTGAGGGTAACTTGGGTAGCTTTAGTGTTACAGGACCTCTCTTCAAAGATCTAATGTTAGGATGAGTAATTCACACAATTGTCAATAGAAAAGTAAATCATAACATTCAGGTAGACACCCAAAACACATACCCCTGGGAGGTGAACAGATAAAGGCTCCTCTTAGCATGCCTGTGCCAAAAACCATCCTAACCCTAAAATGACCTTCAGGCTTGCAATGTTTTGTGAATGTGAACTGCTATTCAGGAAGATGTTTCTGAAAAGGCCCAAGTGGAAGCACAGCTCTCAAAAAAGCTGGAAAAAGCAAGCCTAAAATAATGGAAAAGGCAACAAATGCCCAAAAACAGGGACATATTTTAAATATTGCTCTTATAAACTTAGAATGTTGCTAGAATAACAGGATTTGTGTTGGAATGTATTTTCTGAAGGATATGAAGTCTGAAATTCAAATGTATGTCATTATTTAATTACTTCAATTCTCAAGTGATTTGCCAGAAAACCACATTTATTAAGAACAGACCAAAAATATGAGGCAAAAATGTTGACATTCTGAGAAAATCTGGACAGTTGAGACGTATGAGTGGAAGCACTTCTAAGTATACTGCAGATGTAGCTGCTGCCCTAATAAAATAAATGGTAACAAGAACTTGTATCATCCTGTTATATTTATCATAATAAAGCAGTGTAACAGACCAGTGACTTTGATAAATGAAAGTTATGTACTTACCATAATGACAGATCCGTTTTGTCTGATTTTCATCTGTTTCAACCTTTTGGATGCTGTATCCGACTGCATTAGACCTCGGCATCATTTCTGAAGTTTAAAGATCCAGGGCTGTGACTTCTCTACCTCAGATCTAGTTTGCCCTATACCTATATATACACACATATATAACTTGCATGATTATAGGACTCATAAAAGAGGAGACAAATAGATGTAAAGGTACAAAGGAAAATAGTTCTAAGGGACTGAAAAAAGACATGGTATCGGGTGAGGACCATCCAGTCACCAGAAGGTGTCAATGAAAATCTGGAAGGGGAAGGAGGAAGGGATATTGAACAGGATGAAAATCAGACAACACGGATTTATCATTATGTTTAGTGCGTAACTTTCATATCCGATGGCTATTTTGTCTGATTCAACCTTTGGGACAGATTCCCAAGCTGTTTATTAACTGGGTGGTATCAAGGAAGGAAATTCTTGAGAGTAGTGAAACCAAAGAAAGGATGTGATCCAAACTGTACATCCAGATTATAACGAGAAACAAAGGTATGAACCGCTGCCCAGGTTGCTGCTGCACAAATATCATCAATAGGGAGATTACTCATAAAGGCAGTAGAGGTGGCAATTGCTCTTGTGGAATAAGCTTTGGGTTTTGCTTCCTAGAGTAAACCTCTTTTTGTATATATCAATAAAATGCATTGTGATAACCATCTTGAGAGAGTAATTTTAGACACCCCTTTACCCAGTGTTTTTCTAGCAAAGGCGATAAACAACTAGTCAGACTTTCTGAAGTCTTTTGTTCTACTGAGATAGAGTCTCAGTTGTAATGAACATCTATCATATGTAAAACATATTATCCTTTATTTGAAAATCAGGGAAAGATCACTGGTAGAGCAATAGATTTGCTTCAGATGTCACCTTGGGGAGGAAAAATTAGTTCGCTTTTATGGACACTCTGCCTTTATGAAAAATCAAATAAAGAGGTTTAAAAGAAAGAGCTTGTAGCTCCAAAATCCATCTGAAGTTACCACAACCATAAAACCTGTCTTTGAAGAAAGAAATTTTAAATCCATCAAAGCTGCTGGTTCAAAGGGAGGCTGAGTCAAGGCTTGAAGTAGGATATCCCAAAGAGGCACTGGATCCTTAATTGGTGGTCTTAGTAAGAATGTTCCCTTGAGAAAGGCTATGGAAATTTTTAGTGATACTAAAGTGGTATCATTTTGTCCTTTGTGAAAATTAGAAATGGCAGCCATTTGCACTTTAATAGTCATAAAACTTGAACTGCTGTGGAAGAGTTCTGACAAAAATTGAAAGACAGAGAGAAGAGGTGCTGATAAACGATCTATGCCCTTTGATAAGGCCCCACCCCACCTCTCACCTCCCAAAAAAAACCTTTTAACTTACTACGGCAGATCTTTTTGGTGGATTGTTTCTGAAAAGCTCAGAAATGTGAACAACCAAATGCAAATAGCCTGGCATCTCTGGCTATGGTCAAAACTGGAGGAACCAAGTGGTCAATTTCATGGATTTCTGGTCCAGAGGAGGCAGTCCAGATGGCTGACTTAAAAGATTTGGATACTAATCCAACATCTGTGGTGGATGTACTAGACAAGACTTCAGAAAAAGGACACAGACTTGTCAGAGCCAAAAAAGAAGCAATGAGGATCACTTCAGTCTTGTATTTTCTTGCTTTCTGAATAAATTTGGTTATTAGGGGTATAGAAGGAAAAGCATATAAGAGACCTGGGGCCAACTGTGAATTAGACCATCCCTCGCTGACTGTCCCTGTGGAGAGATTAGGGATAAGTAACCACTGCATTTGTTGTTTACGTAGGATGCAAAGAGGTCATAGCAGTCTGGTCCCAGAGGCTGAAAATTTGTGTTGCCACTGTCTTGTTGAGGAATCACTAGTGAAGGCATCATAAGTGTCCTGCTCAGTTTGTCCGCTAATATAGTGAATGTCCATGGGATATGCATTGCTCTCAGAAATTGGTGTGCAGACATTGCATATTGCCACATTCTCATGGCTTCGCAACAGAGAGCGAGTTCCCCCTAATTTGTTGATATACCAAACTACCGCCATGTTGTCCATCTGGACAGAAATCACATCCTTGGGAAAGAAGTCCTGAAACACCATGAGGACTCCACTCATCTCCACGACATTGATGTGAAGACTATCTTCTAGATAAGATCAGGAATCTTAGACTCTCCTCCCTTCAAAATGCACCCCCACACCCCACCCCAAAAGGGATGCATTTTGGTTACTGTAGCTAGTGGCTGAGCTGGGCAGAATGGTCAACCCTCCATTACTGATGGAAAGGTTACCACCTGTTGTGATCATCGCAAATCTGAGTGACATGAGTCTTGGGATGGAGAAGGTCTATGTTTTAGGGCCATTGTATATTAAGAGTCCATTGAAGTACATTCATGTGGAATCTGGCTAGTGGAATCAGCATAATTGTTGAAGCCATTAAACCTAGCAGGTGGAGAATTAACCTTGTCTGAAGCAATGGATGTTGTATTACCTGGGTAGCATCTAAACCCAGGGAAAGCACTACGTGGTTCGGTAACTTGGCCATCTGTAATGATGTGTCTAGGTGACATCCTATGAATTCTATTTTTTGGGTTGAAGTAGCTAGCTCTTGGATTGATTTACTGTAATTCCCAGGTTTAGAATGACCTGGAACAGATGATCCCAGTGTTTGAGTAGTAGATCCCTGGAAGAAACTGTGAGGAGCCAATCATCTAGGTACAAGAAAACATGGATCCTTAGCAGGCACACATGTGCTGCTACTATTGCGATCATTTTTGGAAACACCCTGGGGATTGCAGTGAGAATGAAGGGCAGTGTTTTGAATTGACAATGATTGGCTTCCAGATGGAAATGCAGAAAACTCCTGGATTGCTTCTCTATCTTTATGTGACTGTAGGCATCCTGGCAATCCAAAGACCATGTCCAATCATCCTTCCTCAGAAGAGGCAGTATGCACTGCAGAGTGACCATATTGGATTTTGTCTGTTTTACAAATTGATTCAGATGACTCACATCCAAAACTGGTTTCAGATCCCCTGTCTTCTTGGATACTGAAAAGAACCTGGAATAGACTTCGGATTCTAATTGGTCTCAGGGGACTGCTGGATGATACATTTTTTCTAGCAGTTTAGAGACTTCTGCTTCAGCAAATTCCCTTTGACTGGGTGGAACGTCAAAAACATTTCTCTTTTTTACTGGTGGGTAAGTAAAATGAACTGACTAACTGCTGGTTATTATCCTTAGCACACATGAATCTGTTATGATGTTTTGCCAGGATTGTTTCCAGAGTGTGGAAGTTGGGCAAACTTTCAGGAGCGCTGGTAAGACTTTTTGGAAAAAGGACCACAAAAGCCCTGATTATGCAGTCTGACTCTGCCTCTGGGACAATGTCCATTCGAGTAACCTCCTCCTGTGCTCAGGGAGGTTTGTCTACAGAGGTTTTGTGGCAATACCCTGTAACTTCCTGAAACACATCTTCTTGCCACCCCTATGATTCCTAGAAAATAATTCTTGCGGGGGTGGGGGGGTGGAAGAGTGGATTCCCACAGCAAAGAGGGTTTTATCATCCTGTTGGCTCCTGGTCACCATATCATTAACATTTGGTCCAAAAAGTGTGGTGCCAGCAAATGGGGCATTAACAAAAGATTCCTTGAAGCCTTCTGTAAAATCACAAAGGTGCATCCAGGCATGCCGGCATATATTAGAGTTGAGGCTAAGTGCTTCCATTTGCAGGTTTGTTTTCTATGACCTTGTGATGGGGGGGTGAGCAGATGGGTTCAGATCAGATTGGCAGCTCATGTAGTAAGCTGCCTCAGAAGCTTTAGGTACTGACTGTCCCTGTCAGACAGAATGAAAGGAAGGAGAAACAGTACTTCCTTGCGGTTGGGATGGAGCTAATCCAGGGGATAATGCTTTTTCCTCTGAACCAGCCAAAACCCTCTCAAAAGCCTCAAAGGCCGAGGCCACAGTTGGTGTCAAAGAAAGTCACCCTCCAACAGAAGATACAGAAGACTTCTTGGTTCCGTTGGGGCTTGGATCTGAAACTGACCTCGGACCCTAGCTGTCAAGAGCCAAGGCCCCAAGAGGCAGAGATGGCTCTAAAATCTATAGAGTTGACCCATTCCACCAAGCACCAACACATCAGCTCTGAGACTCTTCCTGATCCGAGCGAATCAGAGCCAATAGTGTCAGGGATGCCACTGAAGTCATTTGGACTGTCAACTACTGCAAAGATGCACCAGGGAAGCACCAAAATCACAAAGGTGCATCCAGGCATGCCAGCATATCGTGATGCCAGTGCCCACTGCCCTAGCTGTGCCATCAGCTGCATTAGATAGCAGGCACATTGTCACATTTGACATATATTGATGAGTAGACAGCTGGAATCCATAGTCTTTTGAACATCCACTGACAGGTTAGCTGACAGTGACTTGGTAAGTTCTTTGGTCAAGCCTCTCTGGAACTGTGTGATATAGGCTAAATAGTTTAGTGCTCTGAGGGCAAATGTTGCTGAAGCATATGTCTGTTTTCTGAATCTGTTGAATGCCCCTAATTCCCTATTAAGGGAATGGACAGATGAACCTTCTTTGGAGAGTTCCTTCTTAGCAGCTGCCGCAACCACCATGGCATTTACTGGTGGACTTTTGCTCTAGTGCTTCCTGTCCTTAGGGGGGCTGCCAATATCCTAACTGGCTTTTTTGAGATTGTTTCACCACATCAAGGTTCTTCCATGCCTGCTGAGCCATAATGTCTATAACAGGATCAATAGATGGTGCAACCAAAGATGCAGATAAGATGGTACCAAAAACTTTGAGGAATACAGACTTATCTGGTGAAGGATCATCAGTGGACCAACCTTGTCATTTCATTAAGTCAAGGATCTTACCAAAGATGACATCTTCAAAGAGGGATCTAGGGGACCCTTCATCTTCATGCAGATCAGTATCTTCAGTGAATGACTCCAGAGTTGAGGCTAAGTGCTTCCATTTGCAGGTTTGTTTTTTATGACCTTGTGATGGGGGGGCTAAACAGCACATTCTTTTTATTATTATTATTATTATTATTATTATTATAGTTTTTTAACAATTAACTACCTAAGACAAAGTCCTAAATGCTAAATACTAAAAAATAACTAAGCAACTGTCAATGGTTGCTGAATACACTTGAACTAGAAAACTACTCTCTAAAGCTATTGGACAGGAGAGGAGCTATGAGAATTTTTAATAAGGAGGAGAAATTGTATCTTTTGATGCAGCTCTCAGAAAATGTGTCTGATGCTTCAGGGGACAAACAAGATCTGAGGCACTAGGGTGGAGTGAAAGGAATTATGGGTAGGGGAGGAGTCAGAGCCCTGGATCCATAAGCTACAGAAATGGTGCTTATGTTGGATCCGATCGGGTCTGACAACCCAAGGGTTGAATCAGACGAAAATAGACATCAGATCACTTGTTTTGAGACAGGTAGGCCCTGTTTTCCTTATGTTTTGTTTTTTTTTTCCTGAAAGAAGAAATCCTTCTGGTAGAATGTCTTAACTGTCTATGAACACCTAAATTTTAATGTAATGATAGCCAGGAGCAAAGATCGGCAGCTGAACAGACTGGTTAAAAAAATCAACAGGTGATATATACCTTTTGCATTTACTGTGGAATGGCAATAAAGTTTAGTTGCACATCATCGTCTGTAGTTCTGAAATGTTTTTGCCTGAAGTGAGTGGAACCATGAAAGGAAGTTTTCAAGGAAGGTTCTTAAAGTGGGTGGGGTCCTCTCTGATAATCTCTGCTTGAGCATAGGAACCAGGCAGGGGTGTCTTCTCTTCTCTTTGTTATTTGCGTTATATTTAGAACCACTGGCAAAGAAAATAAGGGACCAAACCAAAGCTCTAGAAAGCACTGTTACTCCAGTACAACACTTTATTCAAATGGATTAAGCGCTTTCGTCCTGCTAATTCACAGACGTCTTCAGAATCTGTTGCTGTTGGAAGAAAATAAGGAACTCAGAAATTCAAGGATATAATTGGGATGGTAGTCAAGAAAAGCTGGCTCTATTTGCAGATGACATTATTTTATACCTGACAAAATCAGAAAGGGACATTACAGTGCTGTGGAATATATTGAGACAGTTTTAAACCTTTTCAGGATACAAAAAGTAATGAAGCAAAAAAAACAAATGCAATAGAGGTAAAGTATGTACACACATACAAACTGGTTCAGCAATATCCATATTTATGGGGACATGATAAAATGAAGCATTTAGGAGTATGGATTAAACATAATACAGGTGTGGCAGCTAAGGATATATGGGAAGAGACTAAAGAAAAGATAATATAAATACTGAGAAAACTGAAACTCTATTATATGGATATTGATATTAAGATACAAGCAGTTAAAAGGTTTTTAGTCCCTTTAGTATTATACACTGGTCAGGCATATTTTTATCAATGAGAGGGGAAACTGTGGATAGCAATTAATAAAGAGCTGAAGAATTTTATCTGGGAGGGGAAAACGGACAGAGTTGAAGGGGTATTTCAGAGCAACACAGTTAAGGGTCCTATACATAGCACAAGCAGAAAACTATAATTCAAAGTGGAAAGAGATGATGATGAAACGGGGAATCTCAAGTAACAGGGAGAGACTGGGATTTTGCATGCAGACCTTTAAGGAGAACAACAATAATCATACAGAACAGTATATCTATAAAGTAGCAGAATGTCTTCTAAGAACGAAGCCAACACGGGAATGGAGAAAGGAGATTCTGCTGGGAGCAAATAACTAGAGGGGGAAGGTAACAGAATGGAGAATGCTAAGAACTTTTATTTATTTTTATTTATTTATTTTACATTTGTTGACCGGGCTAGTCTAGCTGGATATATTTCCATTTTCAGTAGAGGCCCGGGGAAAAAAGCTCCACACAGATATACAAAAGTATAAAATATTGTTACATGGTAAAAATAAGGATTAATAAACAAAAATAGAAACAGGTAGTTATTACATTCTAGATATAAAAACACTTGAGAAAAGTTACAGTAATCAGAATAATGCTTAAGAAAGCTAAAAACAGATATAATACAGTAAGAGTTATGTACAATAGATATAAAAACACTTGAGAATCAGTAACAGTGAACAGAGTATTGCTTAAGACAGCTAAAACAGATAGTAAGAGTTATGTACAATAGTTCATATCAGGTAGAAGGATTTAAATAATAAGTTGATTAGAGTTTAAATAATGTCAGTCTTATTTACAAGACAAAGCATGTAAATGTTTGGAAGTTTGGTAAGAAGAGGAAGAAACAGGGATGAAGAGGATGGTTAGTCAGGGTTACTACAAGGGCATAGCCAGTGCATTTGGAGGTGTTTTCTAAGTTTTTGTTTAAAGAGTGGCAAGGATGTAATTAGAGTTAGTTCAGTGGGTAATAGGTTCCAGTTCTTTCCTGTTGTGTTGGTAAACAGAGAGTCACCAGCTGTATTATTTGACTTTGTTAAGCTAGCAAGGAGTTTGCTAGAAGAACGTAGGGAGTTCAGATTATTATATGGGACTAAGAGTTTTGAGAGTATAGGGGTATTATTGGGTTGGTAAAATATCTTGTGGGCAATTCTGAGTTGGGGGATTATCAGATGGTGTTGGAATTCCAGCCAATCTAGTTGTCTAAGATTAGAACAGTGATGGGTTCTGAAGGAATTGCCAGTAGCGAATCTGGCAATGTTATTATAGGAAGTTGCTAATTTGTTAAGGTTGGTTTTCTTAAGGTTGGTAAATATAGGTGAAGCATACAGAAGGGTTGAGATTAGGTGGGAGTGAGCGATCTTGGCTCTGGCTGCTGAGGTTAGAAAAGGTTTTATTCTGTATAAGGAGCCTATTTTTCTGTTTACTATTTTAATGATGTTTATATGGTAATCAAATGAGAGATTATTGTCAATGGTTATTCCAAGAAGTTTAGTGGTAGAGTCAGGGAGAATAACAGTACCATTATTTGAAGAGATTGAGAAGTCTAAGGGGGAGGACCTAGTAGTGGGTGTAAAGAGAAGGAGTTTTGTTTTTTTGGCATTAAGAAGGAGACAACGTTTGGTGAACCATGTTTCTACAGTGTTGAAAACATCTTGAGTAAGAGAATATAGTTCAGATGGAGAGGTTGATGAGCATATTAGTGTGGAGTCATCTGCATATTGAATACAAGTGGCTTGAGGAATTGCTACATTGAGATCATTAATAAATAATGAGAAGAGAAGTGGTCCAAGAATAGAGCCCTGAGGGACCCCGATGGTAACAGGTAAAAAGGATGAGACTTGATTTTCCCAGAGGACTGCTTGTTGCCTGTTGCTGAGGTATGATCGGAACCATTTAATGGCCAGAGAATCAAAGGAAAGAGATTCAAGAATATTGATTAAGAGGGTATGGTTAACCATGTCGAAAGCTTTAGAGAGGTCAATAAAGAGTGCAGAAGACAGGAAGTTTTTATTACGGTTTCTATTGATGGCATCTGTGAAGGATAGAAGGGCAGTAGTGGTACTATGTGATGGTCTAAAGCCATGTTGACAGTTTGCTATTAAGTTATGTTGAGAGAGATGGTGTAGAAGTTGTTGGTGAATGCATTTTTCCATAATTTTTGCTAAGGGTGATAAGAGAGCAATTGGCCGATAGTTAGAGTAATCATTAGAGTTCCCACCTTTATGTAAGGGGATAATGTGGGAGATTTTCCAAACATCTGGGATGGTTCCTTCTTGGATTGTCCTATTTATAAGGATAGATATAGGGTAAGCAATTACCTTGGCTGCTTTTTGGAGAAATTGGGAAGGAAGTTGGTCAGCAGATGGAGTGCATGGCTTAAGTTTTAGAATAAGTTTATAGACGAGAGAAGTAGAGATGGGTTGTATTTTGAATTTAGAGAAAGAGTGCGGTAAGTCGATGGGAATGCTGGAGTTTTCTGAGATAAGTTGACTAGCTAGAGATTGCATAGTGTCAGTAAAGAAAGAGTTAAAGGTACTGGCAGTTTGATGGGGAGTATTTGGATCTGCATCAAGTGGGGTGGGTGTGCGGGAGTTGCCTGGGGAAAGGAGCTTATTAATGCAAGACCAGAACTATTAGGGATTATTTTGATGAGTTTACTGAAGTTTACAATAGTAGTTTTTTTTTTATCTGTAAGTATTGCCTTTTTTATGCTGTTTCTAAGTTGCCTAAAATGTAGATGATCAGAGCTATTTCTACAGGTTCTCCATTTAGCCCAGACTTTGTTCCTAAGTAGAATTTGATTCCTAGTTTCATTTGAAAGCCATGGGTCTAGGTTAGACTTCATTCTAATGGAACGTTTGGGAGCATGCTTATCCAGGATAGATAAGAATGCAATGTTAAAATACTGTACAGCCTCTTCAAGTGGAAGGGATTTTAATGGGTTCCAATTGCATGCTTTAAGCTCAGTTTGAAATAATTCTGCCTTAAAGTGTTTGGTAGAGCGTGCTCTCCTAAAGATGGGGAGGTTTGGAAAGTCCTTCTTTTCTCTAGTGATGTAGGTCAAGGAATGATCACTTACATCATCTGGCAGGGTTCCTACTTTGTAAGTTTGTTTTACTTTCTTTATGAGTATCCAGTCTAAGGTACTCTCTTTCTTATTAGGTTTGTTAATTCTAGTTGTAGAGGTTATGGTTTGGGTAAAGCCATGGAGGTTAATATGAGAGGTAGGATTTTCAGCACTAACACTTTTCCAGTCAATGTTAAAGTCACCTAGTATTATTGTTTCTTGGGGGTAAGTAGAAGACAGCCAGCTAAGAAAAGACTCAATTGTAGTGATATTATTTCCGGGTGGTATGTAAATGCAAATAATGTATAAAGATTTATTTACATTGATTTGAAGCTTAGTAATGAGGATTTCTGCGTTGCTATCCTGGGTTGGATTAGATGGTAGAGTAGAGATATGAAGTCCATTTTTAAATAGAATTGCTACTCCGCCACCTTTACGTTTATTTGAACGTATTTGGAACAATGGGGGATATATGTATGTTTCCCAAATATGCAACATAATCTAGTAGATTTCACATCTTTGCCTGAAAGTATTTACATAGGTATATTCATAACCCTAGTAGACTTCAAAGAAGTTTTCCTCATGTAGACAGCAAATGTCGGAGATGTGATGGGGTAGAAACAGGTAACTGGGGACATATTCTGGGAGTGTAGTGAGTTGGTAGACTTTAAGGATTCCCTGCAGACTGCTCTGTCAGAGATGCTGGCTGAGCAGGTTGAAGTTACTGGGGAGAAAAGAAGTTATGTACTCACCATAACATTCCATGTGAGTTGTTCATCTCGCCTTCATTCTCACTGATGGGTTCAGAGCCGATCCTCAGCTCCAACTCGGTCAGATGTTAAAGCTCGTGGTCTTCAAACAGCTCGTGGCCTACTCCCTATCCCATGATGCAATAGTGCTTCCCTCAGATCTTGTTTGCCCAATCATACTGATAACTAAATATATACACATCAAAATAAGAATACTGTAGATAAGGACAAAGCATCACTAGGATTTGTTTGAACTTCCCGGCCCTCAAGACTTTAAAGGTAGGGTGTTGGTG
This sequence comes from Protopterus annectens, assembly GCF_019279795.1. Lineage (NCBI taxonomy): Eukaryota > Metazoa > Chordata > Ceratodontiformes > Protopteridae > Protopterus > Protopterus annectens. The sequence goes on along the minus strand of NC_056743.1, from coordinate 1,919,060,361 downwards.
GGTGGGACGTAAGAATGAAGGTGAGATGAAGAACTCACATGGAACGTTATGGTGAGTACATAACTTTATGTGAAGTTGTTCTATCTCGCCCTCATTCTCATTGATGGCTCAGTGTCCCAAGCACCATTCTCCTTGGGTGGCTCATGGAAGTATATTCCTCAAAACCATACAAACAAAGGAGGCCCTGTCCCTGGAGGTCTTATCCAATTTGTAATGAGTGATAAAGGTATGAGGTGAGGACCATGTGGCTGCTGCACAAATGGTATCTGTAGGTAGCCGTGCTAGAAAGGCTGAAGATGTGGAAACTGCACTGGTTGAATGAGCCTTGACTTTATGATTTAGTGTCATGTGCGTAGAGGTGTATGTGAAAGAAATACAATCTGACAACCACTGTGACAAAGTGTTTTTTACCACCGGAGTACCCTTCTTTGAATCTGAAAAGGAGACAAAAAGTTGATCCAACTTTCTGAAGTCCTTAGTCCGGTCTAAATAGAATCAAAGTTGCCTATGGACATCGAGTGTGTCCAACATGTGTTCCATTTTGTTTGAATATTTGGGAAAAAACACAGGTAATTCTATAGTCTGGTTGAGATTTGTTTCACAACAAACCTTAGGTAGGAATGAAGGATTTGTTCTCAGTGTTACTCTGTCGTTATGAAAAATCAAGTATGCGGCTTTGATGGACAAGACATGTAGTTCCGAAATTATTCGAGCGGAAGTAATAGCTACTAGAAAAATGGTCTTCCATGATAGATATTTCAAATCACAGGATGATGCAGATTCAAAGGGGGGTAAAAAAGATCCATGAGAGTACAAAATTGAGATTCCATGGAACAGATGGGGTTTTAATAGGTGGTCTCAAGTGAATAGTACCCTTAAAAATGCTTTAGAAAGTCTGTGTGACATGGTGGGAGTCTGTTGATCACCAATATGAAAATTAGAAATTGCTGCCAATTGAACCCTAAGGGTTGCCACAGACGCTCCTTCATGAAACAGTTTAGTCAGAAACTCTAGAATGGAAGAAATTGAAGCCATATATGGGTCAACTTTATTATTTGACACCCATATGGAAAATCTTTTCCACTTGCTAAGGTATAGTTTCCTAGTAGAAGATTTATGAGAAGAAATTAGGATGTTCTGTGCTGCAGGTGATAAATTGTGGAACCTGACTATTCGTGGAACTGGAGCAGCCAAGCTGTCAACTTTAGGGTATGAATTGCAGGATGAAGGAACCCCCTGATGAATGCATCAGAAGATCTGGAACTGGGTCCAGAATCCATGGTTCTTCCAGTTGATGAGGCTGCAGAAAGGGGAACCAAATTTGACGAGTCCAGTAATGGGCTATTAAAAGAATGGTCCTTCCCAGAGTGCTGACTTTCTGTAAGAATTTGGGTATCAGAGGAAATGGGGGAAAGGCATAAAGAAGTCCCGGGGTCCAACTGTGTACAAGTGCATCCCTTGGGGCATCTCCCAAGTTGGGGATCAGGGCAAAGTAGCTGCTGCATTTGGTGTTGGCGAGGGTTGCAAAGAGGTTGCAGGAAGGCTGGCCCCATCTGCAGAATACCCTTTCCTCTGCTTCTTCTTTCAGGGACCACTTGTGAGGAGACAGTATTGCTCTGGTCAACTTGTCCGCTATCACATTGGACCTCCCCGAAATGTGCGCTGCTATCAGAAAGCGCTGGGTGGATATTGCCCGCTACCATACTCTCAAGGCCTCTCGACATAAGGGTATGATCTGGTTCCTCCCTGTTTGTTTATGTACCAGACCACTGACATGTTGTCCGTCTGTAATGCAATAGACCCTAGAGGTAGAAAGTTTTGAAAGGACAGAAATACTAGAAGTACCACTCTCATCTCTAGGACATTGATATGCAGATGAGCTTCGTGATTCTCCCATGTGCCTTGGGCTGTCCTTCCCTGAAAATGCCCCCCACCCTATCAGGAAGGCGTTTGTGGTCACAGTGGCAACCGGGGTTGGTAAAACAAAGGGACATCCTATTGTGACTTGAGGAGAGGTCAGCCACCAAAGAAGATCCCTCTTGCATGACTTTATTATAATGTGATGAGACATTGGAAGTTCCTGATAAGACCATTGTGTGAAAACCAGCCATTGCATTATCCACATGTGCATTCGGCCTACTGGAATGGCAATGATGGCTGCAGCCATGGTCCCTAGTAATTTGAGCACTACTGAAACTGGGGCTCTCTATTTGGGGATAAGGTCCAGAATTTATTGTCGAAGGCTCACCACTCTTTTCAGTGGAAGTTTTATGGTCATAGAAACTGTGTCGAGATCTGTTCCTATAAAGATGGTATGTCTGGATGGCTGTAAAGCAGATTTGTCCCCGTTTACAGTAATCCCCAATCGACTGCAAAGATCTAAGGTTATCTCCCTTGCTTCTATGAGGTGATGCGTGGTGGTGGTGAGGAGCCAGTCGTCTAAATATGGAAACACCTGAAATCCTAACTGTCTCAGGTGAGCTGTGACTACTGCCATGCATTTAGTGAATACTCTGGGGGCTGTAGTGAGACTAAAGGGCAGAATTCGAAACTGAAAGTGACTGGCTCCCAACCGAAAGCACAGATGATCCCTGGATGATCTGGCCATGTTTATATGGTAGTACGCATCCTGGAAATCTATTGAGCGCATCCAATCATCTTTTCCTAGAAAAGGAAATATAGACTGTAGCATGACCATCCAAAACTTTGTTTTTTTTGACAGATTTGTTCAGTCTGCTGAGATCCAAAATTGGTCTCCAGACCCTGTTTTCTTTGGAACTAAAAAGAACCTTGAGTAAGTTCCGGATCTTCTCTGATCTGCTAGGACTGGTTGAATGACTCTTTTTTTCTAGCAACCTTGTAATCACTATGGTTGCCTTTTCCCTGTGATTGGGTGGAATGTCTGGGATTTTTTTCACAGGGGGGTGGTGGGGAAGCAAAGGGATAGATGTAACCTCTGGATATTATGCTTTGTACCCAGCGAGCTTTTGGAATTTTAGCCAAGTGTCTGGGTACAAAGATAAGCATCCCCCGACTGCCTCCAGAGATCTCCTTTCAGGAGCGCTGGTAGGGCTTTCCAAAGAACTGATCCCTGTCACCCTGATTTTGCAGGCCCCCACTGCCATGTGGACGGCATCTCCCATTATTGCCCCCTCCTCTGCCTCTAGAGGGGGTTTCACCACGTGTGCCAAAGAAAGCTCCTTGTGCTTTGCATAACCACATTTTCCCACTCTTCCGACCTTTAGGATAAGGTCTGGTAGGAGTGGAAAAACAGACTCCTACAGCAGATAGCGTCTTTGCATCTTGCTCACACCTGGTAAGCGTTTCCTTCACTTTCGGTCCAAAAAGTGATGAACCATCAAAAGGGGTGTTCAAAAAGGATGACTTGTAGAGCTCTACAAAGGAACATAAGCACATCCTTGAGTGTCTCCTAAGAGCAATTCCTGTACCCGCTGCCCTACTCGTTCCATCAACTGCATATGAAATCAGACACATGGAAGAGTTTATAAAGGAATTTAGGGTAGCAACCTGGGAGGTTACCTTGTCTGAGACCCCCGCAGCTACTGCACCCTGCACAGTATCTCCCAACTCCTTAAAGAGATCTCTGTGTAGTCTGGTAAAATGTGTGAGGTAGTTCAGGGACTGAAGAGTAAAGGCTGCTGAACTAAACATGTGCTTTCTGAATCTGTCCATGATGCTAGAATCTCTATTAGGAGGATGAACAGATGTGGAGGTCTCCAATAAAAAGAAGTTATGTACTCACCATAATGTTCCATCTGAGTAGGTAAACTTCATTTGTCAGCAACCTGTGGGTTACGGATCTGACACGAATCCGAGCCGGCAGCATACCAAGCAAAAAAGATCCGAGCTCCAAGCTCCTCCCCTTTACCCATACTACAATGCAACCTCCTTCCAATCCTCAGATCGTGTTTGCCACCTGAACATAATAACAAAACAACTAACAACCTGAGACACCTGACTCAAGGACAAAGTAAAGCTCATAAGTCCAAACCTCGAGCTCAGCTAAATAACCATGAAGGTCAGGGGGAAGAAGGGAGGGACAGTTGCTGACAAATGAAGTTTACCTACTCAGATGGAACGTTATGGTGAGTACATAACTTCTTTATCTGAAGTAGTTAACTTCATTTGATCAGCAACCTGTAGGACAGAGTCCCCAGCTACCTGAATCTTGGGAGGCCCTTAAGGAAGGATATTCCGGAGCACAGCAGAGCCAAAGGCAGCCCTTCCCCTAGACACCAAATCCAGTTTATAATGAGAGATAAAGGTGTGAGAGGGCACCCAGGTAGCTGCCGAACAAATGTCATCCAGGGAAACTCTAGACCAGAATGCAGCAGACGTTGCCATAGAACGCGTAGAATGAGCATGAACTTCCACTGGTTCTGGTAAGCCAGATTCTCTGTATGCTTGTAAGATACAACTCGAGAGTCACCTTTGAAACTGGTCTCCCTAGAAAAGGCTTAGCAAAGGAGACAAAAAGCTGATCAGATTTACGAAAGACAGCCATCCTGTGCAAATAGAAACGTAACTGTCTGTGAACATCCAGCAAATGAAGTTTATATTCTCCTTTATTCTGGAAATTAGGGAAAAAGACAGACAAATTAATGGACTGATTAATGTTCATCTCGGAAGCAACTTTTGGGAGAAAGGAGGGATTAATCCTGAGAGATACCCTATCCTTATGAAACACAAGGTATGGAGGTTTGATACAGAGAGCCTGAAGCTCCGACACTCTCCTGGCTGAAGTAATTGCTACCAAAAAAGCCGTCTTCCATGACAAGAACTTCAGATCAACAGAAACTGCGGGTTCAAATGGAGGCGCAACTAACGCCTGAAGAACTAAGGTCAGATCCCAAGGCAGAGATGAATTTCTAACAGGGGGTCTCAAAAGAAAAGTGCCTTTTAGAAAGGACTTACAAACTCTGGCAGCAGCGAGGGAACCAAAGTTGTCCCCAATATGAAAATGGGAAATGACAGCCAGCTGAACCTTCACAATAGATGAGCTGGCCCCTTGCTGAAAAATATGAGACAAGAATTCCAGTACCGCCAAAACAGGAGCGGTAAAAGGATCCAAGTCTTTTTGTGAAGCCCAAAATGAAAAACGTTTCCATTGACTACTGTAAATCTTCCTGGTAGAGGGGTTATGTGCCGCCACCAGGATAGACTTGACTCAGGAAGAGATACCGGTTGTCCTGGCAACTAGGGGAACTGGATCAGCCAAGCTGAGAGCTTCAGACCGTCCAGGTTCGGAGGAGCCATTCCCGAGGGATGAGAAATCAGATCCGGAATAGGATCCAAGATCCAGAGTGGAGCTATGAGATTAGACCGCAGGCAGGGGAACCAGACTTGACGAGGCCAGAATGGGGCTATGAGGATAATCTTGCTCCCCAACTGGCGAGCTTTCTGCAGAAAGTTTGTCATAAGCAGAAGTGGAGGATATGCATAAAGAAGACCGGGCGGTCAAGCATGGACTAGAGCATCTCTGGGGGCTTCTCCCAAAGGAGGACTTAGAGCGAAAAACTCACTGCACTTCGCGTTGGAAGGCAATGCGAAGAGATCACAGCAAGGCTGACCCCACTTCAGGAAGATCTGTTCCACTACACAAGGATTCAGAGACCACTCATAAGGAGAGAGGATAGTTCTGCTCAATTTGTCCACCAGTATGTTGGACAGATCTGAAATGTGCATTGCTAACAGGAAGCGGTTGGTGGAGATCACCCATTCCCAAACTCTCATGGCTTCTCAGCAAAGGGGGTAAGACCTGGTTCCCCCCTGTTTGTTGATATACCAGACCACTGACATATTGTCCGACTGGATCGCAATAGTCCCCGGAGGAAGAAAGGCATGGAGGGACTGCAATGCCAAGAGGACCGCCCTCATCTCCAGGACATTTATATGCAGTACGGTCTCGGTCTGAGTCCACGTGCCTTGGACCGTCCTGCCCGCACAATGCCCCCCCCCACCCTAGGCAGGAGGCATCTGTGGTCACTGTGGCCTGGGGCGGTGACATAACAAAAGGTCATCCTTCCCGAAGGGCTCGAGAGTGAAGCCACCACATGAGGGAGTTCCTGCAAACCCTGCTGAGGGGAATCGGGAAGTCTAGGGGGTGGTGTAGAATACACCACTGGACCTGCAACGTCCACTGTAGAACCATCATGTGCAGACGAGCGTAAGGAATCAGATTGATCGCTGCCGCCATGGACCCCGAAGCTCTCAGGACTAATTCTGCTGGGGAAGCAGGGGATTGAAAGAGGACTAGCACATGCAGAGTGATGCTGTGAAGTCTGTCTGATGTTAGGAAGGCCCTGGCCTGGAGGGTATCTATCCTGGCCCCTATGAAGTCTAAACCTTGGACAGGCTGGAGGAAGGACTTCTTGACATTTATGGTTATCCCCAACCGGGGAGACATCAGGAGGAAGAAATCCCTGGCTAGAGAAAGTAGATGCCTGGTGGGGGCGGTGAGGAGCCAGTCGTTTAGGTACGGGAAGACCTGTATGCCCTGGAGCCTCAGGTGGGCTGCTACAACTGCCATGACCTTGGTGAACACCCTGGAGGCTGTGGTGAGACCGAAGGGTAGGAGCCTGAACTGGTAATGACTGGCTCCTAGCCAAAAGCGGAGAAACCTCCTGGACCGTCTTTCCATGAGAATATGGTAGTACGCATCCTTGAGGTCTATGGAGCACATCCAGTTCTCCTCCTGCAAGAGGGGCAGGATGGATTGAATCGTGACCATCCGGAATTTCTCTTTGGCAACAAAAAGGTTCATTGCTGACAGGTCGAGAATTGGCCTTAAGTCCCCCGCCTTTTTTGGCACCAGAAAGAACCTGGAGTAGATGCCTGATCCATACTGATCTGGGGGCACATGCTGGATGGCTCTTTTTTCTAACAGATTTTTTATTTCCAAAGCTGCTGCCTCCCTTTGAGTGGGTGGGACATCTGGGAGGCGTCTTGAGTAAGGGGGCTTGTTGATGAAGGGGATGGAATAGCCTCTGGATATTATCTGAAGCACCCAATGATCTGTTGTGATGGACTCCCATTGAGCCAGGTGCCTCGAAAAGCACCCCCGACTGCCTCCAGAGAGGAGCAGTCGGTCAACCCCTCAGGGCTTTTGCGCAGGTCGGTTGGAAAAAGGTTCCTGTGACACGAAGTTCTTCGGTCCCCTTCTGCCTCTGGGCTGGCGTCCACCTTGTCCCCCTCTGCCTCTGGGGGAGAAGGAGTCCTGAGCATTCTGGGCCTTCTGAGATTTCCGGAACCACATCATCTTCTGCTCTCGCTGGTTCCTAGAAAAGGACATCTGAGGGGTAGAGAAGCATATTACGATGGCTGACAGCGTTTTCCCATCTTTCTCGCTCTGGACCAGCGTCTCGTGGACGGTCTTCCCGAAGAAGGTTGACCCATCAAAGTGTGCATTCGCGAAGGACACCTTGAAAGGTTCCGAGAAATCGCAAAGTCAAAGCCAGGGATGACGCCTTAAGGCAATACCGGACCCGCTAGCTCTAGCGGCTCCTTCCGTGGCATGGGAAAGTAGCAGCATAGAAGTATTGGACACTGACTTAAGAGTGGCCATACGAGCTGAGAAAATCCGTTTATCCTCGGCCGACATGGACTCTGGGGGAGACTCAGCGTATTCCTTGACCAGGTCCCGCTGCAGTCTGATTACATGGGCCAAAGAATTCAGCGCCCTTATAGAAAAGGTAGCTGAAGCAAAAGTCCAGTTTCCAATACAGTCCATTGCCCGAGACTCCTTGTCAGGGGGAATGGACCAAAGAACTTACCTGGGATAGTTCCTTTTTGGTGGCCACCGCCACCACCATGGCATCAACCGGGGAACCCTTGCTCCATGAAGCTCTGTCTACAGGGGAACTGAGAACCTTATTGAGCCTTCTAGGTATCGGTTCTACAGTGTCCAGCTCCTTCCACGCCCTGGTGGTAATCAGGTCTACCAGAAGGTCGACCGGGGGGGACACCCAAGAGGTAGATGGGCCTGTGTCAAACACCTCCAGGAACACCGACTCATCTGAGGAGGGTTTTTGGGTGGGCCACCCTCTCCTTTGGTGGAGTATTTCCATAATATCTCCAAAGGAGACATCGTCGGGGCGTGATTTGGGGGAAACCTCCCCTTCCTCCAAATCGGTATCCTCTGTGAGGGACTCGGGGGAGTCCAAGTGCCTCCTTTTGCACAGGAGTTTGTGAGGGACCTCCTCGGGGGGACGGTCAGAGGGGGGCTCACCCACGGATTCATGTTCCTCCAAGGGAACTGGCTGGGGCATCAATGACACAGGCTGTCCCTGGGGGGACTGGATGATGGAGGACAAACTGAGCTGTGAGGGAGTGGGGATGGACCCTGAGGAAAGAGTGAGGGGTCTCTATCCTCCAGAGAGAACCCTCTCCACCACGTCGAACGCCGAAGGAGAACTGGTCTCTCTAAGTCAGGTGGCCGGGGCCGTCAGATCCGATGAGGGGATCGGCGCCGGAGCTGAAGCGTTCGGACCTGAGAGGACGGTGTGCTCCGACCGCAAAGGAGCCGAAAACACACTCACCCCCTCAGATCTGACGCCCAGCTCTCGGCTCCGAGAGCTCAGATCCAAAAGCGGATACGATAAGCTTGAGGGCATGGCCGGCGTCGAGGTAGCAATAACCATCGGCGCCGACCCCCTGGCTCCGGGGCTCCTCGGATCTGAAGACTCCGAAATCCGGTGGTGGATCGGAGAAGGAGCTATTGGGGTGAACAGTAGAGCTGAACCCCCCCCCCGAGGGGGGGAGGCAGCAGCACTCCCATCTGCAGCTGAGTTTGCAAAAATCGATGCATCATCTGGTCCATGTCTGCCTCTGAAATGCTTTGAGTAGACCTGGAGGAAGCCACCGACGCCGGCTGGGAGGGCCGACGTGACGATGACCTCGAGGCTGGTTGGGTCTCCTCCTCCGGCTCCGGGGAGAAACGTGGAGAACGGAGCTGTGGGGAGGAAGGCTTGGACACTCTTAGAGGAGAAGAGACCACCTTTGCGGGAGGGGCAGAGGGGTCCAATTCGGCCTGCCGCTTGCAGCTTCTTTCTCTCTCACTCTTTTTCTCTCTCTCTCTCCCTTCTCTCTTTTTTATCTTTCTTGGCCTCTCGTTCTCCCTGAGACGAGGTGGGAGGGTGAGTCCCAGACAGGGGAAGAGGGCCAGTCGGCTGGGCAGCCGCGGCTGTCGCTACCGAGAGGGAAGGAGAAGAAGCTGATTCTGCGGGTAGAAGACCTGCCAGAATCAGCTTGTTCTGCCTATCCCTTAAGGCTCGAGGGTTAAAGGCCACACAAATCTGGCAGCCAGAGGAAAGGTGCATAACCCCCAAGCAAATTACACACTGAGTGTGACCATCTGCTGGCGACAGCTTATGGCCACACTCAGAGCATTTAGAAAAGGTCACTTTGTGGCTTTCAGCCATACTCAAAAGCACACACACAGCCACACACATGCACCTGAAAGAGGGAAAAAAGGGGCCTACAAAGGGATGAGAAACTACCAAAGGTAAAGAGGGATATAAAGGCTAGGTATAATGAAAACCCGTAGAAAGGTATTAAAATACACTCACACACCAAGTAAAGAAGACCAAAAGCGAAGTTTGAAGAAAAAAAATTGCTAAACTTGCCTGGAGCTCTAAGAATCCCATGTTTGGCAAAGCTGCGGCAAACGAGATCTGAGGATTGGAAGGAGGTTGCAGTGTAGTATGGGTAAGGGGGAGGAGCTTGGAGCTCAGATCTTTTTGCTTGGTATGCTGCCGGCTCGGATCCGTGTCGGATATGTAACCCACAGGTTGCTGACAAATGAAGTTAACTACTTCAGATCTCCTTTTTGGTGGCAGCCACCACCACCACAGCATCAAAGAGCACTCCTTTGGTAAGGAAAGTTTTGTCTTGCTGTGACATCATAAAATTTATCAGGCCTCCAATGGACTGGTTCTATGGTATTTGGGACTCCCACTCCTTTTGAGAGAGAAGGTCTATCAACTCGTCAAAAGACGGAGTCATCCAAAAGGTGGAGGGCTGACACCCGAAAGCCTTCAGGAGTACTGACTCATCATCAGTAGGGTTAAGGGGATTCCAGCCACCCCTCTGTTTTAGTATTTCTAAGATATCACCAAAGAGATATCTTCAGAGGGGGACCGTGGGACCCTTCTGACTTACCTAAGTCAGTATCTGACGTGATGGATTCCTGTGGGGAATCCAGATGCTTCCTCTTGCAAATTCTCTTCCTGGGAACCTCCTCAGTGGGAGCTTCTGGGAGGTCCTGGAAGAGCAGGGCTCAACCGATGGGGGGACATGAGACTCCAGGTCTCTATGCTTTTGAGTGATCAGTGAAGCAGAGGCAGACATAGGAACTTTAGGGAAGGAAATTGCTGGTACCGATGATGTGAGTGCCCAAGGGGACAGCACTCTTCTCATAGCAATTGAAAGCCTCACGGCTCCGATCTGAAAAGGCGCCTGGATCCATAGAAACAGGCAGTCTTCACGGAGCTGAAGCCGTGGGCTCTGAGCCAGTGGTAGGTGCCGAGCTCACCTGAGCCTAAGCCCCGAGAGGCAGAGTCAGCACCAAAAGATTGGTATGACTATCCTCTCTGGACCCGACCGGTGAGTGTCGGCTCCTAGACTCTAAGGTAGGTATCAAAGAGGTCAAAGTAGTTGGAACCAAAAGCCCCAGGGGTGTCAGCTCCAGCAGTTCTACAATCACCGGTTCTGAATACTCCAGCTCTGAAACTTTGGGTCGAATTGGAGGAGGAACTGAAGAAATGGGTTGGGTCTGAGTCGGTTCCGAAGCTCTAACGGTCGAACCCGACAGAATTTTTGCTAGTGCCTGTGACTGCAAAAGTCTCTCCACCACTCGATCCACATCCTTATCCGATAGTCTTGAGGACCGGGAAGCAATAGATGATGTCTCTGACTGCAAAATTGGAGATTTTAAAGTGGGAGATACTGGCTCGAAAGCTGGGGACTTGTTCCAACTGACAACAATAACCTCTGGTTCCGTAGGCTTAGGAGCCGAGGTGGCAGTCTTGCTAGATTTAGAAGTCGATGAGCCATTTTTCGGCTCCGACTCTTAAGACGAACTGGAAGGTAAGGCTTTTGAAGACTTAGTGGGTTTGTCCTTTTCCAAGGCTTCTTGAAAGGAAGATTTCAATAGACCTCTTGCCATTAGTTTACTCTTGCGTTCATGAAGAACACGAGAACTAAAAGAGTGACAGATGGCACAATTTTCTTGAAGGTGAAGCTCGCCTAAACAATAAACACAGTTTGTGTGCCCATCTGTGACAGACATCTTTTGTCAACATTTCAGACATTTCTTGAAACCAGATTTAGCCTTTTCAGACATGGTAAAGCACTCAGACGTAATAGCCCCAAAGAAGAAACTTTTAGAGCTCTAACAATCAAATATAAATGTATAACACCACAGCACACAGTCTATAGTAACAACAGCAAAAAAAAAAAAAAATAGAGCCAATAAAACAGGGTCTAACTATAAACTACGAGAATTAGAAGTTATGTCCTTACCATAACGTTCCATGTGGAGTGCTCATCTCGCCTTTGTTCTTACACCTGGGTTCGGAGCCGATCCTCGGCTCCGTGTCGGCCGCTTGCAAGCTCTGCATCGAGAAGAAGCTCGAGACTAACCTAACTCCCACAATCCCCCTCTGCCTTTACCTCAGATCTAGTTTGCAAGCAAACCAGGAGTCAGAGAGAGAGCATATTCATGCAAAAAACAAACAACATACTGTACAAGCACTTATCCATATATATATACAAGATATACATATATATACAACCACTGCAAAGCAGAAACCAAATAATCCAGACCAGGCACCAAACTGCACGTTCTTCCTGAGGGTGGGAGGGTGGGAATGTAAGAACAAAGGAGAGATGAACACTCCACATGGAACGTTATGGTAAGGACATAACTTCTAAATGTGAGAGTGTTCGATCTCGCCGTTTGTTCTTACACCTGGATAATGTCCCTAGCTCCATGTTCCTGAGGAACTCACGGGAGAACGTTCTTGAGCACAGTGGAACCAAAGGTTGCCCTGTCCCTAGAAACCCTGTCTACCTTGTAATGAGAAATGAACGTATGTGGTTTAGACCAAGAGGAAGCTGCACAAATAGTGTCTAATGGTAGGCGAGCTGCATGAGCCAGGGATGTAGAAACTGATCTTGTAGAGTGCCCCTTGGGTTTGCCAGGTAAAGTTTGTTCTGAAGAATCATAAACGAATATAATGCAATCAGTTAACCATTTGGAAAGGGTTCGTTTAGTAACTGCTACACCTTTCCTGCTATCAGCGAAAGCTACAAAAAGTTGATCAGATTTCCTGTGATCCTTTGTTCTATCCAAGTAAAATCTAAGTTGTCTATGAACATCCAACTTGTGTAACATATACTCCAATGAATACCAAAACCAGCAGCAGGGTAAAACAGGCCAATAAATATCCAAGGTTCCAAAAAATCCTGGTCCAAAACACAGCTGTTTGTCCAAACACTCCTTTATTTAACACAGACAATTCTCTCAGTACACCACGTTTTCGTTGCTGAATGCAACTTCATCAGATAACATCAAGAAAATTGAGTAAGGCTTAAATACAATAGATGACAAGCTCTCTAATTGGTAAATTGATCAATTAAGAAAGTTAAACAAGCCTAAGAATTTCTGCAACTAATATTGTACAGGAATTTACTGAGCACTGAAAACCTGTGTAGCAAATGAAATGCCAAGTATATAAATGTCATAAATCCAAGATAAAAAAGTTTTTGTTTACAAAGCACATACAAAATGTTAAAAAACTCTAAAAATATATAACATATATCCATTGGAAATTTTGGTTAAAAATGTATTTAGACTAAATTAGCCTTTAACTTTAAAATAGGCTTAATGGATATATAATCATTTAAGCCTGTTTTTTTGTTTGATTCTAGGGAAATTTGCCAAAAAGTCTCCCTTTGCTCCAACTTAGCCTGCCATGGTCCTCCCCTAGGGTCTATATGTATACTGTCCAGAACAAAAAATTTAAATCTAGCTGTAGGGCATGTAGATGTATGCTTAAACAAAGCATTATTGTTGTTTTCTTTTTGTACATCGTACATGTGTTCATATATCCTCCGTTTGAGACTTCGCTCAGTTTTCCCCATAACATATAACATATAATATATGTTTTTAACATATACTCCAACTTATTGGAGTGATTTTTGAAAAAGGTAGGCAGTTCAATGGATTGATTAATGTTATTAATAGAGCAGACTTTGGGGAGAAAGGATGGATTAGTGCGAAGGGATACTCTGTCAGAATGAAAGATCAGATAAGGGTGTTTAATGGAAAGAGCCTGAAGCTCAGACACTCGCCTAGCGGATGTAATGGCTACCAAAAAGAGGGTCTTCCACGACAAATACTTCAATGAACAAGAGGAGGCTGGCTCAAATGGAGGTAGCATCAACTTAGATAATAAGAGATTTAGATTCCAAGGAGATGTAGGAGTTCTAACTGGTGGTCTAATATGGAAAGATCCTTTCAAAAAGGCCTTACAAAGTCTGTGAGCCATAACAGGTGCCCCACATTCTTCCACATGAAAGTTGGAAATGGCAGCCAATTGCACCCTTAAAGTGGCTGGAGAAGCTCCTTGGTGAAACAATTCTGTCAAAAACTCCAAGATCTTGTTTAAAGGAGCTATAACAGGGTTCAAATGCTGTGTATTTGCCCAGAACACAAAACGCTTCCATTTACTAGTGTAGGTCTTTGTAGTGGAAGCTTTATGAGAAGCTATTAGTATATTCTGAACTGCAGGTGAGAGAAGATCAGACCTGGCTAAGTAGGGAAGCGGAGCAGCCAAGCTGCTAGGTGGAGTGACAAGAGCGAGGGGTGGGGAGCCCCTGACGAGTGGGTCAGTAGATCTGGTTCCGGGTTCAGCATCCAGGGTCCCCGAATGCGATGTGCCAGAAGAAAGGGGAACCAAATTTGACGAGGCCAGAATGGGGCAATGAGGATTATCGTCCTTTGCAAGTTGTTGGCTTTCTGCAGAAACTTTGCAATCAGGGGAAAGGGAGGAAAAGCGTACAGGAGACCCGGGGCCAATCGTGAACCAGCGTCCCCTGGGGACTTCCCCTGGAGGGGGTAATAGGGCAAAGTAGCTCCTGCATTTGGCGTTCATTGGAGACGCGAAAAGATCGCAGGAAGGCTGGCCCCACTTGCGAAAAATCTCCTTCGCAACTGACTGTTTGAGGGACCACTCGTGAGGCAACAGGATTGCTCTGCTCAGCCTGTCGGCTATGACGTTGGATGACCCCGGGATATGCGTTGCTATCAGAAAGCGACCTGTGGACTCCGCCCATTGCCAGATTCTCATGGCCTCTCTGCATAGTTGATAAGACTTGGTTCCCCCTTGCTTGTTTATGTACCAGACTACGGACATGTTGTCTGTCTGTACTGCAATAGTCCCTAGAGGAAGAAGGGGAGCAAAGTGTTGCAACGCTAGAAACACTGCACTCAACTCTAGAACATTGATGTGCAGATTGTACTCTAACTCGGTCCATTCGCCTTGGACTGTCTGTCCCTGAAAGATGCCCCCCCACCCATCAGGGAAGCGTCCGTGGTCACCGTAGCTGTCGGCGTGGGTAGCACAAATGGTCTTCCGCTGGAAAGGATGCAAGTTTGAAGCCACCAGGCTAGGTGTGATTTGCATGTGTTCGTGATCAGAATTTTGTGTGTCAGAGGAAGTTGTTGGAACGACCATTGTGCAAACAGTAGCCATTGCAGAACTCTCATGTGCAGTCTTCCCAATGGTATCGCAATGAGGGAAGCTGCCATGAGACCCAAAACCTTCAGAACCAGTTTTGCTGGGGATTTCCTGGATGACAGAAGAAGAGTTATGTGGCTTTGTAGTGAGGCTATCCTTTCTGGGGGAAGTCTTAGAATTAAATGATGCGTATCCAATTCTGCTCCTATGAATAAGATATGCTGTGATGGCTGTAGTGAAGATTTTTGAAATTTACGGAAATTCGAGGTGAATACAAAGCTGTAGTGTGTAATCCCTGGCCTGTATCAGTTGACGCTGGGTGGTGGCAGATAGGAGCCAGTCGTCCAGATACGGAAACACCTGGAATCCCAGGCGTCTCAGGTGAGACACCACCACTGCCATGCATTTGGTGAAAACCCTGGGGGCTGAGGTCAGACCAAAGGGCAGGGCTCGAAACTGAAAGTGTCTGGCTCCCAGGCGCAAGTGATCCCTGGACGCCCTGGCCATTTTGATGTGGTAGTACGCGTCCTTTAGATCTATTGAGCACATCCAGTCGTCCTTCTGTAAAAATGGAAGGATCGATTGAAGCGTGACCATTCGGAACTTTTCTTTCTTGACGAAGGCATTGAGGTTGCTTAGGTCCAGAATCGGCCTCCAGTCCCTGTCTTCTTTGGAACTAAAAGAACCTTGAGTAAGTTCCGAATCCTCTTTGGTCCGCTGGGACTGGTTGGATGACTCTTTTTTCTAGCAGCTTTGAAATTTCTATAGCTGCAGGATCTCGCAGATGGGGCGGCACATCTGGGAGTCTTTTCATTGGAATGGGGGGCAGTAGGAAGGGTATTCTGTAGCCTCTGGTAACAACGCTTTTTACCCAGTTGTCTGATGTAAGATTTTGCCAGGCCTGAGGGTATAAAGCTAAGCGACCCCGACTGCCTCCAGTGCAGGACAGTCGGGCCTCCTCTCAGGAGTGCTGGAAAGGTTTTCCAGGGGGTGTATCCCTGTCACCTTGGTTTTGCGGACCCCCTCTGCCGCCGGGCGGCGTCTTCCACCTCTGCCCCTCCTCTGCCTCTAGAGGGGCATCACCCTGTGTGCCTGGGAAAGATCCTTGGGGTTTTCGAAACCACATTTTTCCACCGCGTTGCCCTTTGGGGTACGGTCTGGATGGGGTGGAAAAACTGACTCCGACAGCAGACAGAGTCTTTCCCTCCTGTTCACACCAGGTAAGGGTCTCCTTTACTTTGGGGCCAAAGAGAGTGACACCGTCAAATGGGGCGTTAGTAAAGGAAGACTTGAAGGCTTCCGCAAATGAACATAAGCGCATCCAGGATTGTCTACGAAGAGCAATCGCTGAAGCTGCTGCCCTACTCGATCCTTCGGCTGCGTATGAGATCAGCCTCATGGATGAGTTTACAATGGATGTAAGGGTATTGAGATGTGCTGTAACTTTCTCTGAAACAGCAGCATCTGTAGTACCCTGGAGGGTATCTCCCAACTCTTTGATTAGATCCCTCTGTAGTCGTGTAAAGTGGGTCAAATAGTTCAGGGATCGCATAGAAAAAGCCGCTGAACTAAAAATGCGCTTCCATACCTGTCCATAGTCCTAGAATCTTTGTTAGGCGGATGGACAGATGAGGAAGATTCCGACATCTCCTTTTTCGTGGCCGCTGCCACCACCATAGCGTCCACTGGAACTCCCTTTGTGAGATAAGCCTTGTTTTGGGGTGCAGTAATATACTTATTAGGCTTTCTACGGACTGGTTCCACCGTGTCAGGTGTCTCCCACGCCCTTCGAGCAATCAGCTCCATTAACTCATCGAAGGGCAGAGTGACCCAGGAGGAGGAAGGGCGAGCACCAAATGCCTTCAGCAAGACTGACTCATCCTCAGAAGGGGGGAGGGATTGCCAATCACCTCTCTGTTTTAGGATCTCCAAGATGTCAGAAAAAGAGACATCCTCTGAAGGTGACTTTGGGGACCCTTCTGACTCATCTACAGTGTCTGATGTCAATGATTCTTGTGGAGAATCTAAGTGTCTCCTCTTACACAATCTTTTCCTAGGGACTTCTTCGGGGGGAGCATCCGAAGAAGCCTCCGAGGAAGAGGGGACACCCTCCAGGGGTGGCTGAGACACAGGTGCTCGACGCTTGGATGTAGCCGTGGGTGCAGAGGAGGATAACAGTCCTTTATAGGGAGGAGAGGCTGCTTCTACTGATGTGGTTGTCTGGGTAGACAACACCTTCCTCATGAGGTCGAAGGCCCCCGGGTCCCGAGTCGAGGTATCTCCCGGTTCCGAAGAAATGGGAAGAATCCCCGAAACAGGCACTGAAGGCATCGACCCCGAGGACGGAACCGAGTCGATCCGAGCCGAGGCCCCGAGAGGGAGCGTCGGAACCGAAACATCGGTCCGACTCTCGGTCCCGGAACCAAGGATGGATCTTCGGCTCCGAGACTCCGGTACCGGATCCGACGGAGTCAAGGTGAACGGAGCCGACCGAGAAAAGGACGGTTCTGGCACCGAGGGCTCCACAATCAGCAGATCAGCTTCTTCCGGCTCCAAAGACTGGACAGGTCTTGGAGGAGGAACAGATGGAGATAATGGAAGGCCTTCAAGTCTCGACACCAATTGAGAGGAGACCGAGATGAGTTTGGATAAGGCCGTATTCTCCATTAACTTCTGCACCACGCGGTCTACATCGGTGTCGGAGAGGGGTCTGGAAGAACGGGTCGAAGAAATCGAAGACGGAGCCAACCTCAACAGTGTCGGGGGAGGGAGCTCCGTCACCGGTTCCAAGACTCGTGGATCGGAAACTGACAACAGTTGAACACTCGGTCCCGAAGTCTGTGGAACCGGTGATCGAACCTTAACTGAAGAGCTCGGAGCCGATGACTTGGGCTCCGACGTCTTCGATTCCTTCGAGGATTTGGATGCCTGGTCTGAAGCATCCAGAGCCTCTTGAAAGGTAGGTTTTAACAAACCCCTATCCATGAGTTTCCTGTGCCTATCTGTCATGACCCTCCCACTGAAAGAATGACAAATTGAACAGTCTTCTTGCAGATGGAGAGGGCCAAGACAGTAGACGCAGGAACTATGATTGTCAGTAACTGACATCTTTTGCCCACATTGGCAACGTTTAAACCCCGATTTAGCTTTCTCAGACATTTTTGTAAAGCTAACAATAGGGATAGTAACAAGAAAAGGTCAAGTCCAGTTATGAAAGTCAAATCCGATAAAATTGTCAAATCCAGCAAGAAAAGTCTAATCCGATAGTCAACTCCTGTAAAGGGTGGGATAGGCCCCGAGGGAAACTCTAAACAAGTTAAACAACTTTAACTGGTACCAAGAATATCCTCAAGACAGTATCACACAGACACACAGTCAACAAACAATGATATAGAAAAATATAATTCTCAAGAATACAAGAAAAAAACTTTAAATCTTAGCTTTAGGTGCTCGAGCTTGATCAAGTGATGCGAACGCTGCAGCGGCAAACTAGATCTGAGGTAAAGGCAGAGGGGAATTGTGGGAGTTAGGTTAGTCTCGAGCTTCTTCTCGATGCAGAGCTTGCAAGCGGCCAACACGTAGCCGAGGATCGGCTCCGAACCCAGGTGTAAGAACAAATGGCGAGATCGAACACTCTCACATCTAAGACAGTAACTATAAAAAACACGCAATGCTATTCAAGTACGACAATTATGCAACTCTAACAAAAACACAGGGCTGAATAATATACAAGTTCAACTAACAGTATAACTAGAACTACTACTGCCCTAATAAAAAAAAACAGGCTTACTAGTTAAAGCACCTGACAAAAAGTTCACGCACGCAGGACAACGTGCACGGCCCCAATAAACCAATGAAAATCCAAATGAACGAGCCAGCACGTAAGAATCGCTCATAAACAAGAATATGTTTATTTAACAAACATAATGAATATAATGGCAGTACACCATTATAAAAGCAAACCGGTTTCGGCTCTCATCAAGCCTTTGTCAATGCTACATGTTGAGACAGTTGAAAAACTCACCACCACATTAGTACCATATTTATAGTTCCCATTTAAAGGGGCATGCACCATAATTCCAAAGCCACATACCATATTGAAATACAGAAAAAATATATAGAAAAAACAACTCTGAGACAGACAAAATATATAGCAGTATAATACATATAAATAATAAGTAAGGAAAAGAATAATATCCTTCCCAATATATCTCAGTTGTTGTTTTCAATAAATCATGTTAAGTATGACTTAATATTATGTAAGGAAAACCTTATGGTGCATATAGAAAATATCCACTGAAATATATCCTATATGTGTATCCATGAAACCAACATTGGTTTAATCATAATATATAAACTATTCCAAAGTATTTAATCCGGGTCTAAATAAACCCCCCAGTTTTATTATCCACATGTTTTCCATTTGATTAAGTTTCTGGTGCCATCCAGCTTTGAAACCCCTGTGTAATGTTATCCTATCTATAATTACAAATTTGAAAACCGCAGATGGATGCTCCATGGTATGTTTAAAGAGGGCATTAGCAACACGTTTATTTTTAATTGCACTTAGATGTTCCCCTATTCTAAATTTCACCGGCCTAGATGTCTGTCCAACATAAAATGCAGAACAGGTACAAGTTGCCAGGTAAACAACCCAATCCGAACTGCAATTAGCAAAAATCCTAATCTCAAAAATTCTGGAAGTGTTTTTGCTAGTAAATTCTCTGGTTTTAATTAAATGTTGGCAGGCCGTACAATGACCACAAGGATAGCAGCCCGTTAGTATATCCCCAGATAAAGTCCTTTGTTGTGGAAGACTTGCAATATATCTTTTATAGTGCGTGAAATATAAATTCATATTCCGTCCCCGTCGATAGGAAAATTGACATTGATCAGACAACATACTACTCAAAATGTCATGTGACAAAAGAATTCCCCAATGTTGATTAATAATGTCCCTAAAACGGTTAGTATTGGTACCATAGGTTGTTACTAGCCATAAGGGTTGCTTGATTTTCTGCCTCTTAGAATCATTGTCATCTGATTTATAACACAATAATTCTTGGCATGTTAGCCTGTTGGTTTGTTCCACAACATTAGAAAGAAGTTGAGAATTATAACCACGTTGAGAAAACCTATGAGATAAATCAAGACTGGAATCAAAATATTCCTGATCAGATGAGCAGATCCGTCTAATTCTCATGAATTGAGATTTATATATTATGATTAAACCAATGTTGGTTTCATGGATACACATATAGGATATATTTCAGTGGATATTTTCTATATGCACCATAAGGTTTTCCTTACATAATATTAAGTCATACTTAACATGATTTATTGAAAACAACAACTGAGATATATTGGGAAGGATATTATTCGTTTCCTTACTTATTATTTATATGTATTATACTGCTATATATTTTGTCTGTCTCAGAGTTGTTTTTTCTATATATTTTTTCTGTATTTCAATATGGTATGTGGCTTTGGAATTATGGTGCATGCCCCTTTAAATGGGAACTATAAATATGGTACTAATGTGGTGGTGAGTTTTTCAACTGTCTCAACATGTAGCATTGACAAAGGCTTGATGAGAGCCGAAACCAGTTTGCTTTTATAATGGTGTATTGCCATTATATTCAGTATGTTTGTTAAATAAACATATTCTTGTTTATGAGCGATTCTTACGTGCTGGCTCGTTCATTTGGATTTACTAGTTAAAGCAGACAGAATAGGGAGTAAAGTTATTTTTAATTAACTAGTCTCAAGGATATATAAATAGGCCTAGAAATAAACGACCTCAAAAACAGTGAAGAATGCACTCTAAACTAAATATAACTACTAAGACTGACAAAATGTCTCACGTACCTAAGTCTAATCTAATAATTAACACTAAGAAAATTTTTACAGAGAAAAATTTCAAAAATGTTTTCACAATACTGGCCAGAGCTGTTCGACGAACACCCAATCTGTTGCAGCAGCAAACGAGAGCTGAGGGAAGCACTATTGCATCATGGGATAGAAAGTAGGCCATGAGATGTTTGAAGACTTCCAGCTTTAGCATCTGACCAAGTCGGAGCCAAGGATCGGCTCCGAACCCCTCAGTGAGAATAAAGGCGAGATAGAACAACTTCATGTTGATTTTTTTGAGCTCTGATACAAACTCAGAATTGTCATAGTAAGGTCTTGATGAGTCTAATTATGATGACTAACAAAAAAGCAGTTACTAGAAAATGGAAACCAAAGTCTATACCAACTTTAATAGAAGCAGCGAAGATAGTAACAGAGATAGTTACTAGAACAACTGGAACTGGGATCTTTACAAAAGGGTAGGAGAAAATTACATAGGAAAAAAATGGGAACTGTGGGATCAACACATGCAGAGGAGGAACAAGGTTTAAAAGAAGGCAGAATTTGAACGAGATATGTAATGCTTGACTAACAATGACTAGATATGTTAAAAGTGATGTATAATATTTACAGCTACGTTGTGTCGGCATGGTTTGGAATGTATAATATTTGCAACTGAGATTGTGTCACTATGGTTTATTGTCATTTATATAAATGTAACATGGCCTATGTCGTACATGATAATTTAATAAAGATGTTTCTTCTTCTTCTTTTTTTTTTAATATCTGCAGTATATGCTGGTTCAAACACAGATAAAGTCAACTTTTCCAACATGCGTCTCAAGTCCCAAGGAGAGACCTCATTATTTGCTGCTCTCAATTGCAAACACTTTAAGAATGCTCTTAATTGAATGATTTGCTACAATCTGAAGAAAATGAGAATGTATGCTGAAACTGTACAGATATGATCTGTAATAAAAGAAGAAGCAAAGCTAGCTTAAAACGATGATTAAAACAGACTAACAGTCTCGAAACTGGTTCTGAACACTGTAAAATACTCTTACCTAGTGAAGATTACCAAAACATATATATTTTCAACTTCTGAAAATACTATTTTTATCAATAGGTCTTTTAGCCTCATTGAGGCTGTTCAAAATTTGTAAATAAAAAATATGTAGATCTGATATCCTATCCTCCAGCTTCAATGGAATGAGGTTTGGATGAAGCTTTGTACATTTCAGCTTAGTTGATTCTTGTACAGAGGAAACTATAAAGCGGATGAGCAGTGATTTGCATCAAGAGAAAGAAACTTGATTTCTTGGTCACACTAGCAGCACAGAAATCAATTTTGTTCTGTACTGTTTGACTTTGAGAAGAACCTTCTGGATCCACAGTATTGGTGGGAAAGCATACATTAGGTCCTTAATCCAGAGGCAAGTTAAAGCCTCTAAACTCCAAACAGTATGACAAGACAGAGGGAAGAAGATGATGGAAGATGAGTATTTACATGAGTGACAATCAAGTCCACCTCTAGCGTGTCTCAGAATTTCATTACTTTTTGAAAAACTGCAAGATGTCATTGCCATTAATGTGTTAGTGAAACATATCTGAAGAGAAAATCTGCCAGAAAATTTTGATGACTTGACAAACTGCAAAATGAGAATGGTTGAGGTTAAAGTACAGTTGTGTAAGTTGCACTTACCCTAACAGGAGATGTTTGAATTCCTCATTGTAGTAGCCTTTGGCTGTTTGAGTTGTATCTTGCACAGGATAAAACAAAAGGCCAGTCTTCAAAACTGTGGTATCACCTGTGTTGACCTGGAGTGGAACTGGAAGAAACTGTACTGGAAGGTCATCAGTGCCTTGCAATTGCCTTCATCTCCTTCATGTAGATGTGTTAAGACCTTTCCTGTTAAGTTCAGTTTCACTGCACTGAAAGTTCACTGGTGTGTGCACCATAAGTGGAATCTGAGGAGCCTGTTTCCAGCTGTTGTTGAAGAGGAGGCCAGTGATATTATTCCTTTTCTCAAGATGCAAGGACCCTTCCTCAACAGAATCTCTTTCTTTCTTTCTTTTTTTAATATAAACTCTTTAGTGGATTTAGAAAAGGTGTCATCATCTGTAGTTGCAGAATTTGCTTTTAGATATTACAAATGTCTAGCCACTCTGAAGAGCTATATATTACCTGTTTGCTTTTTCACAGGCAAGAGCTTCAGTCTACTTGAACTATCACATCTCTGTATATTGTAACTCAAATAGTTTAAAATTAAATACTTGAAGTCCAACCATCCCCAGAAAAACAGTCAGCCCACAGCATAAACCACTGGTTGCCACAATCACCTGTAAGCAGTGGTCAAAGAAGGCTCAAAGGTCAACAGAGACCAGGCTGAAGACCTGGAAGTTGACTGGAGAGAAAATACAACAGTTCAAGGAATTACACAGGGGTCTAGCACCCCAAGAAGAGGAGGAAATAGGTGGAGTAGAAGAAGAATGGCAGCGCCTCAAAACAGCATATGCAAGGACTACAGAACAGATATGTGGTCAAGTCAGGTATGGAAATAAGGTAAATATGGAAAGCTGATGGTGGAATGCAGAAGTCCAGGAAGTCATCAAAAGAAAGAAAAAGTGCAGGAAAAAGTGGGAGATAGAAAAGACTGACCAGGCTAGGATGGAATACTGGATGGCTAACAAAGAAGCTAAGAAAGGAGTTGCAATAGCAAAGAATAGGGGATCAGAGGCACACTACCAGCTTCTGGAAAGTGACTCAGTAGGTGGCACAAAGAAAGTATATCAGGTTGGAATGCAAAGACAGAAAGATAAAGAAGACAGTCAGACACCCTTCATAAGGGATGCCAGCAACAACCTGCTCACCAGTCCACAGGACATCAAAGGCAGATGGAAGGAGTATTTCTAGCAGCTATTGAATGAAGAAACCCCAACAGAAGCTGTACTGCCGCAGAAACAGCCTACAATGAGAGAAGAAGAGCAGCCCACCCCAGGAGACATAAGAACAGCACTAAGGAAGATGAAGTCAGGGAAAGCAGCAGGCTCAGATGAGGTCACAGCAGACACGATAAAGATGCTGGGTGAGATAGGGGAGAAATGCCTTCTAAGGGAAGTCACAGCTGTGTGGAGAGGAAGGCGTATCCCAGATGACTGAAGAATAAGCATACTTGTGCCAGTGTACAAGAACAAAGGGGACATCCACAAATGTGGGCAGTACAGAGGCATCAAATTCCTATTGCATTGTATGAAAACTTTAGAGAGGGTGATTGATAAACGGATACACAGAGCAGTAGAATGTAAGATAACAGATGAGCAGTTCGGATTCAGATCAGCATGTAGCACAACTGACCTGAGACAGATAGTTAAGAAGAAGCTAGAGATGAGGAAAGAATCCAACTGGACATTCCTAGATTTGGAGAAAGCATATGACAAGGTCACAAGAAAGCTGATATAGGCAGTACTGTGGTGGTTCAAAGTCCCAGAAACATTAGTAGAATTAGAGCAGGCTATGTACAAGGACCCAATGACTCAAGTATGAACAGTGTTCGGCCTCACAGAGGGGTTCCCAGTGCGAGTGGGTGTACACCAGGGTTCAGCTCTGAACCCACTGCTGTTCATACTTGTGAAGGACTACATTAGCAAACAGGTTGGGAACAGATCAACAAAGTTGCTGTATGCAGATGATGTGGCACTACAGGCAGACTCTGAGCTAGAACTCCAGCAAACTATAGAGCAATGGAATGCAAAACTTGAAGGCACATGGGATGAAACTAAGAACAGATACGACAGTAGTAATGGCAGCAAACTGGGGATATCTGAAGAAGCTGAGAACTGAGATAGAAGGGAAGATAGTGGAACAGGTAAATAGCTTCAAGTATCTGGGAGGGGGGATGAGGAGAAGGGAAGTCTGAATGAAGAGGTCAAAGCTAAAATCAGAAGGGCTGCAGCCAACTGGCATACATTGTCAGGTATAGTCTATGACAGAAGAATGCCACAGAAGCTGAAAAGTAAGGTGTACAAAACAGTGGTGTGACCAATACTGATGTATAGTACAGAAATCTGAGCAGTAAAGGCAGAGCAGATAAAGAAGCAAGATGGGATGGAAATTAAGTGCCTGAGAAGGGTGGTAGGATGCACTCTGTGGGACAGATGAAGAAATGACATAAGAGCATAAGCCAAAGCAGCTCCAATTGCAGAAAAGATCAAAGAGAACAGATTACTGTGGTTTGGACATGTGCAGAAAAGCAGAAGACAATCTGGTGAAGATTTGGGACAGACAGGAAGAAGGTAAGAGGAAATGAGGACATCCAGCAAAGAGGTGGATGGATTGTGTGAAAGATCTGCCACAGTCAGGCATGAGCATCGAAGAAGGCATGGGTGTGGCACTGAATCTAGAGAGATGGCAACAGTTAACATGATTCCCTGATCCCATGTACAGAATGGTAAAAAGGGGGCTGATGATGATGACCTGAAGCTGAGCAGAGTGACAAGTGCAGGGTGCCTGCATCTGCCCCACAGACAAGCAGCCCTATTACTATAGTCCAGTGAAACTTTTTATGTTTTTTATTATTATGATGTTTTATGCTATGTTTATCGCTATTGCATTTGAATAATAATCTTTGTTGTTTCTGTTGAAAGGACAGACGGACTTGCTGGAGAGAGAGGTATGTATCCCAAAGACTACCATGTCTACGAAACAGGCACTTCATCCATATGAAGCAGAGTTCCTCCCTAACCCAATTCAAGTGCAACTTGGACAACTGGATGGAAAACCGGAAATTCATCCCTGGTTTGGCACCTATGTCTCTAATGGATGCAGGTCACCTGTAAATGGCTCATCTCCCAGGCCCATGCTTGCATTTATCAAGGTATCAGAATTTGTCAGAGATTTGGGATGCATGGCTAGGCTTAAAAAGGCCCTTGTAGTCGTTACCCTAGTAAACACCTATGAATCTATACAGTCCAGTCTCAGGTTATAGAGCATTCCTGTTGTGCTCTTACGGGAAATTGTGATTATTACTCCTGCTTAAGTGACTGTCTTCACTGAAGTCAGTAGTGAGGATTGAAGTTCCTTAGTTACTGACCCAGGATAGTAAGGGACATCACATATTGGTGACAGTTCAGTGGCATACTGACTGGATGTCACATATTGGTGACAGTTCAGTGGCATACTTACTGGATGTCACATATTGGTGACAGTTCAGTGGCATACTGACTGGACGTCACATCTACAACCAAATTATTTTCACTCACAATGTCTTCCACCAACCAATCAACTGCCCATCTCTCAAGGATCTAATTCAGCCCTACTACAGCTGTAGATCCCTAAGATCTACTAACAAAGTACTACTAAAGGTAACCAAATCCAACAATAGCTATGGGGACTCCCTGTTATCAAACAAAATATCTAAGTATTGGAATTGGATACCCCAAACAATAATCAATACCACCAACACTTCCAAGTTTAAACTACTACTAAAGGAACACCTCATCATCAACTGGCTCAGCACTTGTACTAAGCCTGGATGATTAATCACATTTCACCCATACCTACTATGCCTCTCTCTCTTAGTCCAAGTCTATCAAACTATATCCATCCTGCCCCTTCTATCTATTCTTTCCTTTCTAGTACTAAACTTCAAGTGTTCTTATCCAGTCTATGAAAATACTGTACTGCAGTAGTACTCAGAAACATGTTTGTGCCTCTACTGATATTCCCCCTGCTTGTTCTTCTCCTGTTTTGTATTATTTCATGTCATCATTTGTCTGTGTAATATTTTCTATTTCATGTTATTCACTTTATATCTGAACCATATATGTCTATAATATATATTGCTTAACCACCTCTAATATGCTTGTAAGCGTATATAATGTATTAATGGAGCTTTTCTCCCTGGGCCTCCGCTGAAAGTGGGCCAATGACCCAGTCAGACTTTCCCAATAAACAAATGTAAAATAAAATTTTACAGGGGTGGCTGCAGTGGTTAGCATTGCTGCCTCACAGCAAGAGGTTCTCTGGTTTGATTCTCAGCTGGAGTGCCTTCTATGTAGAGTCTGTATGTCCTTCCTGCTGTCATGTGGGTTTCCTCCCATATTCCATAGACATGCAGTAGGTGGACTGGACACTCTAAATTGGCCATAGGTGAGACTGTGTGCATGATTGAGTGGTGCCGATGAACTACCGCGGCAGGGCTAGCCACCCGGAGGTGTAAACCTTGGCTTGATATGACTGTCACTGAGGAAGTTACACCCCCAACCCCATGTGCAAAATGAGAAAAGGGGTTGAAGATGGATGGATAGATGGAAATGTAAACTAAAAAAGGAAAAAGAAACTAACTGCATTTGAACTACTGAAATTATAAAGGAGATAAAAGAACTGGAAAAAGGATCTTTAGAAATGGGAAGGAGCAAATTACACAGAAAGAAATGGAAACTGTGGAAACAATATATGCAGAAAAATCTTCAAAAGGAGGAGGAGTGAAGTTAAGGGAAAGTAGGAATTCAGCAATTTATGTAATGTTGGACTGATGACATTTACAAAGAAAGAAAAAGCTATGTGAGATATATATATATATATATATATATATATATATATATATATATATATATATATATGTGTGTGTGTGTGTGTATATATATATATATATATATATATATATATATATATATATATATATATATATATATGTGTGTGTAGTTGGGTCCCGTTCACATGGTCGACATTTCACAATGTCGACATTCATATGGCCGAAACCATATGATCGACATTTGAAATGTCGACCATGGGGAACCCATCTCCGTACATTACGGAATGGAAATATTTTATTTCCGCACTGTAGTGCGATCTTGGTGTTGGTATATTAAAGTTACGGGTTGGGGGGGCAGACCCCCCCCATGGGGGGTGCAGAGGGCATAGCCCCCCTGCTAGCATCTTTAAAGTTAGTTTTTTTCTTTATTTTTTTGGTCTTTTTGTATGTTCGACATTTCAAATGTTGATCATATGGTCTCGGCCATATGGGTTTTGACATTGTGAAATGTCTATCATATCAAGTAGACCCATATATATATATATATATATATATATATATATATATATATATGTGTGTGTGTGTGTGTGTATGTGTATATATATATATATATATATATATATATATATATATATATATATATTGAGAAAACCAGACCGGTTTCAGCTTGTTGCTTTCATCAGTGGTACATGACTTGAAGCGGTATAACAACTGCAATATATACTCAGTATCATTAAAGACAAATGACATAATTTCCTGTCTAAGGAATATTTGGTCTGATACTAAATAATGAAAATAAAATATAATCAATATAAAAAGACAATACAAACAACAATAAATTCTATTTTTATTTTCTTTTTTTCTTCTTGGAACAAACAAAAGAATTATTAATAAATTCCTAAATAGTGTCAAGACCCATGAAGAGAAAGGAAATAATAACAAAACCCTATTATTTTCTTTTTTTCTTCTTGGAACAAACAAAAGAATTATTAATAAATTCCTAAATAGTGTCAAGACCCATGAAGAGAAAGGAAATAATAACAAAACCCTACAGTTTATCATTTAATCCCGGTGGGAATAAACCCCCTAATGTCACAATCCATTTCCTTTCCTTCATGTTTAATATACCATGCTACTCTGTTTTGAAAGATCTGTTGCCCAATATTTTATCTATGACTGTAAAAGTAAATTTGGCCGTGTGATGAACCAGTGAATGTCTATATAGAGCATCGGTGGCCCTTGCATTCTTAATGTCTCCTAAATGTTCTGACATTCAACATCTAAATTGTCTAGAAATTTGCCCCATATAAAAGTCTTGACAAGTGCAGGTGGCCAAATATATAACCCAATCCGTTCCGCAATTGGCATAAAATTTCATGTTATACAACTGCCCAGTATTTTTACTAGTGAAGGATTTGGTTCTAAATACATATTTACAGAAGGTGCAATGTCCACAAGGATAAGAACCAACCAGTCTCTCCCCGTTAATGTAGTTTGATGGAAAATGATATCCTGATGCATAATTTTCTTATAGTGAGAGAAATGGGACCCTAAGGTTTTGTCCCGCCTGAAGGAATATGAGCATTTGTCCCCCAAAAGGTCACCCAGTTGTTCATTAGCCTTCAAAATATTCCAATGTTTATCAATAACATCAGTAAGAAAGGCTGTATTTCTGCCAGATGTAGTGACCATTCTCAAGGTATCCTTATTCTCCTTCCTGGATGTATGCTTGTATTGTAATAAAGTACCCCTGGATTGATTGTTTGCCCATTGCATGGCCGAGTTCACATTCTGTGTACCATATCCCCTAGCTAGAAATCTGTTGGCTAAATCCTGATGGGATTGCGTCAAATCCTGCTGTGAAGAACATATTCTCTTTAAACGCAAAAACTGAGATTTCGGAATATTAATAGTGTGTTTGGGATGGAGACTGGAGGCATGTAAAAGGCTGTTATATTGTGGATATTTTCGATAAACAGTAGTGCGCAATGTGTTATCTGGTTGACGCTGTAAATTAACATCCAAAAAGTGAATCTCATTTTTATGAAAACTCACTGTAAACTCAGCCCCCCATTTATTTTCATTGATGTATTCAATGAATTCTTCCAAATAATCACTGCCTCCTTTCCATATAAGCCAACAGTTGTCCACAAAATGTCTCCATATGTCAATTTCTGGCAAATACAGGTTATGTGACTCATTGTAAATGATGTGTTCCTCAACATATCCCATATATAAATCAGCATATATTGGGGCAAAAGATGCCCCCATTGCTGTACCTTGTACTTGCCAGTAGCACTCATGTTTAAAATAGAAGACGTTTTTGGTAAGGACATGCTCGGCCATGCAAACGAGCAATGTTTTGAAACCTGGACTGTAGATATTGGCCTTATTTAGCCAAAATTCTAATGCAGTTAATCCTGCCCAGTGTGAAATGCTGGTGTAGAGTGATTTAACATCCAGGGTGTACATCAATCAGTGGGGTTCTAATTCAGAGTCAGATATAATTTGTAGAAATTCAGTTGTGTCCTTCAACCTGGCTCTAACATGTGACAATAGCGGTTGCAAATCTTCCATCAAAAATGCTGATAATGGCTCTGTAAGGGAGCCTATGCCCGAAACAATAGGTCTACCTGGTGGCGTACTCAAAGATTTGTAAATTTTGGGCAATAGATAAAGATATTGTTTGCCCGCATCTTTTACCACTAATTGTTGTCTAGTTTTATCACTGATAATTCCCTGATCCACCGCTTCCTGCAGAAAGTTGTCAATCTCTTTTTTGAAATTCAGAGTGGGGTCGGTGGGCATGTTCATGTAATGCTGAGGGTTAGACAATTGTCTACTTCCCTCAGCCCAGTAATAACTGGAGTCCATAACGACCACCGCGCCACCCTTGTCCGCTGGTAGAATGGAAATATCAGTGTTGGCCCTAAGATCTATAAGAGCTTTTTGTTCTGCCATTGTTAGATTATGTCTGAGAATCTGTGAAGAACTTAAATGGTAATGCAAATCTTTGATAACTGCCTGTTGAAAAATGGCCACATGTTTGTCCATGGGTGGACTAAAATTGGATTTATAGAATCTAAATTCAGTTGATCTCTGAGAATGGTCCCGTTGTCCGAAATACAATTTCAGATTAATCTTTCTACAAAATGACAGTATATCAGAGAAAAAATGTTTTCATCCACAAAAAAACCTGGGATACAACCAAGACCTTTATTCAGCAGTGATTCTTCTTCAGATGATAAAACATATTTAGAAATATTATGCACATTTGAACACTCTACATTTATTTTACTACTGATTGAAAAAGATCCTCTATAGTTTTTATCCTGTGCTTACATCCCCCGCCTGTGCCTCTTACCCCTAAAGGGTATTCTGAACTCCAACCCCTCTTGGAATCAGGGGAATCACTGATATATGTGGATTCGGTGTCAGTAGTGGAGGATTCCTCCCCCAAAGTTGTGGTGTGTGGTCTGCCTTTTTTCAATATGGATCTGGGTCTTTTTTTGCATATCTGTTTCATCGTGTTTTTTGTTTCATCTACAAACCTAATACTTCTCTGTGACTCAAACGGCCTACCCCTCTCATAATCTTCCAGATATGCTCAGAACTAGTTCAAAATGATGTGAAGATTACTGATCCTACAGACATTGCCAACATACTGGCTGACAGGTTCAGTGCAAACTTCTCTCCCCCCCTCCCCCCCAAAAGGAGAGATATCTATACCAAACGATTGCAGCCCCCCAAACATCTCCAGCGCCCAAGTGAGAACTGCTCTCTCCAAAGCAAAAAACACAGCATCCATGGGACCTGATGGTGTCCCCGGCTGTGTGCTCCACGAACTCAATGAGGAATTAAACCCACAGCTAGGACAGCTGTTTAATCAAAGTCTTACCTCTGGATACGCACTCCAGGAGTGGCGCACTGCAACTGTGGTCCCACTTCACAAAGGCGGTGCCTCCACCGACCCTGGAAATTACCGGCCCATTAGCTTGACAAGCCTTATCTGCAAAGCCATGGAGAGGATCATAATGGACCTCATAAATAAAGACATAGGGAATTTGCAGACTTTGGATCCAACCCAGTTTGGCTTTGTCAAAGGCAGATCATGCCTTTTAAACTTGGTTGACTTCTTCGAAACAGTCACCAAAGCCATTGACGAGGGAAAGGCAGTCCATACAGCCTACCTCGATCTGGCTAAGGCCTTCGATACAATACCCCACTCGGTTATCATTGAAAAACTCATCAGCTTAAATGTTAACCCATACATCACAAGATGGGTTGCAAACTGGCTGAGTGACAGAACCCACAGGGTCAGAGTTGCTGGCGCCATGTCAGACTCAAAGCCTGTCACAAGTGGTGTCCCACAGGGCTCAGTACTGGGCCCACTCTTGTTTGGCATCTACTTTTCCAAAGTACAAGCAAACACAGGAGGGTTATGGCTGACAAAGTTTGCAGATGACTGCAAACTGGGCCATAGTAGAAAACACATCTGACACAGATATCCTTCAGAAGGGTCTCACAGAAACGGATAACTGGTGCCAGAGCCACGGCCTGAAGTTAAATGCCAAAAAATGCATAGTCATACCCTTTGGGAAAAACAAGGTTACCCCTAGCTACCAAATAGGTGGCAATCCACTGAGCACAGAAGAAGTTATCAGGGACCTGGGGACCCAGGTTGATAGTAGTCTGTCATTCGACACCCATGTAGCTAAAGTAGTTAGGAAGACCTTCTACATTGCCCACCTTATCATGAAGGGATTCTCATCTAGATCAAGGGAGGTCATAGTCTCCCTTTACTCATCACTCATCAGACCAGTGATTGAGTACAATGCCCCATTCGGGATGTATCTGACCCGACACTTGCAGCAGCTGGAGAGGCCATAAAAGTTCCTCACCAAAAGGATAAAGGGTCTCAAAAATCTGTCCTATGCTGCCCGACTGAAAGAACTCCAGCTCTATTCAGTCGCACGCTTGCTCAGAGGTGACCTTTGCCTAACATACAAGGCCATGTCAAACCCAGATTTGATGAATATGCTTCACCTCAAAAAATCTAGATCCATCAGAGCCACAAGGGCGGAGACTTAAACCTCGACACGGCTATTAATAGGACGTGCTGGAGGGATAGATTCATCACCCAAAGACTCCCTATGCTGTGGAACAAAATCCCGGTACATGTGAGGCAGAGCACCTCGCTGGCCTTGTTCAAGAGAAATCTTGACCAATGGATGGGAGATCGCAGATATACCCCAGGGATTACCTCAGTGTCACTGCTCGACAGAGGCACAGCAAAATAATGGGTATAGTTCCCCATACTAAAGGGGTGGCGTAAGCCACAAAACGATGGGCTAGGCTTGTAAATGCCCTCGGGCAGATAGCCTAGTATGAACCTATGAACCTATGAACCTATATCTCTGGAAAACTTATGTAACTTTTTATCTTTCAAATGATTTTCAAAAGTAATCAATTCCTTTGAGAGTTTGCTAAGATTATCCTTAAAATTTGTTTGTTCTTCATATTTTTTCAACTCTTCACATATTTTTTGCACATCACATTTGTTGACCTCAATTGTTTTTTCATAATAAGATGCTAAAATGTTAACAAAGGACATGGACGCCTGCTGCTGTGCCATGTTCCAGTCCCTTAATAGTATATCATCCGGCTTGCTAACTAATGGCTGTAATTTAGTCCTTAAAACCCTCGGGGTAATATTTTGATTTTGATATGCTTTAAAAAGCATTAGGTGCCAAATGTTAGTGCGTAAAGTTTTAACCTTCTAGCCAAGCTGAGTGAAGAGCAAATTACAACCGTCAACTGGATCAATCTGGCTGTTCTCCTTTGTGCCCTTATCAATAGGTTTAATTCCAAATATATGGATGTCATCCTTATCTGCACAAAGGCCCTAAAGTAGTTTGTTAAGATCCATGACCATAAGTTGCTAATTTGCTTCAATCACCCTAAAGTCACTGATAGTCAACTGTGATGTGATACCACCAAAATTGAGCCTATAGGACATCTCTTAAGCAGACTGTCAAGGATGCTATAAGAATAACCCCCCTATACTTGGACCTGGCTTACTTGTACAAAATATGTTATACTGAATTCATAACCATTAATGAGATTGTGAGTAGTCTATATTATATTGGAGTTAACAAGGTATAGGGTCAGACCTCTGAATACTTTATCACAAGTTGATAGCAGGTTGATATCTTGCAAACTGGTGGATTATTTATTTCTTGGGCAACAATCTTGTGTTGTGAAAGCGTATCACATAAACTGGTTATTACCTAACTGACAATAGAGAATTGGGTCCTCTATTTTTGTTAGAAGGCTTTTTTATCACTTGGGGATTGATCAGACAACAGTAATTATACAGATCTGTCTGGGAACATGTGCATGTTTATCCCTTTTAGTTGTTGGCATTTACAACTATATGTAACAAGTGGATCTCACAACATAAAATATTTTTTTGGGTCAGAATTGATGATTTGCATATACTGTGTGTATTTACCATATGTCTTTTTGGTCATTTAAGGAAGGTGTTTTTTTTTTACTTCTTTCCTGTTTTTTTTATCCATTCAGCAAACATTTATATTTGTTTGTGACTCAAATGGATTCAGTATAACATATCATCAGGGAGTGGAATATAAGGAATGGTACAGAGAAGAAGGAGATGGGTTGGATTATGAGGCTGATGGCGGATAGGGGTAGGGGTCTTAATGAAAGGGCCTCCCTTAAACCAGTTCTAAAGTCGAGAAAGTTAGTTGTAGGAAGCTAACAGTGTCCCTAATTGTTTATGGTTGTTTTTCCTATTACTGTGAACACCAGCAGAGGCTTTTTATGTTTATTTGTTCTTTATATTATATGTTTTTTAGTTTGTATTTTTAATCTGGGAAGTGTGATCCTTTTTATTCATTAGTTATTTGTGCTTTGATCAAGCATATACGTATATATTTTTCAATGAGATGACACTTTCATGTTTTTTACTGTGAGTATACATCTATATGTGCTTTTATTTTTGTATGATATTTAGTTGTCTTTTAAGTCTGCGCACTTGTATAACTGATAGTGTTTTGTGTGAGTCAAGTCACATGACTATGATGACTATTTAAGACTTGGGTATGTGGATCAGGTGTCTCTTGTCTGATGAAGCAGTATGTGAAAGCGCTTATCTGTGCACACCAATAAAGGATTGTTGTTTTTTGTAAGACTGGCTATTTGTGCTTTACGTGGTTGACTCTGCCGCTCATTTGCTGTTATTTTTGTTTTATACGTTTTAGTCGTTTGCGGAGAGGCATTTACTCTAGTGGGTGCTTTCAGCTTTATTTTTACCCCTTTCATACTACTTGCACCTACTAGAGACATGGCTGAAAGTTCAGTAAACGCAGAATTGGACTATGGACCGCCAGAGCCTGTGAGAGGCGTTGTGAACACTGACAGTGGAAACAGAACAATCGTGTCATTCGGTTTGGTAAATGAACCAATCGAGTTGCTTGGTGGAGGCGAAAGCCTATCACAGAGGTTCATCACGTGTATGACGAGTGACAACAATCCCCTGCTTATGTATGAGGCTAACAGTGAAGGTATGATGGCATCCGCCAATGTGGAGGAGATGGAACAGCTGCGTGTAGCCTTGCAGAGGTTGGAAGGGGATTCACTTAAGTTCAAATATTTAGTGGTTCAGCGACAACACTTTGAAGTATGCCTAAGTAGGGGGATCGTACCGAGGGGATTGCGGGTACTGAAGATGCCCACTTATGGTGAACAATACCCGGACCTTTTAGCAAAGTGGCAGAAACTGAATTTAGAGGTGAGCATGAACTACCTTAAATTGCTAGCAGAATATTTTAAACCTGAAGAAGAAAGTCTAAGGCTTTATATCTTGCAACAGTAGCAAGCTCTTTATATACGCTTTAATTCAGTTACCGTTGACAGTGCTTTAAAGAACTTGTTGGATGGGATTATAGTTTATGAGAGACGCTTGCTGCAACAGAAGCACAGCAAGATTGATAGGGATATGAAGGATGTTTTAGACGGACATGTCTTTACCTGGTCTAGAGTCAATCAGTCCAATGGCCATATGACATCTGAAAGAGGTAGACAGTCTAATGTTTTCCATGAGTCAAATACAGGCAATCACATGAACATCAGTGTTAGAGAACGCCATTCTTTGAGTGTAGCTCATGACCATAATGACCCCATTAATCAGGCTAAGGAGAATGGGCCAACAATGCATGCAACCTCTGGTGAAAGAGCTAAAGAAGTAGATGTACAACTTTCGCCTACACAAACTGTGGTGATTGGTGAGCCCTCGAATAAAAATGTTGCCAATGTTGCTAATGTGAACGGTGATCAATCTGTAGCACAGCCTAAGGGACCATTGCCTATAAGGGCAATTTCTAACACTGAAGGTCAACCAATAAGAGGTGTGGGTTTTCGTCAATTCCCCCTTCCCATATCTATGGAGAAGGGGGTGAGGAGAAACCATTCTGCCAGTCGTGGCAGACAGAAACGGAAACTCTCAGTAGAGAGACAATCGAATCAAACCCTCAAAAAAATGTTGAACCAGGTGGGAAACGCTTAGTATGGAACATCTCAGAGAGAACTTTAGACTTGGATGAACTTAATGTCCTGAATAAGGGTCTGAATTTCATTCCGACCAGTTGCAATAATTTGATTGATGTGTTAACTGATGTGAAATTGTTTATCAGAAATGTCATGTTCAGTTATGAATTTGGTAACAACAGTACTGAGGATCGTAGGAGTTTTAAGAAACCCAGTCTGTATACACCAAAGAATCATCCACTGGTTGATGCATTTTACAAACTAGTTGAAGATGATATGCATGCTATATATAATGATAATGTTTTTAAGTGTAGAGTCAGGGGCGGCAAAAACAACCTTAATTTTAAAGAAAGGAGTGCATTAAACAGGTTACGAGATGATCACACCATTGTTATTAGACCCGCCGATAAGGGCAAGCCTGTTGTGATCATGGATAAAGAGAGATATCAAGAGGCTATGCTTCAAATGTTGAATGATGATAAATATTATTCAGAGGTCACTAAAGAGAAAGTTGATGCTATTAAATAAAGGCGTTCTATGAGGGTCAATGACCTGGTTAAGAGTTTTACTATTTCTCCTGAATTGGGTAGGTTCCTGGAGGTAGAATACCCAGTGATTCCAGCAATACAGGGCCCACCCAAAATACATAAGAATGGAGTTAAACCCCCTCCCCATGAGACCTATAGTCTCTGGGAGGGGGTGGTGCACTGAGCCCTACACCTTGTATGTTGAGAAGTTACTTCGACCAGTATTGGATGAGGAATACTATAGTCATTAAGGATACCAAACAGTTCTTGTTGGATTTATAAAGTTATACTAATACCTCTGAGTTGAAGCCAGATACACTTTTCATGACACTTGACGTGCAGTCATTGTTCACAGTCATTCCAAATCATTTAGGCAAAGGTTCAGTTAAGCTGTATTTGATCAAACACAGTGGCTATGATGTTAAGCAGGTGGACTTAATATGCCTTTTTTTTGGAAGTGATACTTGAGAAAAAGAAGTTATGTTCTTACCATAACGTTCCATGTTAGTTGTCTTCTTCTCGCCTTCTTCTTGCTGGATGGGTTCGGAGCCGACCTCGGCTCCGACTCGGCCACTCTAAAAGCTCGAGAGTTGGTTCCACCGGCTCGAGGCTCCCCTTATATCCCACAATGCTAGGCATGAGTTACCTCAGATCTCGTTTGTAAGCTAGGCCCAGCCTATAATAGTAATAGAATAATTAGTAACAAAGTCCACCTCTATAAATAAGGGAGAAGAGAAGGGTGACCTACATCCTGATCCAGGAAATATGCACAGCAGAGCATATACCTAAAGTATAGAGGTGGTAGAAAGAGAGGTCACAATCACAACTCCTCTAGGTCTGTCCAGGCCAGGGGGCAGGAGGGTGGGACGCAAGAAGAAGAGAAGAAGACAACTAACATGGAACGTTATGGTAAGAACATAACTTCTTTATGTTAAGTTGTCTATCTCGCCTTCATTCTTGCTGGATGGGACCGCGTCCCTAGCACCTTGTCCCGGGTGGCCTAACGGAACAGACTCCTGAGAACAGTGGAACCAAAGTTAGCTCTATGCCTAGAAGCTAAATCCAACTTATAATGAGAAATGAAAGTGTGAGGAGTAGCCCAAGTAGCGCGTGCACAAATGGTGTCAATAGGCAGTCTGTCTTGGAAGGCTAAAGAAGTAGCCAAAGCTCTGGTGGAATGGGCCTTAGGTTTATTAGGCAGCTTTTGGTGTCTAATTTCATATACAAGGGAAATCAAAGATGTTAGCCATCTGGATAATGATACCTTTGAAACTGAAAGTCCCTTTCTGCCTTCCGCATAGGAGACAAACAGCTGGTCAGATTTTCTGAATTGTTTTGTTCTATCCAAATAGTACCTCAATTGACGATGAACATCCAGGCAGTGTAATTTTGTTCAGACCTATTGGAATATTCTGGAAAAAGACAGGAGGTCAATGCTTTGATTTAGATTTGACGTCGAGACTACCTTAGGCAAAAAGGACGGGTTCGTTCGTAAGGATACCCTGTCCTTATGAAACAATAAATAAGGAGGTCGACAGCTGAGTGCTTGAAGCTCTGAGACTCTTCTAGCTGAAGTAATGGCTACCAGAAAGAGAGTCTTCCATGATAGCAATTTTAAAGAACAGGAGACTGCAGGTTCGAAAGGGGGAAGAATCAAAGAAGCAAGAACTAAATTTAGGTCCCAAGGAGAAGGAGGATTTCTTATAGGAGGTCTGAGAAGAAACACTCCTTTCAAAAAGGCTTTGCAAAGCTTGTGGGACATCAAGGCAGATTCAGAAATACCAACATGAAAGTTAGAAATAGCTGCCAATTGAACTTTAAGAGTAGAGGGAGATGAACCTGCATGGAAGAGTTCAGCTAGAAAATCAAGGACTATTTGGATGGAAGCAGTGAAAGGATCTATGTCCCTTCCTTGAGCCCAATATGTGAAGCGTTTCCACTTACTCAAATAAATCTTCCGAGTGGAAGATTTATGGGAAGCTATCAAAATATCTCGACGGAGTGAGATAATTGAGGAAGCCTGGCTAAGGTTGGAACTGGAGGAACCAAGCAGTGAGGTTCAGAGAGGGAGGGAGCGATGTAACTGACCCGACTGATGGATCAAAAGATCTGGAACTAGGTCCAGATGCCACGGTCGCTCAATAGAAATTGATGTAGAAAGGGGAACCACACCTGTCGAGGCCAGTAAGGAGCAATGAGGATCAATGAGGCCTTCTGAGCGATAGCTTTCTGTATCACTTGAGAGATTAGTGGGAAGGGAGGAACTGCATACAGAAGTCCCGGGGCCAAACTTGGACTAGAGCGTCTCTGCTGGGTTGGCCTGGTAAAGGGAATAGGGTGAAATATTCTCTGCACTTGCTGTTTTGGGGAGTAGCAAAAGATCGCAGCAAGGCTGACCCCACTTGAGGAAAATTTCTCTCACAACAGAGTCTTTCAGAGACCACTCGTGAGGCATGAGGATAGCTCTGCTCAACTTGTCCGCAATTTGATTGGACTTCCGGGGATGTGCGTTGCTATCAGAAATCGCTGAGAAGAAATCGCCCATTGCCACAATCTGAGTGCTTCTCGACACAGGGGGTATGACCTGGTTCCGCCTTGTTTGTTGATGTACCACACTACAGACATATTGTCTGTCTGGATTGCAATCGTTCCCAAGGGAAGAGAGTCTTGAAGGGCTTGCAACGCTAAAAGCACTGCTCTCATCTCCAGAACATTTATGTGCAAGTGGCATTCGTTTGGTTGCCATGTGCCCTGGACCGTCCTGCCCTGATAATGCCCCCCCCACCCGATCAGGGAGGCATCCGTTGTCAGAGTAGCAACCGGAGGGGGTGGAACAAAGGGTCTTCCCAACAAGAGCTGAGGGGAAGACATCCACCACATGAGATGATTTCTGCACGCCTGCGTGATCATAATGGTGTGGGACATTGGAAGTTGCTGGTATGACCATTGTGTAAAGAGCATCCATTGAAGGATCCGCATGTGGAATCTGGCTAATGGAAGCAGAGGTATGGCCATCGCCATAATTCCCAACACCTTCAGAACTAACCTGGCTTTGATTCTGTTGTTGTTGAAAAGGAGTGAGACCAGTTTGTGAATGTCTGTTATTCTCTGATGTGTTAGTCTCGCAGACATGTCTACTGTGTCTAGATTTGCACCTATGAAAGTAATAGTACGACAAGGCGACAAAACAGACTTTTCGCAATTTATTGAAATGCCTAACTTTTGACAAATGCGAAAAGTGTAATCCCTGGCCATCAGAAGGAGATGCTTGGTGGGAGCTGTGAGGAGCCAGTCGTCCAAATATGGAAACACCTGGAATCCTTGTCGTCTCAGGTGAGAAGCTACCACTGCCATGCATTTGGTAAACACCCGGGGGGCAGTGGTGAGACCAAAGGGCAGGGCCCTGAACTGAAAATGACTGGTTCCCAGCCTGAAGCGGAGGAATCTTCTGGAGCGTCTGTTCATTTTTATGTGATAGTACGCATCCTGAAGGTCTATAGAGCGCATCCAGTTTCCTTTTCCCAATAGGGGAAGGATGGATTGCAGCGTGACCATCCGAAATCTTGTTTTCTTGACTGATCTGTTCAAGATACTGAGATCCAAATTTGGTCTCCAATCCCCTGTTTTCTTTGGAACTAAAAAGAACCTTGAGTAGATTCCGGATCCTTGCTGGTCTGCTGGAACTGGCTGAATTGCTCTTTTTGCAAACAGTTTTGAAATTTCCAAAACCGCTAGATCCCTTTGAGCGGGTGGAACATCTGGAAGGGATTTTTTTGATTGGTTTGGAGTGCGAAGAAAGGGGATAGAATAGCCTTCGGAAATGACGGACTGTACCCATTTGTCTTGAGTCAGGGATAGCCAGGCTTCTGGGTACAGTGACAATCTTCCCCCGACTGCCTCCGAAGGTGGGCAGTCGGGCAACACCTCAGGGATGCTGAAAGGGCTTATCAGAGAAGGCTTCCCGATTGCCCTGGTTCTGCGGAGCCTCCCTGCCTCGAGGGCGAAGTCTACCATTGTTATTCCCGCCTCTGCCTCTGGCGGGGAAACGACTTTGTGCGTCAGGCGAAGTCCCTTGAGATTGTTTACGGAACCACATTTTTCCACTTTTCTGGCCTTTGGGGTAAGGCCTAGAAGGAGTAGAAAAACGGACTCCGACGGCAGAAAGAGTCTTGCCATCAGTTTCGCACCTAGTCAAGGTTTCTTTCACTTGAGGACCAAAGAGATGATCCATCAAACGGGGGAGTTAGTGAAAGACGTCTTGAAGGGGTCCGCAAAATTGCATAGCCGCATCCAGGCATGCCTACGTAAGGCCACACCTGTCCCTGCGGCCATACTCGCTCCATCAGCCGCATAAGAAAGGAGGCGCATGGAGGAGTTGGTTATGGAGTTAAGGGTAGCCAGCTGAGTGTTCATCTTATCTTGAAAACCCGCAGCTGTAGGGTCCTTCAACATGTCACTCGCTTCTTTAATCAAGTCCCTTTGAAGACGAGTGAAATGGCACAGGTAGTTCAGCGAACGCATAGTAAATGTCGCTGACGAGAACATCCGCTTCCCGTACCTGTCCATGGACCTAGATTCCTTGTTAGGTGGATGGACAGGTACTGAAGGATCAGCTAGTTCCTTCTTAGTGGCAGCAGCTACCACCATAGCATCCACAGAAACTCCTTTTGTCAAGAACTGTTTGTCTGCTGGTGCCGTTATGAACTTGGAGGGTCTCCTGGGAGTGGGGTCCACTGAATCAGGAGCCGTCCATGCCTTTTTAGCAACCACCTGCATGAGGGGGTCAAAGGGGGGGGACACCCAGGAGGTGGAAGGGCGAGAGCCAAACGCCTCAAGATACACGGATTCATCCTCTGAAGGGTTAAGGGCTGGCCAATTTCCCCTCTGTTTCAGGATCTCTAGAATGTCTGCAAAGGAGACATCTTCAGAAGGGGAACGGGGGGAACCCTCGGAATCATCTAAATCTGTGTCAGATGTGATGGACTCAGGTGAGTCAATGTGTTTCCTCTTACACTTCCTCTTCCGAGGGGGCTCTTCTGCCAAATCAGGAGAGGCCTCGGAAGAGGATGAAATCCCCACAGGGGGTTCCTGAGGAGCTGGCTCTCTGTGGTCCGGGATGAGGGAGTGAGTCGACTTGACCTGAGGCACCGTAGAGGGAGGGGCGGACGGAGCCGACTGTGGAGTAGAGCCAGGCTCTAACACACTCCGCATGACCTCGAACGCACCCCTGTCAGGCAAAGCCAGAGGTCCCCGCTCCGAGAAGCTGAGAACCTCCCTCGGCACCGACAGTGATGGCTCCGAGGCCGATGTCGGAGCCGAACTCACCAGCGCCGAAGCTCCGAGAGGAAGAGCGGGGTCGGACAAGGGTCCGATGCCACTCACCCCCTCGGAGCCGACGATGGAAGTCCGGCGCCGAGATTCTTCTAAGGAAGAAATCGGAGCCGACGATGGAGCCGAAGACAATTGTATCGGCTCCGACGCTACCACAGTCTCGGTTCCGACACGACCCGGCTCCGAGCTCAACGGAGTCGGAGGAGGAATATATTGATGGACAGGGGCAGGCATCGACTGATGAGTCGGGCTCTGAAGCATCTGGGCCAGTGCCTCGGACTTAAGAAGTCGACTCACTACCCTCTGAAGGTCATGATCCGACAGCCTCGATGACCTAGAGGAGTGAGATTTATGGCTCCGTTCAGACAGCAGGGGAGATCCTGGAGCCGAATGAACGGAGCCAAGGGATGGTGACCTGGACCTCTTCCTAGATGTCGGCTCCGAAGGTCTGGTCGGAGCCGACACGGGAATTTCTAATACCTCGGCTCCAGCCGGAGCCGAGGGAACCACAGAAACTGTGGACTGAGACTCATCGGCTCCAGCCGGAGCCGATGTAGGCAGAGGTTTAGAAGCCTTAGGTCTCGGCTCAGTTGTTGGAGCCGAAGACCTAGAAGCCT
The DNA here is from genome assembly GCF_019279795.1 of Protopterus annectens. NCBI lineage: Eukaryota > Metazoa > Chordata > Ceratodontiformes > Protopteridae > Protopterus > Protopterus annectens. The sequence goes on along the minus strand of NC_056743.1, from coordinate 1,919,018,174 downwards.
TGGAGGGCTTCCCTGAAGACACAGTAAGGGAATCCTCAGGCTTGAGTAAACCTCTTAAAATTAATTTATTTTTTCTTTCCTGCAGGACCCTGGGACTGAAGCCATGGCAAACAGCACAGGAGTCCTGCAGGTGCAAAGGTCCCAGGCAGTAGACACAAGAAGTGTGACCGTCTGTCAGAGACATTTTCTGACAGCACGCATCACACTTCTTGAAGCCTGAGACCTTTGATTCTTTAGACATTAGAAAGTGCAATCACACACATAGTCAAAAAACACACTGATTACACCCTGTCTAGTTTTAGCTTAAAATAAAACAACTAACTAGGTTTTAAATTAAGAAAAATAACACACACACCCACTAGGGAAGGAAGAAGGCCTGAAGGCCCGAGGGAAGAACTTAAAGTTCTTGTGGGGAAAAAACAGGAATTTTAAGAAAAAGGGGCAAGAATTCCTCTAAACTAAGGGAAATAAGTATAAAAATTAAAAATAAAGGGGTTTAAATACACTAACTTTACAAGAAAGTCACTTACCAAGAACCGGTAGAAAACCAACACCTCGATAGCTGTAGCGGCAAACGAGATCTGAGGTAACTCACGCCTAGCATTGTGGGATATAAGGGGAGCCTCGAGCCGGTGGAACCAACTCTCGAGCTTTTAGAGTGGCCGAGTCGGAGCCGAGGTCGGCTCCGAACCCATCCAGCAAGAATGAAGGCGAGATAGACAACTTAACATCAATGTGTTTGTATTCGAACAGAACTTCTATCTGCAGCGTGATAGCGTGGCTATGGGCACTTCGTGTGCCAACAGCTACACCAACATGGTCTTATCATGGTGGGAAGAAGAAGTATTATTCACGAATGATAGTTATAGGAAGCATGTTCTATTCTATCGTCGTTTTGTTGACAACATTTTCCTGGTTTGGAACAGCAAGCCAGATGTATTAGAATAATTTGTATATGAAATGAACCACATGACGGATTACCTTAGGTTCACTAAAAATTCTTCCCCTACCAGAATAGAGTTTTTAGATGTTTATGTAGAGAAGGTGATGGATTGCCATGTTAACACTGGAGTGTATAGAAAACCGTGTCAGAAATACGTTGTTGCACAGATGTAGTATGCATCTGCCCAATATTTTCAGAAATATTATTAGGGGGCAAGGGATGAGGATTTCTCGTCTTAATGCAACAGACTCAGGATACCAACATGAGTTGTTCGCCTTTAAGGATAGATTGACTGAGTGGGGTTGCAATCAAGGAGAGATAGAGAAGTGTCTTTCAGACCTGGACTTGATTAGGGAAGAGAGGGCTGCACCTTACTTTTCTAACCATGTGGTACCTACTAGTGATGCAAGAAGTACACCCTTAGGTGTTAGAATCCCCATGCTTTATACCACTGACAATGGAGTTATCTTTGACATCCTTAGTAAACATTGGAGGATTCTCACAACTGATAATGACATTAGAAACATAGTTGGAGATAGGCCAATGTTTAGATTCAGGAATAAACCCAACCTGAAAAGAATTCTTTGCCATCCGGCGAATGAGTACAAAATGAATGAGTGCCCTAGAACTAGACCCTGTGGACACTGTAACTTTTGTGGCTTTATTAACATTAGTGACCGGTTCATCCATCCGGATTTAGGACATGAATATGTATTTAAGATAGCTGCGGACTGTGGTTCCCAAAATGTTGTCTACCTGGCTGTTTGTCAAATGTGTTCCTCGTTCTATGTTGGTAAGACCAACAGGGTCTTCCACAACAGAATTAGGGAACATTTGTATGCCATTAGGATAGGCCATGTTAATAATGCTTTGGCAAAACATGTTATGGTCATGGGTCAAGAACATATCTTCTGTTTCTTGGTCATCGACCTTGTTAAACCCATCATCAGGGAGTGGAATATAAGGAATGGTACAGAGAAGAAGGAGATGTGTTGGATTATGAGGCTGATGGCGGATAGGGGTAGGGGTCTTAATGAAAGGGCCTCCCTTAAACCAGTTCTAAAGTCGAGAAAGTTAGTTGTAGGATGATAACAATGTCCCTAATTGTTTATGGTTGTTTTTCCTATTATTGTGAACACCAGCAGAGGCTTTTTATGTTTAGTTGTTCTTTATATTATATGTTTTTTAGTTTGTATTTTTAATCTGGGAAGTGTGATCCTTTTTATTCATTAGTTATTTGTGCTTTGATCAAGCATATACGTATATATTTTTCAATGAGATGACACTTTCATGTTTTTTACTGAGTATACATCTATATATGCTTTTATTTTTGTATGATATATAGTTGTCTTTTAAGTCTGCACACTTGTATAACTGTTAGTGTTTTGTGTGAGTCAAGTCACATGACTATGATGACTATTTAAGACTTGGGTATGTGGATCAGGTATCACTTGGTTTGATGAAGCAGTATGTGAAAGCGCTTACCTGTGCACACCAATAAAGGATTGTTGTTTTTTGTAAGACTGGCTATTTGTGCTTTACGTGGTTGCCTCTGCTGCTCGTTTGCTGTTATTTTTGTTTTATACTTTTTAGTCGTTTGCAGAGAGGCATTTACTCCAGTGGGTGCTTTCAGCTTTATTTTCAAGTCCAATTTGTAATGAGTAATAAAGGTGTGAGGGGTAGCCCAAGTTGCTGCTGCATGTATACTGTCCTTTGGAATTCTGGCTTGAAAAGCGGTAGATGTGGATATAGATCTGGTGGAATGAGCTTTAATTTTAAATGGGATTACTTTACCATTAGAAGAATAAATAAAAGGTATGCAATTTGAAATCCAGTTTGATGGCGTTATCTTGGAGAATGGCATTCCTTTTCTCATCTCCGAAAAAGATATAAATAATTGGTCTGATCTCCTAAACTCTTTGGTTCTATGTAGATAGAACCTTAACTGTCTGTGTACATCAAGTTGATGAAACCTTTAGTTATGTACTTACCATAACTTCGGATGTATGGGATCCATCTCGCCTACATTCATAACTGATGGGCTCGGAGCCGATCCATCGGCTCCGACTCGGCCAACTAGTACTCTAGAACGAAGTCTCTTATTGGCTGGGCTACCCTCTATCCCAGGATGCACCACACCTGCTTCCCCAGATCTTGTTTGTTCGCTTTCATACTTACATGCAAACACAGAAAAAATAGTAGTTACTACAACCAACTAAAGTTCTTCAAGAGAAGATCTCCAATGGAACTACATTTCCTCTAAATCCCAATGCAAGGGTGAAGGAGGGTGTGCAGTATGAATGTAGATGGATCCCATACATCCGAAGTTGTGGTAAGTACATAACTAAAAGATGTAATGGGATCCTATCTCGCCTACATTCATAACTGATGGGACAGCATCCTTAGCACCTAAATCCCGGGTGGCTCATTGGAAAACACTCCTGAGAACTGTGGAACCAAAGGAAGCCCTGCCTCGAGAAACCACATCTAGTTTGTAATGAGAAATGAAAGTGTGCGGAGAAGTCCAGGTAGCCGCAGCACAAATATCATCTATTGATAATTTGGAGTGAAAAGCTACAGAAGTAGCCATTGCCATGGTAGAATGAGCCTTGACTGGAAAGGGAAGCTCTTTGTTAGCCTGTGAATAAATGAAAGATATGCAATCTTTAATCCATTTAGCTATGGAGGTTTTAGCTACTGGTTGACCCAATTTGTTTATTGCAAAGGAAACAAACAGTTGATTTGATTTCCGCGTCTGAGCGGTTCTATTCAAATAAAAACGCAGTTGTCTATGGACGTCCAATTGATGAAGAACATATTCTGCGTTATTAGAAAACTTGGGAAAAAATACAGGGAGCTCTAGAGTCTGTTGAATACAGAAAGAAGAAGCTACCTTTGGTAAAAAGGAGGGATTTAATTTCAGAGACACTCTATGTTTGTGAAATATCAAATAAGGAGGATCAGAACAAAGAGCTTGAAGTTCTGAAACCCGCCTGGCCGAAGTTATGGCCACTAAAGGCAGTTTTCCAGGACAGAAATTTCAAATCGCAGGTAGCAGCTGGTTCAAAGGGCGGGCAGTTAAGGCAGCAAGAACCAAATTTAGGTCCCAAGGGGGACAGGGTGAGATATTGGGGGCCTAAGGAGCCATGCTCCTTTAAGGAAAGACTTACAAAGTTTGTGAGACATCAATGAAGGTTCAAAAGAAGCATGAAAATTAGAGATAGCCGCTAGCTGAACCTTAATCGTGGAAACTGAAGAGCCCAATTGAAAAAGAGAGGCCAAGAAATTCAAAACCTCCGATACTGGGGCAGTAAGGGGGTCTATACCTCGTTGCTGAGCCCAGAAGGCAAACCTTTTCCATTTGCTGGAATAGAGTTTGACAGTGGAAGGTTTGTGAGAAGAAGACAATATGTGGATCACCTCCGGAGAGAGGGAATTGTCTTGGATTAAGGATGGAAGCGGAGTAACCATGTCGCCAACCTCAAGGACCTGAGAGACAGGTGAAACTGTCCTGACTGATGAGTCAACAGGTCCGGCACTGGGTCCAAAAACCATGGACCTTCTACCGTATACCTCTGAAGGAAGGGAAACCAAACCTGACGAGGCCAGTGCGGGACAATCAAAATCATTTCGCTTTCCAGGTAAATCGCCTTCTGTATCACCCTCGGCAGGAGGGGAACCGGAGGGAAGGCATAAAGAATACCGTGGGGCCAAATGTGGGTCAGAGCGTCCCTGGGAATCTGTCCCTGAGAGGGGATCAGAGTGAAGAACTCTCTGCACTTCGCATTGTGGGGGCGGCAAACAAGTCGCAGCGAGGGAGACCCCATTTGGCGAAGATCTTCGCAGCCACTCTTTGGTTGAGGGACCACTCGTGGGGTAACAGAATGGTCCTGCTTAGTCTGTCCGCAATCACACTGGATTTCCCCGGTATGTGCGTTGCCATTAGAAAGCGGTTGGTAGCTACCGCCCAGTGCCAAAGTCTCATGGCTTCTCTGCACAGTGGGTATGACCTGGTTCCACCTTGCTTGTTTATATACCAAACCACCGACATGTTGTCGGATAGGATAGCAATCGGACCTTGCGGGAGAGCGTGATGGAGAGCTTGTAGTACCAAGAGTACCGCTCTCATCTCCAGGATATTGATATGCAAATGCGCTTCCTGGAGTTGCCATGTGCCTTGGACCGACCTGTCCAGGTAATGACCCCCGCACCCTACCTGGGAGGCGTCCGTGGTCACAGTGGCAACGGGGGATTGAGGAATAAAGGGTCGCCCCTGGTCGAGATTGGATCGGAGGAGCCACCAACGCAGATCCCGACGGCAACTCTCCGTGATCATGACTAAGTGGTTCAAGGGGAGTTCCTGATAGGACCATTGAACCGACAGAAGCCAGTGCAGAATTCGCATGTGGAGTCTGGCTAAGGGGACTAGGAGTATAGTTGATGCCATTGAGCCCAACAGTTGTAGGATCAGATGGGCCGGAGCTCTTGATAGGGGGAGACAGGATCTGACTTGGTTTTGCAAAACCTGAATTCTTGCTGCCGGTAAGAAGGCGCGCATCCTTTTTGTATCTAACTCTGCGCCTATAAAAGTAATACGCTGAGATGGCTGTAGTACAGATTTTTGCCAATTGAACGTAATTCCCAAGAAACGGCCCAAGGTGACCGTGGCCATGAGCGCCTGAAATAGTAGATGCTTAGAGGTGGCAGTAAGGAGCCAGTCGTCTAGATAAGGAAACACTTGGAATCCTAGACTCCTCAGGTGAGCAGTCACCACTGCCAGACACTTGGTGAACACCCTGGGGGCTGTGGTGAGACCAAAGGGCAGTGCTCGGAACTGGAAATGACTGACTCCCAGGCGGAAGCGTAAATGTCTCCTGGACTCTTGACCTATCAGAATGTGATAGTAAGCGTCCTGGAGATCTATGGAGCACATCCATGCATCCTTCTCCAACAGTGGGAGAATGGATTGAAGGGTGACCATTCGAATTTGGACTTTTTCACAAAACGATTCAATGAACTGAGGTCCAAAATGGGCCTGAAGTCCCCTGTCTTTTTTGGCACCAAAAATAATCTTGAGTAAGTTCCTGATCCGATCTGGTCGGTGGGGACAGGCTGGATGACTCCTTTTTCTAGCAGCTTTGAAATCTCTATTGCTGCCTGATCCCGCTGACTGGGTGGCACGTCCGGGATTTCCCTTAAGGGAAGGGGGGGCTTGATGAAGGGGATGAGATAGCCTCCGGTTATAATCCGGAGCACCCACTGATCTCTGGTTATAGCTTCCCAAGCTTGTGGGTGTTCCATAACGACCCCGACTGGCTCCGGAGCTGCACAGTCGGGCAACAACTCAGGGACGTTGAGTGTAGGAAGAACCACGAAAGGAATCGCGGTCTCCAGAGTTACGGGGGCCTCTGCCGCCTCTGGGGCGGCGTCTTCCTGAATCCCCCCCCCGCCTCTGGAGGGGGGATCACTGGGTGGAGTAGGGAAAGACCTCTGAGTTTTTCCTGAACCACATTTTCCCTCCTCTCTGGGCCTTGGGGTAAGGCCTAGAGGGAGCGGCCCCAACGGCAGTCAAGGTCTTGCCCTCCTGCTCGCACCGAGTTAGTGTGTCCTTCACCTTGGGTCCAAACAAAGATGACCCATCAAAGGGGGCGTCGGCGAAGGAAGACTTGAAGGCCTCCGCAAATAAACACAAGCGTAACCAGGCGTGTCTCCTGAGGGCAAAGCCTGTTCCCGCTGCTCTACTCGCCCCTTCGGCCGCATACGAAATGAGCCTCATGGACGAGTTTACGATGGAAAATAAGGTAGTCATCTGGGCGCCAACAGTGTGGGCTAGCGCCTCAGGTAGATTACCAGTGAGGGAGTCACTTAGCTCTTTAAGGAGGTCCCTTTGGAGCCTGGTAAAATGACATAAGTAATTCAGCGACCGTAAAGTAAAGGCCGCTGAAGAAAGGGTACGCTTCCCGTACCTATCCATGCTCCTGGAATCCTTATTAGGAGGGTGGATAGACGTTGAAGCCTCTGCCACGTCCTGCTGTGTGGCAGATGCCACCACCATAGCATCTACGGGAACTCCTTTAGTCAAAAATTCCTTCTGGGGGGGGGGCTGAAAGAAATTTATTAGGTCTTGCAGGCACCGGTTCCACAGAATCAGGGTGTTCCCAAGCCCTTCGAGAAACCAAATCAAGGAGTTCATCGAAGGGCGGAGACACCCAGGAGGCAGAGGGCTGGGCCCCGAAGGCCTTGAGGAAGACTGACTCCTCAGCAGAAGGGGTTTTGGCCTGCCAATCTCCTCTCTGTCTCAGAATCTCAAGGATATCTGAGAAAGAGACATCATCCGAAGATGATTTAGGGGAACCTTCCGCATCATCGAGGTCAGTGTCCGATGTGACAGACTCATCTTGGGAGTCCACGTGCTTCCTCTTGCACAATTTCTTCCGTGGGGGCTCGTCCGAAGCAGTTTTGGATGGACCCCCCGGAAGAAGGGAACCCCCGATGGGGGTATCCTCAGGCCCTGGGGCCCCGCTGCCAGGGGACTGCAATACGGCAGAAGCACCAGTCTCCAGGTCTAGGGACGGTGAGGTGGAAGCCTGCTGAGCCGGCAAGGGCATGGCCAGCGCGCTCCTCATGGCCTCAAAGGCCGGACCTCCAGACTCCATGGAGATCACTGGCCGAGAGGCCACGACGGCACTTGGGATTCCGGCAGCCGATGCTCGAGGGGAAGACTAGGCACCGAGGCACCCAGTCCCAAGATGTTCCCCTCGGGCCCGGCTGAGGAAGTCCCAGTACCAAACCCTGAACCCGAGGACAGGGTAGGAACCATAGTCGGTGCCGATAGACCTCGAAGGGGTCTCGGTTCCGACCGTACGGCTCCGCCTTGCTCCACCATCACCGACTCCAACGGCTCCGAGGAGGTTGGAGGAGGAATCGAGTGTTTCGGAGGGGGGATCGGCTCCGAAGCCAACTGGGCCTGAGCCGAGACCATTTGAGCAAAAACTGGAGACTGGAAAAGCCTCTGAATAACCCTATCCAAATCCGAATCCGACAGTTTTGAGGATTTAGAGGAGGTAGACAAAGGGCGAGACGACTTTCCTCTCGGCTCCGACAATGTAGGGGACCGGCTCCGAAAAGGCTCCAACACTATCGGCGCCGGATCCGCCACAGCATGAATAACAATCGGCGCCGAAGGAGCTTTCTTCGGAGCCGAGGGGGAAGAGTCTGAGCTGCACACCTCCACCGGCTCCGAAACCGATGGAGGTGATTCGCCTCTCAATACTCCAACCTGCGGCTCCGAAACTAATGGAGCCGAGGAAAGAGGCATCGAGGCAGACCCTTCGACCCTCGGCCCCGAAGTCAGTGGAGCCGAGGAAGAAGAGGTCGACTTATGCTTCTTAGCAGTCGGTTCCGACGGACTTGTCGGAGCCGACGACCTTTTCTTTTTAGAGGCAGTAGGAGAAGAATCCAAGGCTTCCTCAAAAGAGGGCTTAATAAGACCCTTCAAGATCAATTTATTTTTTCGCTCTTGAAGAACCCTAGAGGAAAAAGCATGACACACACTACATGTCTCCTGTAGATGTTTAGGTCCTAAACAATACACACATATAGGGTGTTTGTCCGTAATAGACATTTTGTAATTGCACCTAGTGCATTTTTTGAACCCTGACTTTTGCTCTTTGGACATGTCTGTCAGGAAATAAAGCAGTGTCGAAATACCAAAAACTTAGCGCCAAACTGCAGAGCGCGAGAAAAAAATGGCACGAGCTCTCCAGAGAGAGATTTACCTCACAAGAGAAAACACAGTAAGAACACAACAACAACAACGGGCAAAGGCCCTCTAACTTAAACGGGCTTTGCCCGGAGAAAACAATGACACAGACTTCAATAAGTAGGGCAAAGGCCCTCTAACTTAAACGGGCCTTGCCCGACAGCGATATAGAAGTATCAGAGTAGTCAATCACTCACACACAAAATGTACAAATACCAAAATACACAAAAATACACAAAATAGCCGTTAAAACAGCTGTTGTATTAATTTCTGAAGAAACCCCAAGGTCAAAGACCAGTAAAAGGTAAAAAAGAGACCACTTAGCTCCAGCCAAGTCGAGACCACGTCCAGCTTGTAAAGCGGCAAACGAGATCTGGGGAAGCAGGTGTGGTGCATCCTGGGATAGAGGGTAGCCCAGCCAATAAGAGACTTCATTCTAGTGTACTAGTTGGCCGAGTCGGAGCCGATGGATCGGCTCCGAGCCCATCAGTTATGAATGTAGGCGAGATAGGATCCCATTACATCTAAGATTCTGCTTTGTTTGTATGATTTGGAAAAAAGACTGGCAGTTCAATAGTTTGATTAATATTTGATTGTGAACAAATCTTGGGGACGAAGGAAGGGTTAGTGAGAAGGGAAACTGTCTCTATGAAATATCAAGTAAGGAGGTTTGACTGAGAGTGCTTGCAGCTCTGACACTCTTCTGGCGGACGTAATGGCTACAAGAAAAATGGTCTTCTATGAAAGGAGCTTTAAATCACATGTATGTGAATGTTCAAAAGTCGGTGAGGTAAGTTTTGAAAGAGCAAAATTTAGATCCCAAGGAGATATAGATTCTTGAAAAGGAGACCTTAGTAAGGTAGTGCCTTTTAAAAATGATTTACGCAATCTGTGAGCCATAAGATTACATTCATGTTGCCCCAAATGAAAATTGGAAATAGCTGTTAATTGAACTTTGATTGTAGCAGCAGCTGATCCCTGATGAAATAGTTTGGTTAGAAATTCTAACACTAAGGGAATGGAGGCTGTGTATGGATCTATGTTCCTAGCTTGTGCCCAGAGAAAAAAATCTTTTCCACTTGCTAGCATACAATTTTCTCGTAGAAGATTTATGAGAAGACGTCAGGATATGAGTAACCGCAGAGAAGAAATCATGAAGCCTGACTAGGGATGGAAGTGGAGCAGCCACGCTGTCAAGTTGAGGTTGTGGAGACAGGGATGGAACATGCCTGACATATGTGTCAGAAGGTCTGGTACTGGGTCCAGAGTCTATGGATCATCCCATCCAGAAGGTGAGGGCCGAGAAAAGGGAACCAAATCTGACCAGGCCAGTAAGGAGTAATGAGAATCATTCTGCTTCCCAAAGTTTTTGCTTTCTGGATAACTTTCGATATTAGTGGAAAGGGAGGAAAAGCATAAAGAAGTCCCAAGGGCCAACTGTGGACAAGAGTGTCTCTCGGTGTCTCCCCCGTGGGGTGGGGATAAGGATGAAGTAGCTGCTGCATTTGGTGTTCATTGGGGTGGCAAACAGATCACAGCAAGGCTGTCCCCATTTGTGGAAAACCTGTTCCGCGACTTTCTGATACAGAGACCACTCGTGAGGCATCAAGATTATATGTATACTTATGTAAAATCCTGCCACTAGGACTAACATAATCACTACTGCCATGGAGCCCAATGCCTGCAGAATCTGCAGAGCAGGTATTTTGCTCGAACAAAGAATAGGATGAACCTGAAATTGCATTTTCTGCAACCTGTGATGGGGTAGCAATGCCACACAGGACACAGTGTTGAGATGAGTTCCTATGAATTCCATATCCTGAGAAGGGGTTAGTTGAGACTTCGCAAGATTGACCATGATGCCCAATTGTTCAGATAGCTCCAAAATGAAGTCCATTGTTTGTAGAAGTAGATGCCTGGTGGAAGTGGTGAGGGGCCAGTCGTCTAGGTAAGGAAACACTTGGAATCTGTGCAGCCTCAAGTGAGCTGTGACTGCTGCCATACATTTGAACACCCTAGGGGCTGTGGTGAGATCAAAGGGCAGCACTTTGAATTAGTAATGAATGGTTCCTAGCCGGAAGAGGAAAAACTTGCTTGAGCGCTTGTCCGTCTTTATGTGGTAATACACATCTTGAAAGTCACTAGAGCACATCCAATCATTTTCCTCTATGAAGGGGAGTACTGACTGAACCGTGACCATCTGGAATTTTGACTGCTGAACAAATTTGTTTAGAATGCTGAGATCCAAAATTGGTCTCCAGTCCCCTGTTTTCTTTGGCACTAAAAAAGAATCTTGAGTAAAATCCGGATTCTAATTGGTCTGGTGAGACTTCTTGGATGACTCTTTTTTTCTATCAGCTTTTGTATTTCTAATGCTACTTGATCCCTCTGACTGGGTTGAACATCGGAGTTCTCAGGTAAAGGGTGAAGGGAATTAAATAACATCTGGAAATAATCCTTAACACCCAGACATCGGAAGTTATGCAGCGCCAGGCGGTTGTGTGCAAGGTGAATCTTCCCCTGACTGCCTCCAGAGGCAAGCAATTGGGCCCCCTTTCAGGACCGCTGTCAGGGCTGAGCAGAGAAGGACTCCCTGAAACCCTTATTCTGTGGACTATCCCTACCTCTGGGACGACGTCTTCCATTGTAACTCTCCTCCTGCCCCGAGGGGAGTCCGTACCATGTGTGTCTTGGAAAGGCTTCTGGGACTTACTGAACCACATTTTGCCCCTCCTTGGATTCCTGAAGTAGGATTGTTGAAGAGTGGAAAAATATATGCCCACAGTAGACACAGTCTTTCCATCTTTTTCACACCTGGATAGACTTTCTTTCACTTTGGGCCAAAACAAAGAGGATCCGTCAAAGGAAGCATTAACAAAAGGAAAACATGAATGGTTCCGCAAACTGACACAGGCGCATCAAAGCATGTCATCAAATAGCAACATCTGAACCTGCTGAGTTGGTCACCCCTTCAGCTGCATGTGCAATGAGCCTCATGGACAAATTCAAAATAGACTCCAGGGTAGCTAACTGGGAGGCCACCTTTTCTTGGATCCTCTCAGCCACTGCTCCCGCTATGGTATCTGACAGCTCCTTGACCAGATCTCTTTGAAGTCTAGTAAAGTGTGCCAAAAAAGTCAAGGACGTGAAAGAGAATGTCAGTGGTGTATAGACCCGCTTCCCAAATCTGTCCATTGCCCTGGACTCTTGATTAGGGGGATGTACAGTAGAACTTTCCTCGGCTAGTTCTTTCTTGGTGGCAGCACCGCTACCATCACAGCATCAACTACTAAGCCCTTTTCCCAATGTGGTTGATCCTCAGGAGCAGAAAGTATTTTATCGGGTTTCTGGGGGACAGGTTCTACAGATTCAGGAGCCTTCCATGCCCACTGAGCAATCAACTTAAATAGGTCATCAGCTGGCAGGGTCATCCAGGAGGTAGACAGGCATGTCCCAAAGACCTGCAAGCACACAGACTCCTCACAGGAAGGATCTTTGGGCTTCCAATCACCCCTTTGTTTAGGATCTCAAGAATGTCTCAAAAGGAGATATCTTTCGGGGGTGACCAAGGGGAACCCTCTGCCTCATTGAAATCTGTGTCCTCCATGACGGATTCTTCAGGAAAATCCTCGTACATGAGCTCTTCTGAGGTAGCTCTTCAGTGGGAGCACCTGAAGAGGACTTAGAAGATGGTAGACCTTTAGCAAGTATGACTTGCGGCGTTGGGGCTTGCTGTCCCAGGTCAGAGGTTGGTGGTAGAGCTGATAAACCTGGGGGAAAAGTGTGAGACTCTGGTAACAGAGGAGCCACCTGAGACAAGGCAGTGGCCAAGGCTCTTTCCATGGCTTGAAAGGCAGGACCCCTGGAAGAGGGATGGGAGCCCAGAACCAAGACAGATAAACTCGGAACCGGGGTCACACCCTGCCCCAAGAGACCCATCTGACAAACCAGAACTGAGGACAGGTCCTCTGTTGGCACAGCCTGAAGAGGCAAGGCCGTCTCTATAGAAAAAAATCAGAGCTGACTTGAACCCCTCAGGCCAGACAGCAAAGGAATGGTCCCGAAGGCATCAGAGCCATAGCCAGTGTCGAAGACAAAAAAAGTCATTGGTGTAGAGCCTACTGGAACCTGTGAAGTTGCAGTCGAGTGCTCTAGAACCTGTGAAGAGGTCAGAGGAGGAGAATAGGAAGGAATCATATGAGAGAAGCCCCCTGCACTGGAAGGGAGAGGAGGGTGAGAAGACAGGGCAAGGCCTTGGCTGTCAGGATCTGATCCACCAACCTTACTATATTCACTTCTGAGACACTTCTGGTGGAGCACACAGACAATGCAGAGGGAGAGTCAGGACATTCTAGAAAGGGACTAGGGAGCTGATCCAAGAAGGGGTCAATGGAGGGGGGAATAAGTGGTCCTGGGCTGAACAGAAATACCAGTCTTCTGCACCGTTTGCAGGGCCATTGGAGGTATAGGTGCCGACATGGTAGCAGTAACAGTCAGTGCCATTGTCGGAACAATAGTCACAGCCATTTTGGGTGAAGTCATAATTTGAGTGGATGTCGAAAACGGTGTTGACAGCACAGTCGGTGATGTTGTCGGAACCACAGTTACAGTCATTTTGGGTAAAGTCTTAATTAGAGTGGATGTCAAAATTGGTGTCGATGGCACTGGTAAGGGTAACAGTGCTAAAGGTTCAGTCCATTCAAAAGTTTTTGAAGCCTTTGCTCTCATTTCCAAAGTGGAACCTACAGATGCATGTTTATGCTTTTTAACAGTAGGTGCTGAGGGAAATGGCACCGAATGGAAAGTTTTGGAACCAGAGGCTGGAGGAGACAGGTCGGCCTTGGACAAGGCTTTCTCGAAAGGGGCTTTAAGGAGCCTTTTGAGAATGTTTATTTCTTCATTCTACCAGGGTTCTGTTACTGAATCCCTGGCAGATAGAACAATCAATGCTTAAGTGAGGCACTCCTAAACAGTATACACAACACTTGTGACCATCAGAGTTTGGCATTTTTCTACTGCACTCTTTACACTGTTTGAAACCAGTAGTGGAACTCTTAAATTAATTTATCCACCATCGCCTAAATAAAAAAAACTGGCAGAGGCAGAAGAAAAAGGGAAGAAGAGACAGTCAGCACAAAATCACAGCACAAAGAACAGCAGTGCTAGCAATGGTAGAGATTACCCAATGGTAAAGGAGAGGGGGAAGAGAACTACCAACGATGGTAGAGGGAATTACCAATGGTAAAGGGAAGGAAATAAACACATTCACACTAATGGTAGACCAGAAAATTTAAAGATTATAAGGATAAAAAGTAAATGCCAACAATTGTAGAGGGGAATCAAGTACAAAAGTTAAAGTTTTACATAAATACGAGAGAGGAGTTGGCTGATGCATCTTGCTGTAAGAGCGGCAAACGAGATCTGGGGTAATGTAGAGAGAGGCATTGTGGGTAGACTAGTAGCTCGAGCGATTTTTTTGTCTGCCGCAAGCTAGATAATGGCTGAATCGGTTCTGAGGATCAGAACCATACCCGCAAGTCAAGAACAGATGACTGACAACATCAGATTAAGTGTTGTCTTTCTGAAATCTTGGGTTCTGTGCAGATAAAATCCAAACAATACAGCAAGTATTCGCCTTTGTTTGAGAACTTCGAAATTATAAGTTATGGACTTGCCATAACTTGGTGTCTCTGTTGTCCACTTTCATTCTTCTTCATGGTTGGGTCATGGATCTGACCCTTGGATCCAACTCGGCCACGTTTACACAGACTAGGATCCAAGTTTCGAGCTCCTCCCTCTTCCCATAATGCTCTGCCCTCTGCCTAGCCTTCTCAGATACAGTTTGCTACCTAAATATCTAACAGTGTGTAGTAAAGACTGAAAGGAAGGAAGAACCCAGTGGCTCAAACCAGGGACATCCAGTTCCTGAGCAATTTTCCACAGGTCTTCTAGAAACCAATGGGTTGGGGGATGGCTGGGAGGGAAGGTGAGGAATAATGAAAGTGGACAACACTGATACCAAGTTATGGTAAGTACATAACTTACAAATCTGATTTTGTCCTTTTCATTCTTCCTCACGGTTGGGTCAGAATCCCTAGCTATACAACTCCTGGGTGGCCTCAAGGAATGATATGCTGGAGCATTGCAAAACCAAAAGAAGCCCAGCTTCTGGAGACAATGTCCAGTTTGTAATGCATGACAAAGGTATGAGTTTTCGATCAGGTGGGTGCAGTAGAAATATCATCTACTGATGCTCTGGAAGACAAAGCAGACAATGTAGACATGGACCTAGTTGAATGGGCCTTATGAGGATGAGACAATTACAGCCTATTTTTGGAGTAAATCAGAGTAACACAGTCTGTAATCCATTTCACTAAAGTAAATTTAGAAACCGCATGACCTAGACAGCTAATAGACAGAAATAGTTGATCCGTCTTTCGGCAATGTTTTGTTCTGTGGAGATAAAAACATAGTTGTCTATGAACATCAAGCAAATGCAACATATGTTCCTCTTTGTTTGAGAAATTTGGAAAGAAAATTGGCAATTGTATTGACTGGTTCAAATTAGATTCTGTGGCTACCTTGGGCATAAAGGAGGGATTAGTAAGAAGGGATACTCTACCTGTATAAAATGATATAAGGAGACTTAGATGACATCCTGAATTTCTTTGCTGACATAATGGTGACTAGAAAGACAGTCTTCCAAGAAAGAAACTTCAAGTCACAATTACTAGCTGGTTCAAAGGATTTTTGACTTAGGCCTTGTAAGACAATAGTAAGATCCCATGGCAAAGAAGGATCTTTAACCGGAAGTCTGAGGAAAAAGATTCCTTTTTATGAAGGCCTTATATAATGTGGATGTAGCGGGAGAACCAAAAAGGTTTCATGAATGAAAGTTCGAAATGGCTGCTACCTGAAGTTTAATAGTAGAAAAACTGGCTACTTATTTGAAAAGAGAAGTAAGGAAGAGAAGAAAGGCTGAGATTGGAGCTGAAAAGGGATCAATGCTTTCTTTGGAAGCTCAAAAAAGAAATCTCTGCCATTTACTCCCATAAACCTTCTTGGTGAAAGGTTTTTGGAAGCAAGTATGATTTCTTGAACAGGGGAAGTAAGCATGGACCTCTGTACTATAATCGAATTACAGAAACCAAGCGGTCAGTTTGAGGGAGTGTAGACTGGGATGATAACCCTCTGATGTGTGAAGGAGGAGGTCCTGTTTAGGTTCCAGTATCCACGGAGGATATTTCAGGTGAGAAATAAGTTATATAATTAATTGATGTTTTTGGAGCAGATTTTAATATAAACTACTATTTTTTAAGTTAAAGTTGGTATCCCTTTAAGGAATGAAATGATTAATAGAATGGAAAAAGGGAATTGACATCAATTAAGTAATTTACAACATTTAAAACAGTATAAAAATGTGGTGGAAAAACTATTGTTTGTATTCTGATGAAGTTCGTAGGAACGAACGAAACCTAGGTAAATAAAGGACTTTTCAGTGTGGTACGTTGTGGTGGTGTTCCAGAAATTTGTTGCAGTTTTGCCTAGCAGTGAAGGTTCGTCTTGTAATTAGCTGTTATCATCTCCTTATTGGCGTTGCTTCCATCTCGCTGTCCAGGGAGAGAAGTTTTTGTGTTCGTTTTGGTTACTGGTTTTCTATGGCTAGCGAGAGTGGTTCGGCGGATGTCGGGAGTCTGTTGCAGCAGATACAAGAAACCTTAAGAGAACATTCGGTTCTCATTCAACAAATACTCACAAAAGAAGCGGTGGGAGTAAACAACTCAGGGGATAGCCTGGGCTTACCCCTAACACAACCTACACCACCTATGAGAACAACGCAAGGTAATTCTGATAAACGTTGTCATATGTATGAAATCAAAGACATTGACTTTTTGAAAACTAACAAGTATAGTTTTCAGGGTGTACATTCTCCACCACGTACAGAAGTGGATGTAACGTCCAATTCCAAATCAATGCACGAAATGTTAAAATTGTTTGAAACTAAATTGTTTAAGCTAAAAAAAACTCATTTAGAGAACAGCTATTTGGCCCGTAATATAGAGTTGGGCATTGTCCCGAAAGGGCTGCGCCTTTGGAGATATCCAAATGGCAGTGAACAGCAGGAAAACATGTTAAATGAACTTCACGCTTTTTTTGATAGTTGTGGTATTCAGCTTATGGAGATAATGGTCAAATACAATAAACTAAAGATTGAAGACTTGCTCAACCAATTAGAAGTTCTTAACAGAGACATTTCTAAAGATCTTTTATTTGACCAGTATTACGATCGTTACTAGCACATCATTACCGATGTCACACACAGTTGTGACATCCTTTTTCAAAAGAAAAATCTGAAAATACAACGAGACACCAACAGATATGCTCAAAAACAAGCATATCCCAAATCCTTAATTAAAATCGATAAGCACCATGGCAACAAAACACCAGCGAATACAGCGGAAGTTACGGATGACGTCAATCCGCCTTACGAAGGTGATGATGAGACCGAAGTTCACAACGACCATGAAAATACAACTGCCGAAGGCGTCAGAAGATCTGATCGACTTAAAAATCAAACTGAATATTCTAACCAGCAAGAATATTACCAGAAAGGAGCAAAACCTAAAAAGACTTTTTTGGGGAATTACACACAAGGTTGGAGGCGGAAGTAAAAGTACATCAGGGGCCAGCGCTCAGGACATCGTGCAGCAGTAACCATTGTGAACAAAATAATGTCACAGACTTTTACCATGTGAACAATATAGCAGCAAATGTGAGTACGCTGAGCCTCAATACATTGTATAGTTATTCCAATACTGAGAGTATGTTTAATCATACATCATGTACTATAACACATCCCGCCAACAATGTTACTAATTATGCATTAAGCCCTATTTATCATGTTGCCATGAATGTATGCGAATTATGTTCACAATCTGTAGAAAAGAATCAAGAAGTTTTTGGGAATGTTGCAGATGATGAGCTTGTGAATCTGAGTATATATGAATATGATGGTATGGTGAATAATGATGAAAGTAATAAAGATGGGGCTATAGAACAAAATATGACTGAGCAAACATGTGAGTACGGATGGCATAATATGGAACAACACAATGAAGTCAATTTTTTTATAGATTGCAACCCAGACAATTACATTCAATTAAATAAGGATTTGGATACACATGTCATGGTGGAAAATATTACAGCTGATGATGAAAATGTTATTAATATTACTGAACATGATTTTTTAAGTAATCCTATTATAGTGACCAATGAGAATCAAGATTTTAAAGTGTTTAATTATTCCACTTTAATTATTAGTGGAAAACATGTAAATTTGTTTTCAAAAGGGTTTAATTTTGTCCCTTGTAAAAAAGGTAGTCTAGTGGAATCAATACTAGACTTAAAATTATTTACATGAAAATTAAATTTAAAAGTATTTTTTCAGAACAAAATGGAAGGCCAAAATGAACAACGTAATAATTTCACTAAACCTAGTCTATTTAATCCGCCCATGAATGAAGATATAGCTATGTTTGAAAAAATAAGTGAATATGATGTAAGAATGTTTCATAAAACATACAAAAATAAAATACATTCAAATATGACAAATGAGGAACAACTTCTTTTTAAAGAAATAAGTAATAATATGAATATAAGGATTATGAGGCCAGATAAAGGCAATGGTATGGTCATCATTGATAGCAATGATTATAGAACATATATGACTAATATGCTATTGGGTAATACCTATGTGGAAGTGAGTAAAAATCAAGTTAATATAGCCTTTAAGAGAATAGATATATTATTGGATGATATGTTATATCAGGGTGAAATATCTGAAAAAGAACATGAATATTTACACAATGAATATCCAGTAATAAGTGGTATCTTTGGTATTCCAAAGATACACAAGGGCCTTAATAATCTTCAGTTTCGACCCATCGTAGATGGGAAAAGAAGTAAAACATGTTATATAAGTCATTATTTAGATTATTATTTCAAGGAGAGTATGACACGATTCACTTATATCACTAAGGATTCATGGGATTTTTTAAGTAGACTTAAAGAAATTAAAATGGAAAGTGAATACAGTTTTGTAACAATTGATGTCTGCAACCTCTTTACAAGTATTCCTAACGACATTGGTTTAATATGGCTCGAAGAACAATTGTTTGAGACACATTTATATGAACAAGAAAAAATTAATACATTGATCAATCTGATGGAAATTGTTCTAAATAATAAATTTTTGTTTTTCGAAGGGTGTTATTACCAGCAAACAAGTGGAATAGCAATGGGGGCACCATGTGCCCCCATGTATGCTAACCTAATTATGAGTTACTGGGAAAATAATTATCTGTTTCAATCGGAGTACTATCAATACATTAGGGTGTACACCAGATATATTGATGACATTTTTATTATTTGGAATTATGATAGAAAAACGTTAGAATCTTTTTTGGAATACATCAACACAACTGTTAGATTTTTAAAATTCACTCATCAGATTAGTAATGATGACATTACGTATTTAGATGTGAATATTATATACAATAGAGAAACAAAGAGTTTGAAAACAAAAATTCATAGGAAATCTACATTTTCAAATGCATATTTACATTTTAGTAGCTGGCACCCTGACCATCAGAAAAAAGCCATTGTGAAAGGGCAAATGGTCAGGGCTGCCAGAATGGTAAGTGATGAGCAGGATTTTCTAGATGAATTACAATACATAATAAAACTCTTTATAAATAGGGGTTATCCTAAACAGTTTTGTGAGAATATATATAATGAAGTGAAAGAAAAGAGGAAAAATGGTATATATATGGCAATACTAAAATCTGGAATTTTAAATCAAATGAATATTACAAATACATCCAGGATTGAAAACAAATATAATAATGTTCCTTTATATATAACTACTTATAATGATTCGTATAAGAACATAGAATCAATAGTGAGAAAAAACTGGAATATGCTGGCAAATGAAAGAACTTGGAAACATTTTTTTCAGGGATCAATAAAATTTGTTTATAGAAAAAGTTCATCATTTAAAAATGTATTTGAACATAAAGGAAGGATGGATAAATGTAATAATAGGATTAAAGGAAATTTTAAATGTGGAAAATGTACCGTATGTAGCCATATAAAATGTACAGGTATGGAGGTGATGGTAAATGGTTGCAGAATCAATATAAATGGGCATTACAATTGTTATACATCGAATGTTGTATATTTGGTCTTGTGTCAACAATGTAAAGCTTTTTATGTAGGAAAAACTAATAGGCATTTTAGAGAACGAATGAAAGAACATCTTTTGGATATACAGCATCGTAAAACTACAAATGCTTTAGCCAGGCATGTTATTGATAATGTACATCATAAATTTATGTTTTGTGTTATTAATCAAATAAAATATGATCAGCAAGGGAAAATTATTAAATATCATTTAGATATGGAAGAGTTAAGATGGCAACTTCAATTGAATTCATACAATCCACCAGGGTTGAATGAATATTTAACCATTATGCCATTATTAAGGATAAACAAAATAAATGACACATAATATATACATGTGGGTTTATTATGGTCACTATCTATTGATATACACATACATAATTGGTATAAATATGTTTTATATGGGTATATGGCAATAAATTTGTATAATATTATATTAATTGTATTATGTGTAATTTATACTATAATTATGTACATATATTTCACAATTGAGGTATTAAATAAACATATTATTATTATTATACATCTATTTAGGATTACACTTGATATAATATTTCATAAGTTATAAGATATGGTTGTTTAGTTATATTAGTTTTAATTTATATATAGAAGTATCACCATGACTTGTTAGTAACATTTAGGTAGTTATAAGTTTTAACTGTAATTATATTGTTGCATATACATTAATATATATGTTTATGTAAAGTAACATATAATTGCAACGTTTTAGGATATGCTCAAGCTTTTAAATGTAAATAAGTTATATAATTAATTGATGTTTTTGGAGCAGATTTTAATATAAACTATTTTTTAAGTTAAAGTTGGTATCCCTTTAAGGAATGAAATGATTAATAGAATGGAAAAAGGGAATTGACATCAATTAAGTAATTTACAACATTTAAAACAGTATAAAAATGTGGTGGAAAAACTATTGTTTGTATTCTGATGAAGTTCGTAGGAACGAACGAAACCTAGGTAAATAAAAGACTTTTCAGTGTGGTACGTTGTGGTGGTGTTCCAGAAATTTGTTGCAGTTTTGCCTAGCAGTGACGGTTCGTCTTGTAATTAGCTGTTATCATCTCCTTATTGGCGTTGCTTCCATCTCGCTGTCCAGGGAGAGAAGGAAGAGAAGAAAGGCTGAGATTGGAGCTGAAAAGGGATCAATGCTTTCTTTGGAAGCTCAAAAAACAAATCTCTGCCATTTACTCCCATAAACCTTCTTGGTGAAAGGTTTTTGGAAGCAAGTATGATTTCTTGAACAGGGGAAGTAAGCATGGACCTCTGTACTATAATCGAATTACAGAAACCAAGCGGTCAGTTTGAGGGAGTGTAGACTGGGATGATAACCCACTGATGTGTGAAGGAGGAGGTCCTGTTTAGGTTCCAGTATCCACGGAGGATATTTCAGGTGAGACCAGAGAAAGGGGAACCAAATTTAACAAGGCCAGTAGGGGGCAATGAGGATTACTGAAGTTTTCAACCATTTTGCTTTCTGCAAATATTATGGGATCAAAGGTAGAGAGAAGAATAAGCATAGAGGACAATGGAGGGCCAATCGTGAACGAGAGTGTCTCTTGGGGACTCCTCCAGAGGTGATCACAGTGAAATAGCTGCTGCACTTGTTGTTCTGAGGAGATGCAAAGACATAGCAGCAGAGTTGGCCCCAATGGCCGAAAATCAAGTTTGCTACCGAATGATTGAAGGAACACTTGTAAGGGGTCAGAATAGACCTGCTTAGTCTGTCTGCTAGAATGCTGGACTTCCCCAGTATGTGAATTGCGAGCAGAAAGCAGCCTGAAGACATCATCCATTCCCAGACCCTCATGGCCTCTCTGCACAAAGGATACAAATGGGTTCCTCCTTGCTTGTTGATGTACCAGACCACTGACATGTTGTCTGTATGAACTGCAATAGTTCATAGAGGGAGAACATCCTGAAAGGCTTGCAACTTAAGAAGAACTGCTCTCATCTTTGGAACACTGATATGCAATCTGTTCTCTATGTGAGTTCACATGTCTTGGACCACCTTTCCCTTGAAATGCCCCCCACCCCAACTGGGAAGCATCCATGGTCACCCTGGCTGTGGGGGACAGAAGAAGGAATGGCCTGCCGAGCATCAGGTCATCAGCCACCATTGGAGATGCTTTTGCAAACTGGAGTCAACTTGATAGGAACTGACAGACACTGATAAAGAATAGACCATTGAACAGCCAAGGTCCATTGAAGCACTCACATAAAGGACCTTGCTAATGGAAACAGAGTGATGGCAGCCGTCATGGATCCAAGAGCCTGAAGTATCAGTTTTGCTTGTGGAGATGGCTGATCTAAAATAGCTTGAAATATGATCTCTCAACATCTGTATGGGTTGAGGGGTTAATGATGCAATCTGTTTTGTCATGTCCTAAAGAGCCCCAATGAATTCTAATCTCTGTACCGGAAATAAGTTTGATTTTGTCAGGTTTATGGTGATGCCCAGATGACTGGGTATTTGAAACAAGTAATCTCTGGCCTAAATCTGTTGATGCCTGGTTGGGGCACTGAGGAGCCAGTCATCCAGATATGGAAACACCAGGAATCCTTGCAGTCTCAGGTGAGCTGCAACTACTGCCATGCATTTGGTTAAACAACCTGGGGGCTGTGGTAAGTCCAAAGTGTAAAGCCCTGAATTGATAGTGACTGGCTCCTAGCCAGACGTGCAGACTATTCTGGAGCATCTGTCTATTTTGATGTGATAGTACGTGTCCTGTAAGTCCACCGAGCACATCCAATCGTTCTTTCACATCCGCAATAAAATGGACTGAACCATAACCATTCAGAACTTCGTTTTCTTTACAAACAAATTCAGGTTGCTTAGATCCAGAATAAGTCTCAGGTCCCTGGTTTCCTTTGTCAATAAAAAGAAGTATGAGTAAGTTCTGATTCCTTTTTGCTCTGTCAGGACCTCTTGGATGACTCTTTTTTGCAGTAGTTTTTGAATTTCTGCATACCCCCTCTGACTGGGAGAAACTTGGGGGAGTTTCTTTGGTTTCTCTGGGGACTGAAGGAAAAAGGGAATGTAATAACCTCCGGATATAATCTTTAGCAACCAACTATTTTTTGTTAGAACAGTCCAGGCAGCTGGGTGCAGGGAAAAATGACCCTCGACTGTCTCCAGGGATGAGCAGTCGGGCAGCACTTCAGGAACACTGATAGGACTTATCAGAGAAAGGCTCTCTGAAGCCCAAGTTCTGTGGTCCCCTCTGCCCCTTGGGCAGCATCTCCCATTGAAACTTTCTCCTCTGCATCTGGAGGAAGAATCCCCACATTGATCCTGGGAAGACCCCTGAGATTTTTCGAAACAGGTTTTCTTGCCACTTCACTGGTTTCTGGAGAAGATGTGCTGAGGGGTCAAAAACCTGACCCCAGTGGCAGACAAGGTCTTCCCTTCCTGCTAGCTGCGGGTTAAAGTATTTTGACGGATGGCCCAAACAAAGAGGCGCCATCAAACAGGGCATTAACAAAGGATGCCTTAAAAGGCCCCACAAATCCTCCCTCTTTGGAATGTTAGATAAGCCTTATGGAAGAATTAGACAAGGAAGAAAGATGTGCCTGTTGGGGAGAAAACTTCTTGAAATCCTCCACTGACATGGTCTCTGCTAGAGAGTCAGAAAGTTTATTGACCAGATCTCTATGCAACCAAGTAAAGTGTGCCAGGTAGTTTAACGCTCTCAGCCAGAAGGTGGCTGAGGCGTAAATGCTTTTACCAAACCTGTCCATCACTCTGGACTCCTTGTTTGGTGGATGGACAGTGGAGTTATGTTCAGCTAGCTCCTTCTTGGTAGCTGCTGCCACAACCCATGGCATCTACCGGTATACCCTTAGTCCAGTATGGCCTGTCTTGGGGGGACAAGAACTTATCTGGTCATTTTGGGATTGGTTCAATCATGTCTGGCTCCTTCTAGGCCTGGTGGGACACTAAATCCACGAGTTCATCTGCTGGGAGGGGGGGGGATCACCAAAGACGTAGACGGGCCCGTCTGGAAAGCCTTCAAAAACACAGACTCTTCAGAGGAAGGAGTTTGGAACAACCGACCACTTCTCTGCCTCAGGATCTCTAAAATAGCTCCAAAGCAGATGTCCTTCAGTGGTGATCATGGGGATCCTTCCCCTTCATCAAAATCCATGTCCTCGGTAAGGGACTTTAAGGGGGAGTTAATATGCCTCCTCTTAGACATCTTCTTATGAAGAATCTCCTCTGTGGGGAGTTCAGGGGAGGTCTCAGAAGAAGAAGGGTTCCCTCTAGGGGAAAAGTCTGGAGGCTTCTTGGGACAAGCTGACCATGGACAGCTATGATAGGCTCAATTCTCCGATCCAAAAAGGGGTGACAGGGAGGATCACAGCTCAGAAAGACTGGATCTTTATGACTGGAGAGGAACCCTTCTATGACTTGGAAAGCTGATGGACCCAGAGAATCCCTCCCTAGCTCCCCTGGAGCCAAAGCATTCGAGGAAGAGAGGGCAGGTATCCCCAAACCATGGTTTCTAGGTAGAATCAGAAATGAATTGTCCAGCACCGAAACACCAAAGGAAAGAGATGGCTCTGACCAAACCCTCCCCTCAGATCTGACGGGGACATCCCAGATCCATGACCCACTGTGATCTGATAACTTCAGAACACAGGAAGTCAGGGCAACAGTGAGAGTCGAGAAAGGATGACTCCTCAGATCCAACCCTGGCTCTCTCGTGTGGCTACAGTCTTGGGACTCCAATACCAAAGTTCAGATCGAAGAAGGAGACTGCACTGGAATAGGAACATTCGCAGATCCCAGAGGGAATGAAGCAGGCAACACCCCCATTTGGATATGAGTCTTGAGGATCTTCTGTATCATCCTGTCCACATCGATCTCTGAAAGGCTCCTAGAAGACCTTGAGGAAGTTACTGACAATGGCCTAGAATGCCTAGCCGGCGTCTGCAAAATTCTGGAAGGCACATACAGGGGTGCAGATCTTACAGTCAACTCCGGGGTTCTCCTCCTTGCTCTTGGATCCAAAGCAGAAGTGGAAGGTCTCAAAGAACTGCCTTATAATGTGGTGCCACTTGGATCCAAGGAGTGCTTCAGATACACCGGTGCTGAAGATGGTCTGTGATCTGACCCGGTTGGATCATAGGATTTTGGTAGTTTGGAGGGTAGCTCCGAAGAAGCCCTCGAGGACTTATGAGGGAGTTTCTTTGGATCCACAGTTCCAACCATGCTCTTACAGGGGATTTGAGCACCTGGAAAGACAGCAGCAGAAGCAGGTAAAAGTCCTTTAAGAATTAACTTGTTCTTGCAGGCAGCAATGGCCCTAGGATTAAATCCCTCGCAGATAGAACAAGCCGACTGCAGATGTTCTGGCCCCAGACAATATACATACTGTAAGCACCAGAATGGGGTATTTTCTGCCCGCATTCTGAGAATCACTTAAACCCAGCAGGCTTGTTAGGCATTGTATGAACAGAAATTGCAAATACTTGCCCAGGAGAAGTATCACAACCAGAAAGCTAGCTACACCAAAAAACACAGCCACACAAAGCAGAAAACACCAATACAGAAAAAAAATGCAGAAACTAACTACTCTATTCTTCTAAATTTTACATATATATATATATATATATATATATATATATATATATATTTTTTTTTATTTAAACTAACAGCAAGAATATAGCATGGGCCAAGGCCCGACGAATGCTGCACACACTAAAGGAAGGTGAGGATAAAGAGAAGAAATAATCAGAAACAGAATTAAACTTGACTTATTTGACCACAACCAAGAGACTCCCACTCTAACAACTCAGCGCTAGAGACTCACGAAGAAACCATGTCTGTCACTGCTGGCAGCAAACGGGATAAGGAAAGGCTAGGCAGAGGGAAGAGCACTATGGGAAGAGGGAAGAGCTCGAGACTTGGATCCTAGTTTGTGCAAATGCAGCCAAATCAGATCCGAGGGTCGAATCTTTGACCCAACCGTGAGGAAGAATGAAAGGGACAACATCAGGTGCAGATAGGTAAAATGATTACCTGATTTATGTTGGATTCAGGAGCCACCTTAGGTAAAAAAGATGGATTCATGCATAATGAAAACCTATGCTTATTGAAGGTCAAGTATGGAGATCATGCAGAGAGGGCTTGGAGTTAATGAAACTCATCTAGCAGAAGTGAGAGAGACTAGAAAAAAAATGTTTTCCAGGACAAGAGCTTAAAGTCATTCTTACTCAAAGGCACAAATGGAGGTTGTCAATAGTCAAATCCCAGTGGGGGTGTATGATCTTTAACTGGGGGCCTGAGTAAAAAGGCACCCTTAAAAAAGTTACCTTGCACCATTTGAAATAAGCCAAGGAGGAATGATTCGCATCTGAGTGAAAATTTGAAATGGCCATTAACTGAACTTTAATAGTAGAATAACTCACCCCATTGTTAAAAACAGAAGCCAAAAATTGAGAACTGTTGAGATTGGGGAAGAGAAAGGGTCCAGGTGTCTCTGAAGGGATCAAACTGAAAATCTTTTCCATTTACTTTCATAAATTTTCCCAGTTAAAAGCTGCTGAAAGGATTAAAGAATATGCCAACCTGGGGAGGAAGGCCTGGACTTCCTAGCCATCACTGGAACAGGAGAAACCATGCAGTCAACTTCAGGCTGTTGATATCTGGGTGTTTCCTCCCAGTCAGATGAACCAGAAGGTCAGGACATGGATCCAGTATCCAAGGTGGATGCAAAAGATGAGGCCAGAGAAAGGGAAAACAAATCTGATGAAGCCAGAAGGGTGCAATGAGGATGACTGTGCTCTTCAGCTGGGATGTTTTCTGTACATATTTGGAGATGAAGAGAAATGGGAATAAGCATAAAGGAGACCAGAAGGTCAGTCATGGATTAGAGCACGTCTCAGTAACTCCCCCCTGTGGAGAGACCACAGCAAAGAATCTGTTACAGTTGTTGTGGGGAGAAGTAAAAAGATCATGGCATGGCTGGCCCCAACTCTGCTGAGTCTATCTACAAGCATGTTCGTTTTCTCTGGTATGTGCATTGCCATAAGAAAGCAAACAGAAGAGATCACCCATTGCCACACATTCACTGCCTACTGACACCGTAGGTAAGATCTGGTTCCCCTCTTGTTTGTTGATAAACCAGACTACCGACATGTTGTCTATTTGAATCACAATCATCCCTGCTGGAAGAACATCTTGAAAAACCTGCAGCGCTAATAGGACTGCTCTCAATAAAAGGACTCTGATGTACAAATTGGCCTCTTCCAGGGACCATGCACTTTGGACTGTCAAAGGTTCATGGGTGTGTACTAGGCTAATGGCCCTGGAGCCTTTACAAGTCTAGCCCATAGGATTACCCTGGCATCATGCCACCCGACCTTAGTTCCCAGTGCCTCTGTCGATTAGAGCCACTGGAGTGATCCCCGGGGATGAATTTTCTATTTCCCATCCACTCATCAAGATTTCTCTTGAAGAGGGCCAGTGAGGTGCTCTGCTTGAAATGTATGGGAAGTCTACTCCATAGCATGGGGAGTGTCTGGGTTATGAATATGTCCCTCCAGCATGTTCTGTTGACTGCGATAACGAGGTTGAGGTCTCTGGAGCGTGTGGTGCGGATGGATTGGGATTTCTTTAGATGTAGCATTTCTAACAGAGCTGAGTCAGACATGGCTTAGTAAGTCAAGCAGAGATTGCCTCTAAGTAGGCGATATGAGACAGAGAATAGTTGGAGTTTTTGAGTCTGTCCAGATAGGACAAGTGTTTAAGGCCTATGATCCTCTTTGTGAGGTACTTTTGCAGCCTCTCCAGTTGTTGCAGGTGTCTAGTGAGGTACATGCCAAATGGAGCTCACCAGGCTGAACAAGGAGAAGATCACAGTGAGCTGCCTGTCGGGCGCTAGGATCCTCCACATAACACAAGCACTCAGGTCACTCCAAGGCAAGTACAAATATGACTCAGCCATTGTCCATGCTGGTGTGAATGACCTGAGACATACCTACCTGGACTACATGAAAAGAGACATAGAGGAGCTCTCTGAGCATGTGGCCCAGGCCGGTATGACCCTGACCTTGAGTAGCATCTTACCCTCACCAAGAATAATGCCACAATATGAAGACAAGATGATCAATTTCAACAATTGGCTTAAGTATTGGTGTCATTCAAAGGGGCTCCAATGCCTGTCAGCCTGGGATGACATGCTCAGCAAGCCACGATGCTTCGCTAGGGACGGCTTGCACCTGTCACCCCTGGGCTTTCGGATATTGGCAAAGGCCCTTGCTACCCCATAGTGCCTTTTTAAGGCAAGGCTCAAAAGACAAACCCACCTCCATAGTAATGCTACTCAACGCCAGAAGTCTAAACCTCAAGATGCACGCACTCGAAACTCTCCTTAGCATGGAGAACATCGATATCTGTGCAGTAACAGAAACCTGGTTCAAGGCTCCCGAGAGCACCCCAGCACTACCAGGTTATACCTCATACCATGCTTTTCAGCCCCAAAACTTGGACCGAACCACAAAAGGAGGGAGAGTATCAATATTCGTCAAAGATACCCACACCTCCAGGTTGGTGGCAAAGCACAAAGCATCAGAGACTATCCATGTGCAACTAACAGTGGGTAAAACTGCCTTCCAGTTTATAGCCTGCTACAGACCACCCTCCCAAACCCAGGAACCCCACTTGGCCTTCCTGAGAACAATGGAAAATATGAAGGTCTCTCCAAACACCATTATATTGGGCAACTTCAACTACCCAAACATAACTGGGAGCATTACTCTAGCTCCAACACCCTAACCCAAAGGTTCCTAGAATTTATAAACTCAAATGCTATGGAACAACTTGTTACCACTCCCACAAGAGGGGAAAACATACTGGACCTGATCATCACCAACATGGGGACTCTATGCTCCAGACCAGAAGTGTATCCCTCACTGGTAAGATCAGACCATAAACTAATCTCACTGGATATTCACATCCTGACCCCACCTCCTGCCCAGAAAACCACAGTGAAAAACTTCTCTAAAGCAAATTTCACACTCCTCAAAACCGAGGTGGAATCCTTCAAAGCCCCCGGGCCTGTGGAAAATAAGGCCCAGACCGCAGAATCCTTTATAAATGCATTCTATGAACACCTTCAGGAAAGTATGGATCATGCAATCCCAAATAAAACCAAGACCCAATCCTCCAAAGGCAGATGTCCTGTCTGGTGGACCCCAGCCATAAACAAACTATACAACAGAAGGAGGAAGCCGCTAAATGATAGAGCAAAATCCCAAAAAGGGAAGGCATCTCTGATCAGTATTAGCAAAAAACTACGGGCACTCATAAAATTGTCTAAGGCCAGCTTTGAGAGAAAAATTGCACAGGACACTAAGGATAATCACAAGGCTTTCTTTAGTTATGTTAGGAACCTGGGTGGGAATTCCCAGATATGCTCAAATTAGTCCAAAATGACAAAAAATACACCGAACCCACAGACATTGCCAAAATCCTAGCTGACAGGTTCAGCGCAAACTTCTCCCCCCCCTACCCACCAAAAGGGCAAATATCTATCCCAGCAGAGTGCTGCCCCCCTGACATCTCAGATGCTCAGGTAAGAGCTGCCCTCTCCAAAGCAAAAAACACAGCATCAGTGGGACCAGACGGTGTCCCGTGCTGCATCCTACATGAACTCCAAGAAGAGCTAAACCCAAACATAAAACTTTTAGTTATGTACTTACCATAACTTTAGATGTATGGGATCCATCTCGCCTACATTCTCTACAGATGGGTTCGGAGCCGATCCTCGGCTCCGACTCGGCCGCTATACAATAGAACGCAGTCTCTTATTGGCTGAGTTACCTCATATCCCAGGATGCACCACTACTGCTTCCCCAGATCTTGTTTGTCCGCACACATGCTCACAGAAACAGACTATTGTTATAACATTCTCAGGTCTTTCAAGAGAGGAAAGAAGTTCAATTTCGGATCGTCCGGTCTCTCCTGGTCTACGAGGCAGGGGGAAGGAGGGTGGGTTATTAGGAATGTAGGCGAGATGGATCCCATACATCTAAAGTTATGGTAAGTACATAACTAAAAGATGTAATGTGATCCTATCTTGCCTACATTCTCTACAGATGGGACAGCGTCCCTAGCACCTAATTCCTGGGTGGCTCACTGGAAAACACTCCTGAGAACCGTGGAACTGAAGGAAGCTCGAACCCTAGATGCCACATCCAATTTGTAGTGAGAAATAAAGGTGTGTGAAGAAGACCACGTAGCAGCCGCACAAATGTCACTAATAGAGAGCTTGGAATGAAAGGCTGCCGAAGTGGCCATAGCCCTAGTAGAATGAGCTTTCACTGGAACTATAAGCTCCTTATTTGAAATGAGATAAATATGACTGATACAGTCCCTGATCCACTTGGCAATAGTGACTTTTGTGACGGCTTTGCCTAATCTACTATCCGAAAAGGACACAAACAGTTGATCTGATTTTCGTGCTTGGTGTGTCCTATCCAAATAGAAACGTAATTGTCTGTGTACGTCCAAGCTGTGAAAAGTATATTCAGCTCTGTTCGAAAACTTAGGGAATAAGACCGGTAGTTCCAGTGATTGTTGTAAACAAAAATTAGAACAAACCTTTGGTATAAAAGATGGGTTTGGTCTAAGAGATACTCTATCCTTGTGAAATACCAGGTATGGTGGTTTGACACATAGGGCTTGAAGTTCTGAAACTCGCCTGGCTGATGTAATAGCAACTAGAAGAGCAGTCTTCCAAGAAAGAAATTTTAGATCACAGGTTGCTGCCGGCTCAAAGGGACATGAGGTTAATGCACCACGTTAAGGTCCCACGGAGGTGCAGGTTGAGATATAGGGGGTCGTAGAAGCCAAGCTCCTTTAATAAAGGCTTTGCACAACTTGTTGCTCATTAAAGGTGGTTTTACGCTCTCATGAAAATTGGAAATAGCCGCCAACTGCACTTTGATGGTAGACACTGAGCAACCTTGGTTGAATAGGGAAGCTAAAAACTTCAGTACCTCTGACACCGAGGCTGTCATAGGGTCTAATCCTCAGAGTTGGGCCCAAATAGCAAACCTCTTCCATTTATTGCTATATATCTTTTTAGTAGAAGTCTTGTGGCCGAAGACAAAATATGCATGACTTCAGGGGCGAAAGAATGGCTCCTAACTATGGTTGGAAGAGGAGTAGCCAAGCTGCTAACTTCAATGAATGGAGGGACTGATGGAGCTGTCCTGACTGATGCGTCAAAAGGTCCAGAACTTGGTCCAGGAACCAGGGACCCTCCAACGCATATTTGTGAAGAAAGGGGAACCAGACTTGACGAGGCCAGTATGGGGCGATTAGTATCATTTTGCTTCCCAAGCGAATCGCCTTCTGAATCACCTTGGGGAGAAGGGGAACCGGTGGAAAGGCGTATAGCAGACCGGGGGGCCAAACGTGGACTAGAGTGTCCTTGGGGATCTCCCCCGGAACTGGGGTGAGAGTGAAGAAGTGCTGGCATTTCGTTGAGGGACTTGCGAAGAGATCACAACAAGGAACTCCCCATCTTGTGAAAATCTGCGCTACCACTCTGTCGTTCAAGGACCACTCGTGAGGGGAGAGAATAGTTCTGCTCAGTCTGTCGGCTATCACGTTGGATCTCGCCGGAATGTGTTGCCACTAGGAAACGCTTGGTAGCAATCGCCCAATCCCATACCTTCATGGCTTCTCTGCAAAGGGGGTAGGACCTGGTCCCTCCTTGCTTGTTTAAGTACCAGACTACCGACATGTTGTCGGACTGAATGGCAATCGTACCCTGGGGGAGGTGATCGTGCAGTGCTTGCAACGCTAAAAACACCGCCCTCATCTCCAGGATATTGATGTGGAGAAGACTCTCCGAGTGCCACGTGCCTTGGACTGACCTGTCCAGATAATGTCCCCCCCACCCTGTCTGGGAGGTGTCCGTAGTCAACGTGGCAGAGGGGAGTGGGGGAACGAAGGGTCGCCCTAGATTCAGGTTGGAGGAAAGAAGCCACCAACGAAGATCCTGTTTGCACGTCTCTGTGATCAATATGTGGTGACTGAGGGGAAGGTCTTGATAAGACCACTGGACTGATAGGAGCCACTGGAGTATCCTCATGTGCAACCTTGCCAAGGGGACCAGAAGAATGGTGGCTGCCATGGAGCCCAACAGCTGCAGGACCATTCTCGCTGGAGCACGTCTGAGGAGCAATGCCTGAACCTGAAACTGGAGCGTTGCTATCCTTTCCGCAGGGAGATAGACTCGCATCTGCCTTGAGTCTATTTCTGCACCAATAAACAGAATACGCTGAGATGGCAGCAATACAGATTTTGACCAATTGAAGGTGATTCCTAAGGAGTTGCCTAGTGTGATAGTGGCTGCTAGATTTTCCAAGAGTAGATGCCTGGAGGTGGCAGTTAGGAGCCAGTCGTCTAGGTATGGAAACACCTGGAATCCCAGACTTCTCAGGTGAGCAGTCACCACCGCCAAACATTTGGTGAACACCCTGGGGGCTGTGGTGAGACCAAAGGGCAGTGCTCGGAACTGGAAATGACTGTCTCCTAGGCTGAAGCGTAAGTGTCTCCTCGACGCCTGATCTATCAGAATGTGATAGTAGGCGTCTTTGAGATCTATGGAGCACATCCAAACACCTTTCTCCAAAAGCGGAAGAATGGATTGCAAAGTGACCATCCGGAATTTGGACTTTCACAAATCGGTTTAATTTGCTGAGATCCAAAATGGGTCTCAAGTCCCCGGTCTTTTTTGGTACCAAAAAGAATCTTGAGTAAGTCCCTGATCCGGCCTGGTCTGCGGGGACAGGTTGGATGACTCCTTTTTGAAGCAGCTTTGATATTTCGCTGGCTGCATGATCCCGTTGACTGGGTGGCGGGTCCGGGATTCTTTGGACTGGTGGGGGGGGTTGAGAAAAGGGAATGGTGTAACCTCCGGCGATGATTCGAAGCACCCATTGGTCCTGAGTGATATTTTCCCAGGCCTTTAGGTGTCTCGAAAAACGACCCCCGACTGGCTCCGGAGCTGCACAGTCGGGTACTCCTTCAGGGATGCTGGAAGGAGGAGGAGCCACGAAAGGACTCGCGGTCTCCAGTGTTGCGGGGGCCTCCGCCGCCTCTGGGACGGCGTCTCCCTGAAAAATTTCCCCCTCCCATGCCTCTAGAAGGGGAATCGCTCTGCTGTGACGAGTAAGGCTTTTGAGACTTACGGAACCACATTTTCCCCCCTCTTCGAGCCTTGGGATAAGGTCTGAAGGGAGTGGAAAACCGGGCCCCTACGGCAGTTAAAGTCTTACCCTCCTGTTCGCAGCGAGTCAATGTGTCCTTTACCTTGGGTCCAAACAGTGAGGACCCATCAAAGGGGGCGTCGGCAAAGGAAGACTTAAAGGCCTCCGCAAAGTGACACAGGCGTAGCCAGGCTTGTCTCCGTAGAGCAACACCTGTTCCAGCCGCTCTGCTCGCTCCTTCGGCTGCATAAGAAATGAGCCTCATGGACGAGTTGGATAATGAGGACAGGGTAGCCAACTGGGAGTTAACCATCTGGGCCAACTGCTCAGGTAAGTTACCAGAGAGGGTATCCGAAAGCTCCTTGACCAGATCCCTCTGCAGTCTGGTGAAATGTGTCAAGTAGTTCAGAGACCTTAATGTAAAGGCCGCTGAAGAAAGGGTACCGATCCATGCTCCTAGACTCTTTATTAGGAGGATGGACGGACGTTGAAGCCTCTGCCACATCTTGCTGGGTGGCAGATGCCACCACCATGGCATCTACAGCCACGCCTTTCGAGAGAAAGTCCTTATCCGGTGGTGCCGAAAGGAATTTATTGGGGCGAGCTGGCACCGGTTCAACAGAATCCAGGTGTTCCCACGCCCTTCGAGAGATCAAATCCAGAAGCTCATCGAAGGGCGGAGACACCCATGAGGCGGAGGGCTGAGCCCCGAAGGCCTTAAGGAAAACCAACTCCTCAGCAGAAGGGGGTTTGGACTGCCAGTCGCCTCGTTGCTTAAGGATCTCCAAGATGACCGCAAAGGAGACATCATCCGAGGACGACTTGGGGGAACCCTCCGCATCATCGAGGTCGGTATCCGAGGTGAGAGACTCATCAGGGGAGTCAACGTGCTTCCTCTTACACTGTTTCTTCCTCGGAGGTTCCTCCGAAAGCATTTCGGAGGGACCTCCAGGAAGAAGGGAACCCCCAATGGGGGTAACCTCAGGCCCAGGGGCTCCGCTGTCGTGAGACAGGGGGATTGCAAAGGCGCCAGTCTCCATGCCAAGGGAAGGTGGTGGTGAGATGGTAGAAGTGGCCACAGAGGATTTGACCAAGGCACTCCTCATGGCCTCGAAGGCGGGACCCCCAGAGTCCTGGGATGGTTCAACCCCCGAGGCCACAACAGCAATTGGAACCCCCGCAGCCGACGCACCAAGAGGGAGGCTCGGAACCGAAAGGATCGGTCCCGAAGCATCCCCGCCGGGGCCGACAGAGGAGGTTCGCGTACTGAACCCCGACCCAAAGGACGGGGTTTGAGTTAGGGTCGGAACAACCTCCACCGGCTCCACCAACACCGACTCCAACGGCGCCGAAGCTGTTGGAGGAGGAATCGAGATAACAGGATGGGAGATCGGCTCCGGAGCCGACTGGGCTGGAGCCGAGATCAACTTTGCAAAGACTGGAGACTGAGAAAGCCTTTGAAGCACCCTGCCTAAATCCGAATCGGACATCCTCGACGACCGACCGGGTCTGAGTCGACTTCTCCGCCGGCTCCGAAAGACTGGGGGACCTGCTCTGTATGGGTTCGAGAAGTATCGGCGCCGAGGGAGATTCCACTACCACTGCTATTTCCCTCGGAGCCGATGTGGACTTCGGCACCGAAGGGGAAGAGTCTGAGCGGGCAACCCCCATCGGCTCTGAAGGCAGTGGAGCCGATGGAGATGACTCGCCTCTCGACGCCCGAGCTCTCGACTCTGAAGCCAGAGGAGTCGAAGCTGGAGACATCGAGGCAGACCGTTCCGACCTCGGCTCCGAAGTCCATGGAGCCGACGGAGAAGCCTACTGCGACTTTTTTGCTGCCGGATCCAACGGGCTGGTCGGAGCCAAAGACTTTTTCTTCCTCGAAGGTGAAGAAGAAGAAGATAGGGCTTCCTCAAAGGAAGGGGTAATAAGCCCTTTCAAAATCAACTTATTTTTCCTCTCTTGGAGGACGCGAGAGGAAAAGGCGTGGCAAACGCTACAGGATTCTTGGAGATGCTTCGGGCCCAGACAGTAGACACATAAAGAATGGTCGTCCGTAATGGACATTTTATAGCTACATTTAGAACATTTTTTAAACCCTGATGGTCTATGTTCCTTCGACATGGCTATAAAAAACAACAAACACACTACCAAAACAAAATTCACACAAAGACAGCCGAGACTCTAACTGAAACACCTAGGATAGGGCCAGGCCCCTCTAACTTAAACGGGACCGTTTAATTACCACAAAAACACAATTTTACCACAAGAATATATCAATACACAATCACACAACAATAAGTAGCTGTTAAAACAGCTTTTGGGTAAGTTTTGACAAAAAATTAGACAGAAAAATTTCTGACTAAGAGATACTTAGCTCAGCCAAGTCCGAGACCACATCTATGCTTGAGAAGCGGCAAATGAGATCTGGGGAAGCAGTAGTGGTGCATCCTGGGATATGAGGTAACTCAGCCAATAAGAGACTGCGTTCTATTGTATAGCGGCCGAGTCGGAGCCGAGGATCGGCTCCGAACCCATCTGTAGAGAATGTAGGCGAGATAGGATCACATTACATCTACGGTTCAATCTCAGCCTTACTACAGGATATGTACCCAAAGAGTGGCGTACAGCAACAGTGGTCGCTCTCCACAAAGGTGGTGCCTCAACGGATCCTGGAAACTATCGTCCCATAAGCCTGACTAGCTTGGTCTGCAAAGCTATGGAAAGGATCATCATGGACCTCATAAATAAAGATATTGGGGACCTACAGACACTGGATCCTACCCAGTTCGGCTTTGTTAAGGGCAGATCCTGCCTCTTAAACCTGGTTGATTTCTTTGAAACAGTCACCAAGGCCATTGATGAGGGGAAGGTGGTCCACACAGCCTACCTGGACCTCAAAAAAGCCTTCGATACAATACCCCACTCGGGCATTATAGATAAGCTCACCAGCTTAAATATAAACCCCTATGTCACTAGATGGGTTGCAAACTGGCTCAAGGACAGAACCCACATGGTTAGAATTGCTGGAGCCATGTAAGACTCCAAACCAGTTACAAGTGGCGTCCCACAAGGCTCAGTCCTGGGACCTCTCTTGTTCGGTATATATTTCTCGGAGGTACAGGCCAACATGGAAGGACTGTGGCTGACCAAGTTCAGATGACTGCAAACTGGGTGCCATAATCGACTCTCCAGCCGACACAAGCATCCTCCAAAAGGGCCTCATAGAAACAGACAACTGGTGCCAGAGCCATGGCCTCAAGCTAAACGCCAGAAAGTGTATAGTCATCCCCTTTGGCAAAAACAAAGTGCCCACAAATTACCACATAGGTGGTAATCCATTAAGTACAGAAGATGTAATTAGGGACCTGGGGACCCAAGTTGATAGCAGTCTCTCATTTGACAACCACGTGGCCAAAGTGGTTAGAAAAACATTTTATATAGCCCACCTAATCATGAAGGGATTTACATCTAGATCAGGGGAGGTCGTCATGCCTCTTTACTCATCCCTCATCAGGCCCATAATTGAGTACAATGCCCCTTTTGGGATGTACCTTACCAGACACCTGCAGCAACTGGAAAGACCCCAAAAGTACCTCACCAAGAGGATCAAAGGGCTCAAACAGATGCCATATGCTGCCCGGTTAAAGAAACTCCAGCTCTACTCAGTGGCATACCGCCTGTTCAGGGGCGATCTGTGCCTGATGTATAAAGCCATGTCCAACCCGGAATTAATGGACATGCTGCACCTCAGAAAATCCAAATCCCATCGAGCTACTCGCTCGAGAGACTTGAACCTCAGCACTGAAATAAATAGGACATGCTGGAGGGACAGATTCATAACCCAGAGGCTCCCTTCACTCTGGAATAAAATCCCAGTCCAGGTTAGGCAAAGTCCCTCATTGACTCTCTTCAAGAGGAATCTTGATGAGTGGATGGGAGATCGTAGGTTTAACCCGGGTATCACTTCTGTGTCACTGTTAGACAGAGGCACAGTATACTAACCTTGAAAAAGGGCATAGAAAAATTAATTTAAACTGGGTGGCGAAAGCAAAACACATTCTGGCTAGGCTTAT
Organism: Protopterus annectens; assembly: GCF_019279795.1. Taxonomy (NCBI): domain Eukaryota; kingdom Metazoa; phylum Chordata; order Ceratodontiformes; family Protopteridae; genus Protopterus; species Protopterus annectens. The sequence continues at coordinate 1,918,980,907 of NC_056743.1, read as the reverse complement.
AAATGCCCTAGGGCAGATAGCCTAGTATGAACCTATGAACCTATGAGCATTGTACTCAATGATTGGCTTAATGAGGGAAGAGTAGAGGGAGACAATGACCTCTTTCTTGCTGGATGCAAAACCCTTAGTAATGAGATGTGTCACATAAAAGGACTTTCTGACTGCAGTGGCAATGTGGTGGTCAAAAGAGAGGTTGCTGCCAACCTGTGTTCCCAGATCTCTTATAAAGCCTTCTGTGTTCGGTGGACTGCCATCGATGTGGTGATTCAAGGGAACCGGGTTTTTCCCAAGGGGGATGATGACATTATTTTTTACCATTGAGCTTAAGGCCATGGTTCTGACACCAGTCGTTGGTCTCAGTGAGGCCTTTCTGTTGGATGTCAACATCATTTGGGGAGATAATAATAGCTCCAAAATTGCAATCGTCTGCTAACTTTGTCAGCCAGAGTCCCTTTGTGTTGGTCTGGACTTCAGAGAAGTAGATACCAAACAGGAGAGGACCCAGGACCAAACCCTGTGGGACTCCACTCCTGACTGGTTGGCAGTCTGACTTGGAGTCAGCAACTTTCACACTGTGGGTTCTATCTGTGAGCCAGTTTGCAACACACCTAGTGATATAGGGGTTGATGCCTAGCTTAGTGATATAGGGGTTGATGCCTAGCTTAGTGAGTTTTTCTATGGTTCCTGGGGTGGGGAATGGTATCAAAGGCCTTGGCCAGATCAAGGTAGGCTGTATGAATCACCCTGCCTTTATCCACAGCTCTGGTGAATGACTCAAAGAAGTTGACCAAGTTGAGCAGGCATGATCTACCCTTCACAAAACCAAACTGTGTAGGATCCAGAGTTTGAAGATTACCTATATCCTTGTTTATTAGGTCCATGATGATGCGTCCTATAGCTTTGCATATCAGAATCGTCAGGCTAATGGGGCGACAGTTCCCATGGTCTGTAGTCACTCCTCCTTTGTGGAGAGGGATGACTGTAGCAGTGCGTCATTCGGTAGGGACAAAGCCTGAGGTGAGGCTGTGATTGAACAGGGCACACAGGTGAGGTGCCAGTTCACTCTGTAGTTCATGTAGAACACAGCCAGGGATATTGTCAGGTTCCATAGAAGCTGTATTCTTGGCCTTGGACAATGCAGCTTTAACCTGTGCAGCAGTAATGCTGGATGCCTGGCAATCTACTGGTATTGTGATTGGTCCTTTGGAGGGGAGAGAGGGGTAAAGTTGGCACTGAATCTGTTGGCCAGTATAGTGGCAATATCTGTTTGCTCAGTATAGGAGGTACCATTGTGCAGTAGCTTAGAGCAAATCTGGGTATTGCCGTGGAGATTCTTTACATAACTATAGAAGGCCTTGTGGTTGTCTTTACTATCTGCTGCAATTCTGTTTTCATAGCTAGCTTTAGAGGATTTGATGAGAGATCTCAACTTTTTATTGAGGCTGACAAGGGAGTTTTTCCAGTCTTGGGACTTCACCTTAATCCGCATCAGTTTCATCCTTCTGTTGTAGAGTTTGTTTATGGTAGGGAACCACCAGATTGCCTTCCTTTTTATGGAGGAGAGCATCTTGGTTCTATTGGGTATGGCGAGATCCATGCATTTGTGTACATGTTTGTACAGTGCATTGCTGTATGTTTCAGCAGTCATGCAACTATTCTCCATTTGCCTGAGTGCCGTGAAGTTAGCCACCTCTATTTTTAGCAGCCCAAAGTTAGCTTTGGAGAAGTTTTTCATGGTGGTTACCTTTGTGGGGGGTGGGAGGGATGTGGAATTCCAAGGTGATTAGTTTGTGGTCGGATCTACCCAGGAAGGAGTTGATTATTGGTTTAGAGCAATGGTCGCCCATGTTAGTAATGACCAGGTCAAGGATGTTGCTACCTCTAGTGGTAACTCCAGGGCATTGGAATTAATGAATTCCAGGAAACGCTGGGCAAGTGTATTGGTACATGAGAAGGTTTCCCAGTTAATGGAGGGGTAGTTGAAGTCACCCAGTATGAAATTGTTAGGTTGGACCCTAATATTCTCCAGGGTGCTTAGGACTGTGGAGTGTGAGTCTTGGGACATAGGTTCATAGGTAGGTACTAGGCTATCGGCCTCTGGGGCCTATATAAGCCTAGTCAAAAACGTTCCCTGGCTTTCACCACCCAAGAAAGTTATTTTCCTGCGCCCCTTTCACAGAAGTTATCCCTGGGGTGAATTTCCTATTTCCCATCCAATTGTCGAGATTTTTCTTAAAGAACGCTAATGAGGAGCTTTGCTTGACATGAATGGGTAGTCTGTTCCAGAGCATGGGAAGTCTCTGGGACAGGAATCTATCCCTCCAGCATGTTCTGTTTATTGTGGTGGCAAGGTTTAGGTCCCTGGAGCATGTGGCTCGGAGGGATTGGAGTTTCTTTAAGTGCAGCATGTCCAACAGATCTGGGTTTGGCATGGCTTTGTATGTTAGGCAGAGATCACCTCTGAGTAGGCGATAAGCGACAGAGTAGAGCTGTAGATTTTTGAGACGGTCTGTGTATGGCATCTGTTTGAGGCAGGTAATCCTCTTAGTGAGGTATTTCTGTGACCTTTGTAGTTGTAGATGTCTTGCGAGGTACACGCCAAATGGGGCATTGTACTCTATAATGGGTCTGATGAGGGATGAGTAAAGAAGAACAATTACCTCTTTTTTTCTGGGGATGAACCCCTTTTTGATGAGGTGTGCCATGTAGAAGGATTTCCTGACTACTGTGGCAATGTAATTATCTTGGGACATTGTTGAGGACCTACAGAAGGCTGAATCGCTGTCTTACCCAATGTTAGCTGCACCTGAAGTATCTCAGATGCCTTATGTTGGGCTACCAGTCTGGAGGTGTGCACATCCTTTATGAATATGGAAACATCACCACCTTTGGAGTTTTGGTCCAAGTTCTGGGGCCGAAGGGTGTGGAATGAGTTATAGCCTGGTAGTGCAGGGGTGCTTTCTGCTGCCTTGAACCAAGGCTCTGTTACAGCACAAATGTCGATGTTCTCCATTTTAAGAAGTATTTCAAGCGAGTGCATTTTGAGATTTAGACTTCTAGCATTGAGCAGCATGACCCTCAGATTGCATTTGTTTGTAGCTGTTACAGTGGTAATTTGGTCTTCTGAACACTGCCTAAAAAGGCACTATAGGGGCGACAAGAGCCTTGGCCAGTATCCAGAAACCCAGAGTGACAGATGCAGGCCATCTCTGGCAAAGGATCGAGGTCTGTCAATCATGTCATCCCAGGCAGACAGATACTGGATCCCCTTAGAATGACACCAGAAACTTAGCCAATTGTTGAAATCAGTTATTTTCTGCTTCTACTGTGGTATCATTCTAGGTGATGGTAGGATGCTGCTCAGGGCTAGGGTCATACCCACCTGGGCTACATAATCCGAGAGCTCCTCCATGTCTCTTTTCATGTAGTCCAGGGAGGTATGGTCTTCACAAGAAATGCCCCAGCACACCCAATTTGGGAGGCATCTGTGTGACTGTGGCTTCTGGATGTGGCAGAACAAATGGGTGACCTTGACAAACTTTTCTGAATGAATCCACCAAAGAAGATATTCCTTTATTCTTTACAAACATTGGAAATCTTGACTGGAGCGTTTAAAGGATGCTGTAGAATAGACCACTCTGGATTCCACTGCAGGATCTGCATAAGAAATCTGCTAATGAAATTAGAGTTATCGCTGTTGCCATCGATCCTAAGACTTGGAGGACTCACCTTGATGTAGGCTAAGAATGGGAGATCAGTTTCATGACCTGTAACCTGCGTGTATGAACTCTTGTTACAGAAGGTGAAGCTATCTGGCCTATCATGTCTAGACTAGCACCTATGAACTCCAGAGTCTGAGAAGGAGGAAGTAGTAATTCGGTGTAATTGACCATGATGCCCAGTTAATGACATAACTGGAGCAAGTAATCTCTTGCTTGAATCAATAGATGCCATAGATGCCTGGATGGGGTGGTCAGGAGCTAGTTGTCTAGGTATGGGAGCACACAGAATCCCAGTCTCAGGTAAGTCACTACCACGCCATGCATTTGGTAAACACCCTGGAGACTGAGGTGAGGCCAAAGGGCAGTGCTCTGAACTGGTAGTGACTGGCTCCCAGCCAGAAGTGCAGGTATCTTCTGGAGTTCCTGTTCATTTTGATATGATAGTATTTATCCTGAAGATCTATCGAACACATCCAATTGTCCTTTCAAAGTACAGGCAAAATGGACTGAACTGTGACCATCCAGAACGTTGAATATTTTACATACTGGTTTAGTTGGCTAAGATCCAGAACTCGTTTCAAGTCCCCTGTCTTCTTTGGCACAATTAAATTCTGGATTCTTGCTTGACTTGGGAAACTTTTTGTATTACTTTTTTTCTAGAAGCTTCACTATTTCCAGGGCTGCTGCTTCCCTCTAACTGGGTGGAACATTGGGGATGTTTTTCATTTCGGCTGGGGGAATATGGGAAAATGGTATGAAGCAACCTCTGGATATAATGTTCTGCACCCATGCGTCTTTTGTGATGGATGCTCAGGCTACTGGTTACAGAAACAAGCACCCCCGACTACCTCCAGAATACAGCAGTTTGGCAGCCCTTCAGGAGTGTTGGTATGGCTTTTCAGAGACGGTATCTCTGAAGCTCTGGTTCTGCAGGCCACCCCTATCATTAGTATGGCTTCTTCCATTAGCATTCCCCTCTCTGCCCTGGGAAGAACTATCAACTCGTGAGACTTGGAAAGACCTTTGGGACTTGTGAAACCATAACTTTTTACCACCTCGTTGATTCCTGGAGAAGGATCTCTGAGAAGTAGAAAAATGTCTCCTAATGGCAGATAGCTTCCTTGCATTTGCTCAGTTCTGGAAAGTGTTTCCTTAACTTTGGTGTCAAACAATGATGATCCATCAAACGCAGCAGTGATGAATAAAGACTTGAAGGGCTCCACCAAATCACACAGGCACATCCAGGTGTACCTCTTGACTGCAATGCCTGACCTCACAGCCCTAGAGCAGTGGTGGTGCTGCGGTAGCATTGTCGCCTCACAGTAAGACGCTGCCCGGTTGGATTCTCAGCTAGAGCGTCTTCTGCGTGGAGATATGCGTGAATGGGCGTACCTTCGTTGAAGGTTGTGTGTCAGGGCTGGCAACTCGGCACCTAAAAATCTACTACCAATCATTAGCGGACCGGAGTTCCGCTGTGGCGACCCCTAACCGGGAAAAGCCGAAAGACACAACAACAGCCCTAGAGGTATGCTCAGCTGCTTAAAGCCTCATGGATCCATTGGAAATAAACTGAAGGGTGACCAGTTGGGAACAAACTTTTTTCTCCTCCTCTATAGACATGGACTCTGAAAGAGATTTGGAAAGCTCCTTGGTCAAATCCCTTTCTAATCTGCTGAAGTGTGCCAAATAATTCAGCGACCAAAGAGAAAAGGTTGCTGAGGCATGCTCCTCTATAGACATGGACTCTGAAAGAGATATGGAAAGCCCCTTGGTCAAATCCCTTTCTAATCTGCTGAAGTGTGCCAAATAATTCAGCGACCAAAGAGAAAAGGTTGCTGAGGCATAAATGCTCTTGCCAAACCTATCAAAGTCCTGGACTCCTTATTTGGGGGTGGACAGATTAGCTTTGTTCTGCAAGCTCCCTCTTAGTGGATGCCATTACCAACATGCAATTTACTGGGACTCCCTTACTCCAGTGGGCCATATCTTTGGGTGGAGCTAAAAACATACCTGGCCTCTTTAGGTTTGGGTTCCACTGTACCCGGCTGCTTCCATGCTCAGCATGAGATAAGGTCGATCAACCTATCAGCCAATGGGACCACCCAAGATATAGCTGGGTCATCCCCAAATGCCTCCAGAAACACTGACTCCTCTTGGGAAGAGGATTCAGAAGACCATCCACATCTCTGTTTAAGACATTCCAGGATCTCTCCTAAGGAGACATCATCACATGGAGCTTTAGGGGGGCCCCTCTCCTTCATTGAAATCTGTGACTTCGCTGATAGATTCCTGAGGGGAATGTAGGTCCTCTTCCTAGAGACCTCTTCAGTGGGATGGTTTGGTGAAGTATCGGAAGTGGGTGACGACTCCTGGATGAGGACTGTCTGAAGGCTAGTATTGGGTGGCTGTCCCAGTGGAATAGGCATGAAAGGCTCAGAGATACAATTTGCTGGAGGAAGAAGAATAGGATATAAAGAGGGTAAGGATGTCCTCTGTCTCTAGGTACAGAGAAAGCCCTCTCCACTATCTCAAAAGCAGTAGGTCCAGGAGAAACAACAGCCAGTCACATCTGTGCCAAAGCTACCTGTATTGAACTCTGAATCCCTGCAGATCCCTGCCTCCAGGAAGGAGTCGGAGTTGAGCTATCCACTGCCAAGGCCCCAGAAGGCAAGGACAGCTCTAACACCTTCGGAGTCAACCCCAGCCACCTGTAACCAGTACCAACCCTTTGGCTCCGAGAGTCATTCTGCTCTGAACAGATAGGAGCCGGGTGACTAAGGAGCATAGTCAGTGTGGAAGAACAGCCTGTCTTTGGATCTGACAAGAACACCTTCAAAGATCTCAGATCCGAGGTCTCTGAAACGACCAGTCGGATCAGAGAAGGAGATATAACATGACATTGAGAAAAGGGCAGGTTCACAGGTCCAGTGGAAAATAGAAGTTATGTTCTTACCATAACGTTCCATGTTAGTTGTCTTCTTCTCGCCTTCTTCTTGCTGGATGGGTTCGGAGCCGACCTCGCCACTCTAAAGCTCGAGAGTTGGTTCCACGAGGCTCCTTATATCCCACAATGCTAGGCGAGAGTTACCTCAGATCTCGTTTGTAAGCTAACCCCAGCTTATAATAGTAACAGAATAACTGTAACACAGAGTCCACCTCTAACAACAGGAAGAAAGAAGGGTGACCTACATCCTGACCCAGAAAATATGCCCAAAGGCATATGTCTTAAGAAAGAGGTGGTAGAAAGAGAGGTCACGATCACAACTCCTCTAGGTCTGTCTAGGCCAGGGGGAAGGAGGGTGGGAAGAAGGCGAGAAGAAGACAACTAACATGGAGCGTTATGGTAAGAACATAACTTCTATATGTTAAGTTGTCTATCTCCTTCATTCTTGCTGGATGGGACCGTCCCTAGCACCTTGTCCCGGTGGCCTAACGGAACAGACTCCTGAGAACAGTGGAACCAAAATTAGCTCTATGTCTAGAAGCTAAATCCAACTTATAATGGGAAATAAAAGTGTGAGGAGTAGCCCAAGTAGCAGCTGCACAAATGGTGTCAATAGGCAGTCTGTCTTGGAAGGCTAGAGAAGTAGCCAAAGCTCTGGTGGAATGGGCTTTAGGTTTATTAGGCAGTTTTGGTGTCTAATCTCATAAACAAGGGTAATCAGAGATGTTAGCCATCTGGATAAAGATACCTTTGAAACTGGAAGTCCCTTTCTGCTTTCGCATAGGAGACAAACAGCTGATAAGATTTTCTGAATAGTTTCGTCCTGTCCAAGTAGTACCTTAATTGACGATGAACATCCAGGTAGTGTAATTTTGTTCAGACCTATTTGAATACTCCGGAAAAAGACAGGAAGGTCAATGCATTGGTTTAGATTTGATGTTGAAACCACCTTAGGCAAAAGGACGTGTTAGTTTGTAAGGAAACTCTGTCCTTATGAAACACAAGGTAAGGAGAACGACAACTGAGTGCTTGAAGTTCTGAAATTCTTCTAGCTGATGTGATAGCCACCAGAAAGAGAGTTTTCCATGATAATAACTTTAAGGAACATGAAGCTGCAGGTTCGAAAGGGAGAGAATCAAAGAAGCAAGAACTAAATTTAGGTCCCAAGGAGAAGGAGGATTTCTTACAGGAGGTCTGAGAAGAAAAACTCCTTTCAAAAAGGCTTTGCAGAGTTTGTGGGACATTAGGGCAGATTCAGAAATACCCACATGGAAATTAGAAATAGCTGCCAATTGAACCTTAAGAGTAGATGGAGATGAACCTGCATGGAAGAGTTCAGCTAGAAAATCAAGGACTAGTTGGATGGAAGCGGTGAAAGGATCTATGTCCTTTCCTTGTGCCCAATATGAGAAGCGTTTCCACTTACTCAAATAAATCTTTCGAGTGGAAGATTTATGGGAAGCTATCAATATATCTCTAACAGAGTGAGATAATTGAGGAAGCCTGGCTACGGTTGGAAGTGGAGGAACCAAGCAGTGAGGTTCAGAGAGGGAGGAGCGATGAAACTGACCCGACTGATGGATCAAAAGATCTGGAACTAGGTCCAGATTCCACGGTCGCTCCAAAAGAAATCGATGTAGAAAGGGGAACCACACTTGTCGAGGCCAGTAAGGAGCAATGAGGATCAATGAGGCCTTCTGAGCGATAGCTTTCTGTATTACTTGAGAGATCAGTGGGAAAGGAGGAAATGCATACAGAAGTCCCGGGGCCAAACTTGGACTAGCGTCCCTGCTGGGTTGGCCTGGTAAAGGGAATAGAGTGAAGTACTCTCTGCACTTGCTGTTTTGGGGAGTAGCAAAGATCGCAGCAAGGCTGACCCCACTTGAGAAATATCTCTCTCACTACAGAGTCTTTCAGAGACCACTCGTGAGGCATGAGAATAGCTCTGCTCAACTTGTCCGCAATGTGATTGGACTTCCGGGATGTGCGTTGCTATCAGAAAGCGCTGAGAAGAAATCGCCCATTGCCACAGTCTGAGTGCTTCTCGACACAGGGGTATGATCTGGTTCCGCCTTGTTTGTTGATGTACCACACTACAGACATATTGTCTGTCTGGATTGCAATCGTTCCCAAGGGAAGAGAGTCTTGAAGGGCTTGCAACGCTAAAAGCACTGCTCTCATCTCCAGAACATTTATGTGCAAGTGGCATTCGTTTGGTTGCCATGTGCCCTGGACTGTCCTGCCCTGATAATGCCCCCCCCCACCCGATCAGGGAGGCATCCGTTGTCAGAGTAGCAACCGGAGGAGGTGGGACAAATGGTCTCCCCAACAGGAGCTGGGGGGAAGACATCCACCACCTGAGATGCTTTTGCATGATCATAATGGTGTGAGACATTGGAAGTTCCTGGTATGACCATTGAGAAAAAAGCATCCACTGAAGGATCCGCATGTGGTATCTGGCCAATGGGAGGAGAGGTATGGCTGCTGCCATGATTCCCAACACCTTTAGAACTAACCTGGCCTTGGCTCTGTTGTTGTTGAGAAGAAGAGACACCAATTTTTGAATGTCTGATATCCTTTGTTCGTTAGTGTTGCAGACATGTTTACAGTATCTAAATTTGCGCCTATGTAGGTAATAGTACGACAAGGCGACAAAACAGACTTTTCGCAATTTATTGAGATACCCAGTTCTTGACAGACGCGAAAAGTGTAATCTCTGGCCATCAAAAGGAGATGCTTGGTGGGATCTGTGAGGAGCCAGTCGTCCAAATATGGAAACACCTGGAATCCTTGTCGTCTCAGGTGAGAAGCTACCACTGCCATGCATTTGGTAAACACCGGGGCAGTGGTGAGACCAAAGGGCAGGGCCCTGAATTGAAAATGACTGGTTCCCAGCCTGAAGCGGAGGAATCTTCTGGAGCGTCTGTTCATTTTATGTGATAGTGCCCTGAAGGTCTATAGAGCACATCCAGTTTCCTTTTCCCAATAGGGAAGAATGGATTGCAGCGTGACCATCCGAAATCTTGTTTTCTTGACCGATCTGTTCAAGATACTGAGATCCAAAATTGGTCTCCAGTCCCCTGTTTTCTTTGGAACTAAAAGAACCTTGAGTAGATTCCGGATCCTAGTTGGTCTGCTGGCACTGGCTGAATAGCTCTTTTGCAAGCAGTTTTGAAATTTCCAAAGCTGCTATATCCCTTTGAGCGGTGGGACATCTGGAAGGGATTTTGACTGATTTGGAAAACGAAGAAAGGGGATAGAATAGCCTTGAAATGATGGACTGTACCCATTTGTCTTGTGTCAAGGATAGCCAGGCTTCTGGGTACAGTGACAATCTTCCCCGACTGCCTCCGAAGATGGGCAGTCGGGCAACACCTCAGGGATGCTGAAAGGGCTTATCGGAGAACGTTTCTCGATTGCCCTGGTTCTCTGGACCCCTCTGCCTCTAGGGCGGCGTCTACCATTGTTGTTCCCCTCTGCCTCTGGCGGGAACCGACTCTGTCGTCAGGCGAAGTCCCTTGGGATTGTTTACGAACCACATCTTTCCCCTTCTGGCCTTTGGGGTAAGGCCTAGAAGGAGTAGAAAACGGACTCCGGCGGCAGAAAGGGTCTTGCCATCAGTCTCGCACCTAGTCAGGGTTTCTTTCACTTGTGGACCAAAGAGATGATCCATCAAAGGGAGTTCGTGAAAGACGTCTTGAAAGGTTCCAAAATTTGCATAGGTGCATCCAGGCGTGCCTACGTAAGGCTACCCCTGTTCCTGCGGCTCTGCTCGCTCCATCGGCCGCATAAGAGGCGCAGCATGGAGGAGTTGGAAATAGAATTAAGGATAGCCAGCTGCGTGTTCATTTTTCTTGGAAACCCGGAGCTGTAGGGTCCTTAAGCATTTCACTCGCTTCTTTGATCAAGTCCCTTTGAAGACGAGTGAAATGGCACAGGTAATTCAGAACGCATAGTAAATGTCGCTGAGGAGAACATCCGCTTCCCGTACCTATCCATGGACCTAGATTCCTTGTTAGGTGGATGGACAGGCACTGAAGGATCAGCCAGTTCCTTCTTTGTGGCGGCAGCTACCACCATAGCATCCACAGAGACTCCTTTTGATAAAAATTCCTTGTCTGCTGGAGCTGTGATGAATTTGGAGGGTCTCCTGGGAGTGGGGTCCACTGAATCAGGAGCCGTCCATGCCTTTTAGCAACCACCTGCATGAGGGGTCGAAGGGGGACACCCAGGAGGTGGAAGGACGAGAGCCAAACGCCTCAAGATACACAGATTCGTCCTCCGAAGGGTTGAGGGCTGGCCAATTTCCCTCTGTTTAAGGATCTCCAGAATGTCTGCAAAGAGACATCTTCAGAAGGGGAACGGGGAACCCTCAGAATCATCCAGATCTGTGTCGGACGTGATAGACTCAGGTGAGTCAATGTTCCTCTTGCACTTCCTCTTCCGAGGGGCTCTTCTGCCAAATCAGGAGAGGCCTCGAAGAGGATGAAATCCCACAGGGGCTCCTGAGGAGTTGGCTCTCTGCGGTCCGGGATGAGGGAGTGAGTCGACTTACCCTGAGGCAGCATAGAGGGAGGGGCTGACGGAGCCGACTGTGGAGTAGAGCCAGGCTCTAACACACTCCGCATGACCTCGAAGCACCCCTGTCAGGCAGAGCCAGAGGTCCCCGCTCCGAGGAGCTAAGAACCCCCTCGGCACCGACAGTGATGGCTCCGAGGCGATGTCGGAGCTGAACTCAGCGCCGGGGCACCGAGAGGAGAGGGGTCGGACAAGGGTCCGATGCCACTCACCCGGGAAGTCCGGCCGAGATTCCTCCATGGAAGAAACGGGCGACGACGGAGCCGAAGACAATTGTCTCGGCTCCGAGGTGACCACAGTCTCGGTTCCGACCGAGCTCAAGAGAGTCGAAGGAGGAAGGAGTTGATGGACGGGACAGGCACCGACTGATGAGTCGGGCTCTGAAGCATCTGGGCCAGTGCCTCAGACTTGAGTAGTCGACTCACCACCCTCTGAAGGTCATGATCGGACAACCTCGATGACCTAGAGGAATGAGACCTTTGGCTCCGTTCAGACAGCAGGGGAGAACCTGGAGCCGAATGAACGGAGCCAAGAGAAGGTGACCTAGACCTCTTTCTGGTTGTCGGCTCCGAAGGTCTTGTCGGAGCCGACACAGGTACCTCGATAACCTCGGCTCCGCCGAGAGGAGCCACAGAAACTGTGGACTGAGTCTTATCGGCTCCAGCCGAGCCGATAAAGGCAAAGGTTGAACAACCTGAGGTCTCGGCTCAGAAGCCGGAGCCGAAGACCTCGATGCCTTGGAGGGCTTCCCTGTTGAGACAGACAGGGAATCCTCAGGCTTCAACAAGCCTCTCAAAATGAGCTTGTTTTTCTTTCCTGCAGGACCCTGGGGCTGAAGCCATGGCAGACAGCACAGGAGTCCTGCAGGTGCAAAGGCCCCAGACAATAGACACAAGAAGTGTGAGCGTCTGTCAGAGACATTTTCTGACAGCACGCATCACACTTCTTGAATCCGGAGACCTTTGCTTCTTTAGACATAGCCTAACTGGTGAACACAAACACACACTCAAACACACCAGTTATACCCTGTCAAAAAACACAATTATAGCAAAAATATACTAAAAATAAGTACAATAAGCAGTAGTACTACACAAACACTCCCTAGGGAAGGGAAGGCCTAAGGCCCAAGGGAAGAACTAAAAGTTCTTTTGACAAGAAACGGGAAGAAATAGGTTCGGGGATAGAGTTTAAAGAACTACACTAATTTAGGAATAACTAAACTAAAAAAAAAAGGGGAAACAAGAGTAACTTTTTATAGAAAAAGCTAAAACTTACCAGGAACCGGTAGAAAACCAACCTCGAAGCTGTAGCGCAAGCGAGATCTGAGGTAACTCAGCATTGTGGGATATAAGGGGAGCCTCGGTGGAACCAACTCTCGAGCTTTAGAGTGGGAGCCGAGGTCGGCTCCGAACCCATCCAGCAAGAATGAAGGCGAGATAGACAACTTAACATCTGGAATTATCACCATCTGGATTTGAGCCCTGAGAAACTTTCTCGTCATCCTATCCACTTCTGCCTCAGATAAACTCCTGAAGGATCAAAGGGGTGAACTAGAGGAAGGTGGTCTGGAGGGTTTCCTCTGTGTCTCTTTTAAAAAAGGTGAAAGGAGCTGAGGAGATATCGAATCCACAGTGAAATGTAGAGATTGGATCCAAAGAAAGTTGGTGCTAGAAGTTGTAAGATCTGAGGTTGATGTCAGATCTACTTTCTTGGAAACTTTAGCTGGAGGCTCAGGAATTGGAAACAAATGAGGAGAATGGTCAGGGGACTATTTCTTGTAATTCTTTTCTTTTGGAGCCAAGTCATACTTCCCTTTATCGGGTTTAATGGATGGGGTTTCAGCCCCAGCCCAGAAAGAAGCAGCAGAAGAAGGCAGCAAGGCTTTTAACACCTGCTTATTTCTCCTCTCACTCAACGCACAGGAGTTGAATCCCAAACAAATGGAGCAGTCAACTTCTAGATGGGTATCACCTAAACAATAAATGCACTCCTTGTGGACATCAGAATTAGAAATCTTATTCCCACAGGAAGTGCATTTCTTAAAGCCCATAGGCTTGTCAGACATCTCGAAATGACAGACAGAACAAAAGAAAGCGATCTTATATATACATATCTATATCTATGGGTCTACTTTGTTTTGTTGAATCTCATTACACTGAATTTCATTTCACCCCGACCACTTGAAAACTCAAATTACTGAAAATTAATTTCAATGAATCTCATTTCACTGAACTGCAGTTACTATATATGGCACTGTGTACAGTAATATAAGGCAAGTAAAAGTTATATGCCCTTCTCCCCACTGTAGTGCTATCCTGGAGTTAGTATATATAGTTAGGAGGGTGGAGGGCACAGCCCCCCACACTGGGGTGTGTGGAGGGCACAGCCTCCTACACTGGGGGGTGTGGATGGCATAGCCCCCCACACTGGGGGGGTGTGGAGGGCATAGCCCCCCACTCAGTTTGAGTATATATTGTCTTGTGGAGAGAGTTAGTCATTGGTGTTGCAACTATGCATGTCTATTGTTTAAAATGTATTGTTTTGAAGTTTTTGGTAAAATACAATATAAAACAAACAAGGTAGGGGGCTATGCCCCCCACCCCCAATGTTGGGGGATGTGCCACCCACAACTCCCTAACTATATATACTAATTCCAGGATCGCACTACAGTGGGGAAAAGGGCATATACCTTTTACTTGCCTTACAGTACTCTACACAGTGCCATATATATTAAGTTCAGTTCAGTGAAATGAGTTTTCAGTAATTTGTGTTTTCAGCAATGTGGTCGGGGTGAAATGAAATTCAGTGAAATGAGATTCAACGAAACAAAGCAGACCCATATATACATATAAACAACACAGAAACAAATGCCAACAATGGTATTTCAGAAGTATCCTAAGGTTGGGTAGACAGAAAGAAAAGCGAAAGAATACCAACAATGGTATCTTGAAGAATATCCTCACAAGGGTAGAAAGACCTAACTAGAAATTGAGTTTAAAATATTAGAAAAGGGTTTGAACATAAAGTTGAGTAAGTAAAAGGGCAAAGGAAGGAAGATGAAAGATACTATAGATATTAACCTCATAAAAAAAGTACATAAGAATTCTTGTTAACCTCCTAGATAGGCAGCAGAAAATCTGTATCCAAAACGAGATCTGGAGGTATATCAAGATGGCGGGGCATTATGTGGAAAGGGAAGAGAACAAGAGCTGGATCTGTGAGTCTACTAAAAGTGGCAGAGATGGATCTGAGGTCAGATCCGAGACCATCAGTTGAGGAATGAATGAAACCAGCAACAGCAGGGCATATTATAACAGACCCCAAAAACTATGATAATAAGATTATTATTAGACTTCATCCCTCAACAGTATGGTATTGCAAAGGATAGATATTGTCTGTTGGATATGATAAACTTCTTTGAAAGGGTTTTGGAGGCTGTAGACAGTGGCCATGCCACACACATATTGTATCTTCGCTGTAGACAGTGGCCATGCCACACACACACATTGTATCTTCATCTGGCCAAGGTCTTACACACCATTTCTCATGTTGGCATCATAACAGAAGCTAAATGCTATAAAAATTGACTCGTGGTAAGATGGATAACAAACTGTATGAGTCAGAACCAGCACAGTCCAAGCTGCAGGTTGCTCATTAGAAAGTATGAAAGTGACCAGTGGTGGTCTTCAGGGCACGGTGCTGGGACCTCTCCTTTTTTGGCCTTTACTTCTCAAATTTCTGAGCAAAGAGCCAAGATCTCTGGCTAAAAAAATTGCATACAAATGCAAACTGAAAGCAGTTGTTATGTTGAGCTATGGCACCCAAACCCTCCAGAATGAACTCTTAACATACTAAAAATGAGCGCAAACTAAATACTACAAAGTGTAGTTCAAACACTTTTGGTAAACAACTGTCCCCATACTGTACAGACAACATGCCACTAAAAATCAAAAATGTAGTCAGAGCCTAGGAACCCGAGTTATTAATTCCACTTCTTTTAACCATCATGTGGCAATGGTTGACAAGAAATCCTTGTACTTAGTACAGATAATTACCAAATGAATACTTATTTATTTAATTATATACATTTCTTTATCGGGGTAGTGCAATGACCAATTTCTGGCTCAGCCCGGGTGAAATACAAAACATTTCACAAACAAAAAGTACAGAAATATAAGCAATAACAGAGCAGTTCAGACCAATTATACAGAAAAAAATGTGTATATATACTCCAGTGAGTAAGCACAGTGCAATGTACAATCAAGAAGAGTGTAGTGTACAATATGTACATTAGTTTCTAAAGTGGGTCAATCTTCAGTGAATCATAAGAGAGGAGAAGAGACAAGGAAAGGAGACAGGTTAGGTGATATGTCCTGTGTTGAAGCAGAAGTATTTGGCTTGGATTAAGAAGTGCTTTTTGACCAGCATTCAGGTCTAAAGAGGTAACCACTCAACTGTACTCAGCATTGGTCAGACCAGTAATCAAGTGCAGTGCTCCCTTCATGATGTAAGCCACGAAATGTATCAAACAGTTTCAAAGAACCCAAAGGTTCTTAACCAAAAATAACACAGGACTAATGGCCCTGGGCGAGCAAGACAGGCTGGAAACTCTATTCCTTTATTTAATGTCTTACAGACTTCTGAATGGAGATCTCTGTCCTGTTTACCATGTCATTACAGACCTAGCTGTCCTGGACCTCCTGTATCTTCATAACTGCAATGGCTCCATCAGCACTATAACCTAGGACTCAATCATCACCAACAGATAAATAAAACAGTGAATGGACAGGTTTACAATCCTGTGCCCTTCTAACCTCTGGAATAAATTTCAACTGCATGTTAAGGAATGCAACTCACTATATTCCTTAAAACATAACCTAAATGACTGGATGAGTTTTCACAAATGTACTCCAGGATTGACTGGTAGGCTCTTCCTGAAAAAAGGAAGTGCAGCATAAGAAAGGGTATTGGCAAGGCAGAAATGGTCACACATTACACTTAATGGTCTTGTAACAGCTATGAATCTATGAATAAACTGTTCATATAATAAAATACAATCAATAAGGCTCAAGAAGTAGAAAGGACTAATCCAGAGTTTTCCTTGATCGACACATGCTCAAATGCCCCCTCCACCACAAAAAAAAAAAAAAAAAAACAAATGGAACAGCTTTGTCAGTGACATTCTGAAAACTACTTTATGTTTGGAATACTGTCCAATGAGTTAGCTAGCACAGCTGACTTACGAGATTTATAGATCCTTTGGGGTTATTTGGGCACATGGTTTGGCCTACTAAATGGAGGTTATGGCAATACTCCCCTGAGATGGATTAATCAAAATAAGGTTAGAAGTGTAGTCACTCATACCACTACATGGTAACCACCCTTGTGGAATCACAACTGACTATGTCTGTATACATCATAAATGCATCTGAAAATATATGAACTTAATTTGTTAACTGGTCTTGATAATTCCAGTCACTTATGCCTACAAGAGATTCTGGCATTTGTTAGCTAAAAGTTGATGACTCCAAAAAAGCCCAGCCTTGGTATTACACCATAAGTGTTACACAGCTTCCTTATTTTTAATCCTGCTTCCAAGGTGGTCCAGCACCAAGACTCTTCATTCAGATGCAAAGATAGCAGGGCAGACAATCTTATTCTGCTTGAGCAGGGTTACTAAACTTTACCTGTTAAGCAACAAGTTGGCACCACTGGATCACCATTAGCAGAACACCAATAACTCAATCCAAAATATTGTAAGAAAAATTAATGTTACAAGAGAGCATACAAAATACTCTTGTTTTTTCCTCCCTTCATTATTTAACATGAAAAATTAACTCTGTGCAAAAAGAAATTGACTGTTAGAATGTGAAGAACTGTATCAGGCAGCAATAAATCACTAGAAATGTGAAGAAAAAGAAGTTATGTGCTTAATATAATGTTCCATGTGAGTTGTTCATCTCGCCTTCATTCTTACAGATGGGTTCGGAGCCGAGTCAGCCTACTACAAAGCTTGAGGTCTTCAGATAGCTCGAGGCCAAGTCCCTATCCCATGATGCACCAAGAGTTACCTCAGATCTTGTTTGCTGTGCATAATAATACCATATGTCATTCTATTACTCCAAAAGAGAAAGCTATAGAAGGGTTGAGCAACCAGGAAGAATCCAGCATCTCAGTCTTCGAAAAGCCCAGGAGAGGGTAGGAGGGTGAGAAGTAAAAATGAAGGCGAGATGAACAACTCACATGGAAAGTTATGGTAAGTACATAACTTCTTTATGTGAAGTTGTTCTATCTTGCCGTTCATTCTTACAGATGGGTAGCATCCCAAGCACTATTTATCTCAGGTGGCTCATGGGAGTATGTTTTTCAGAACAGTGGTCCAAAGGAGGCCCTGTCCCTGGAGGCCCTGTCAACTTTGTAATGAGTGATAAAGGTATGAGGTGCTGACCAAGTGGCTGCTGCACAAATGTTATCAACAGAAGTCTGGCAAAAAAAGCAGAGGATGTAGACACTGCTCTGGTGGAGTGAGCCTTAATTTTATGTTCTAAGGGCATATTAGCAGCTGAATAAGCAAAAGTGATACAATCAGATAACCACTTGGACAGAGTTGTTTTGGCCACTGGCATACCTTTCCTGGAGTCTGAAAAGGAGACGAAAAGCTGTTCAGATTTCCTAAAATCTTTTGTTCTATCCAAGTAAAATCTGAGCTGTCTATGAACATCAAGTTTGTGCAGCATATATTCTAAATTGTTGGAGTGATTGGGGAAGAAAACTGGCAAATCAATAATTTGATTAAGATTGGCTTCAGTGCAAACGTTAGGTAAAAAAGGGGTTAGTTCGAAGTGAAACTCTGTCAGCATGGAAAATCAAATAAGGAGGCTTGATGGACAAGGCTTGAAGCTCTGACACTCTGCGGGCAGAAGTGATAGCTACTAAAAAGACAGACTTCCATGACAAAAATTTGAGGTCACATGAGGCTGGTTCAAATGGAGGAAGAATAATGCGAGAAAGCATAAAATTTAGATTCCATGGGGTATAGGGAGATTTTACAGGTGGTCTGAGATGAAAGGTCCCTTTAAGAAAGGCTTTGGACAGTTTGTGTGACATAATGTTCAATCCTTCAAATCCAAGATGAAAATTAGAAATGGCAGTAGGTTGAACACGAACTGTTGCGGCTGCAGATCCTTTGTTAAAAATTATAGTCAAGAACTCTAAAATGGAGACTATAGGGGCTTGATAGGGATCAATATTGTTTTGAGAGGCCCATATAGAAAATGTTTTCCATTTGCTAAGGTATAGCTTCCTCATAGAGGATTTATGAGAGGATAAGAGAATTTGCTTTGTCTCATTAGAAAGGTTATGGAACCTGGCTAAGATGTGAATTGGAGCAGCCAAGCTGTCATCTTCAGGGACTGCAGAGAGGGATGAAGTTCCCCCAACAAGTGTGTCAGAAGATCTGGAATTGGGTCCAGAATCCAAGGGTCCTCCAAAAGATGAAGTCGAAGGAAGGGGAACCAAATCTGACGAGGCCAATGAGGCTATTAGAATGATGGTCCTTCCCAGGGCTTTTGCTTTCTGTAGTACCTTGGGTATCAACAGGATTGGTGGGAATGCATAGAGGAGACCCGGAGGCCAATCGTGAACAAGTGCGTCCCTTGGAGTTTCTCCTGGAGGGGGAATCAGGGTAAAGTAGCTCCTGCATTTCGTGATCATGTGACTGGCAAAACGGTCGCAGCAAGGCTGGCCCCACCTGTGGAATATCCTGTCCGCTATTTCTTTATTGAGGGACCACTCGTGGGACAACAAAATTCCTCTGCTTGGCTTGTCTGCTATCACATTGGATTTCTCCGGGAAAGTGCTGGGTGGATATAGCCCACTGCCATACTCTTACGGCCTTGAGACAAAGGGGATATGACATGGTTCCTCCTTGTTTGTTCAAGTACCAGACCACTGACATGTTGTCCATCTGAATCGCAATTGTACCCAGAGGAAGAGAGTCCTGGAAGTACTGCAATGCCAAAAGTACTGCTCTCATCTCTAGGACACTGATATGCAGGTGTGTCTCTTGATCGGTCCATTTGCCTTGGGTTGTTCTTCTCTGAAAATGCCCCCACCCCCACCCTAGCAGGGAAGCATCCATGGTCACTGTGGCCGCTGGTGGGGGTAGAACAGAGGGACGACCTATCGTGACATGAAGAGAGGTCAACCACCACTGAAGATCCTTTTTGCAAGAGTTTGTGATCATCATATGGTGAGACATGGAGAGCTCTTGGTAAGACCATTGAGTGAAGTATCTGCATGTGCATGTGACCCAGCAGTATGGCCAGAATTGCAGCTGCCATCATGCCTAACAATTTTAGTACTTCTGATGCTGGAGCCTTCTTTTTGGATATCAGATTGTGGACCTGCTGATGGAGTAGTAAGACTCTTTCTACTGGAAGTCTTAGCATGGTGGTGGTGGTGGTGTCCAATTATGCTCCGATAAAAACGGTATGTTGCGATGGCAACAAGGCAGGTTTTTCTGAGTTTATTGTAATGCCCAGCTGGCTGCAGAGTGACAAATTGGTGTCCCTGGCTTGAATGAGTTGATGCCTGGTGGTGATGGTGAGGAGCCAATCGTCTAGGTACATAAACACCTGGAATCCTAAATGTCTCAGGTGAGCTGTGACCACTGCCATACATTTGGTGAAAACTCTGGGGGCTGTAGTGAGACCAAGGGCAGGACACAAAACTGGTACTGACTGGCTCCCAGCCAGAAGCGGAGATGATCCCTGGATGGTCTGGCCATTTTTATGTGGTAGTACACATTCTGGAGATCTGACAAGCACATCCAATTGTCTTTCCCTAAAAAGGGAAGTATCGACTGAAGCGTGACCATCCAAAACTTCTCTTTCTTGACAGATTTGTTTAGCCTGTTGAGGTCCAATATAGTTCTCCAGTCCCCTGTCTTTTTTGGAACTAAAAAGAATCTTGAGTAAGTTCTGGATCCTGTCTGGTCTGCTGAGAGTGGTTAGATGACTCTTTTTTTAGCAACGTTTGGACCTCTACTGTTGCTTAATCCCTGTAACTGGGTGGAATGTCCGGGATTTTTCTTGTCGGTGGAGGGGGTGTGGCGAAAGGAATGAAGTATCCTCTGGAAATGATACTTTGTACCCAGTTGTCATTTGTTATTTTGAGCCAGGCATCTGGATACAAAAATAAGTGACCCCTGACTGCCTCCAGAGTAGGGCAGTCGGGCCTCCTTTCAGGAGCACGTAGGGCTTCCCAAAGAAGTGATCTCTGTCGCTCTGGTTTTGCGGACCCCCTCTGCCACAAGGGCGACATCTTCCATTATAGCCCCCCCTCCTCTGCCCCTGGAGGGGGGTTCACCACGTGTGTCCTGAAAGGCTTCTTGGGCTTTCTGGAACCACATCTTTCCTCCCCTATGACCCTTGGGGTAAGGTCTGGCAGGGGTGGAAAAACAGACTCCGACAGCAGACAGAGTCTTTCCTTCCTGCTCACACCTGGTCAAAGTTTCCTTAAATTTGGGCCCGAAAAGGGACAAGCCATCAAAAGGGGTATTTACAAAGGATGACTCGAAGGGCTCCACGAAGGAACACAAGTGCATCCTGGAGTGTCTCCTAAGAGCAATTCCTGTACTCGCTGCCCTGCTCGTTCCATCCGCTGCATATGAAATGAGGCGCATGGAAGAGTTACCTTTAAGGAGATCTCTTTGCAGTCTCATAAAATGAGTTAGATAGTTGAGCGAACGCATTGCAAAAGTCGCTGAACTGTAAGTGCGCTTCCCATAACTTTCCATGATTCTGGAATCTCTGTTAGGAGGATGGGTAGAAGAGGACATTTCTGAAATTTTCTTTTTCGTGCCTGCCACCAGCACCATGGCATCAACTAACTGGTACACCCTTGGTCAGAAAGGATTTGTCTTGGGGTGCAGAGATAAATTTATTAGGCCTCCTACGGACAGGCTCCATGGTGTCCGGAAACTCCCACGCCCTTCATGAGACCAGCTGCATAAGCTAATCAAAGGGCAGAGACACCCAAGAGGTGGAGGGCTGAGACCCGAAAGCCTTCAGGAGAACCGACTCATCTTTAGTAGGGCTGGTGGACTGCCAGTCGCCCCTCTGCCTAAGGATTTCTAGTATCTCAACAAATGAGATATCCTCAGAGGGGACTGTGGGGACCCTTCTGATTCATCCAAGCCAGTATCAGATGTCAGGGACTCCTGTAAGGAGTCTAGATGCTTCCTCTTACAAACTCTCTTCCTGAAAACCTCATCAGTGGGAGCTTCTGGTGAGGTCTCGGAAGAGCATGGGCCACCCAATGGGGCTTCCTGAGGCTCTGGGTCTCTATGCTTGGCAAGGATGTGTGAAGCAGACACAGGCGCTTTAGGGGGGGAAGAAACTGGACCTGAGGTGGAAGATGCCTTAGGAGACATAACTCAACTCATGGCTTTGAAGGCACCTTTGCTCCGATGCAAAGGACCAACGGATTCGAGGAAACCATCGATACCCCTGGCACCAGGACAGTGGGCTCCAAGCCAGAGGTAGGAGCCGAGCTCATCCGAGCTGAACCCCAGAGAGGCAGAGTTGGAACCTTCAAGTCGGTCCAACTATCCTCCCCGGACTCGACCAGAGAGTATCAGCTCCTAGATTCCTAGATCGGCGCCAAGGACGTCAGAGTAAACGGAGCCGAAGACACTGGAGCAGGCGTCAGCTCCAAAGGCTCCATGATCAACAAGTCCGACTCCCCTGGCTCTGAAAGACCGGTATGGCTCTGAGGAGGATGAGTAGTAGCTGGCAAAAGGGTCGTCTGCTCTGAAGCCATTTGGGTAGGAGCCGATAAACATTTAGCAAAGGCCGGTTCCTGTAAAAGCTTCTGCACCACACGATCCACATCCAAATCAGAAAGGCTGACTGAAGACTGAGATGAGTGGATAGAGGGTGGTACTGACTGTAACAGAGGAGACTTAGGTACTTTGGATACCGGTTCCAGAGCTGGGGACCGGATCCAAAAGGATAAGACGGTCAGCTCCGATGTCTGTGGAGCCGACGTTGAAGACTTTTTGGATTTCTTACTCTCAGAAGTCTTGGAAGACTTTGAGGACTTACTGGATCCATCTTGGTCGCTCAAAGCTTCCTGGATAGAGGGTTTCAGCAAACCTTTATCGATCAATTTCCTCTTTCTCTCCTGGAGAACCCTAGAAGAGAAAGAATGACATATGGAGCAGCTATCTTGGAGATGTAATGCTCCCAAACAATAAACACAGTTAACATGATTGTCAGTAACAGACATTTTCTGGCCACATTTAGGGCATTTTTTAAATCCTGACTTAGGGTGCTTGTCTTGGTCAGCCATACTGTACAAACCACAGTATCAAAAAAGGTTACTGTAAAACTGTACACACCCAAAAAATAATTCTAAACAGTAACAACAATCAATAAGCCCTTTGAAAAATACAGGCTAAAAGTCACACACACACACACACACACACACACACACACACACACACACACACACACACACACACACAAAAGTATTAAGTTGTGAAAGAAAGTCACTGTCTAAATGCACACAACAATACTAAATGCTACTATTTCACACACTGAAAACTAAACCTTAGCTGTGACAAAAGGTCACGAACTAAGCACACTCTAAATCTATTAATAAAGATAGCTGTGACAGAAAAGTCACTGATTAAACACACTCTAATAATCTAAACTAGACCTAGGAAAAACGAGACCAACTAGTAATTTAAGGAAAAAGCACACCAAGGGAAAGGGAATTATACAATAAAGCTGTAAGAGCTTATATAAGTATCTAAAATTACTATTAATAAAGAGTTATCAATATAATGAAGAAATATTCGAAAAAAATAAGGTTTTACTGGCCTGAGCTAGCGAGAACCTCTGATCTATTGCAGCGGCAAACTAGATCTGAGGTAACTCTGGGTGCATCATGGGATAGGGACTTGACCTCGAGCTTTGTAGTAGGCCGACTCGGAGCCGAGGATTGGCTCCGAACCCATCTGTAAGAATGAACGGCGAGATAGAACAACTTCACATCATCCATTTCTCTCTCTCTCTCTCTCTCTATATATATATATATATATATATATATATCTATGCACAATGATGACAGTAGGCTTGTTAATGCTCTTATGAGCAGAAAGAAATACACGGAGAGACTAGCTACAATGAGACAATCGATAGGGCAAAATAGCTGAAATGTAATTACCTACTGTAAGTCTTTCACAAGTAAAGCTCTTAAATTTTTCTACACATAACAGTCCCAGATATGTTACACTAGTAAGCAAAAGATAAATATGTTCCTTTAATTGTTTTAACAGGGAAACCTTGAATTACAGTCATGGCTACTTTTCCGTTAAGCTTATACCACTTTGCCTGAGACTTCTATAACTCATAAACAAAAGTTATGTACTTACCATAACTGGAGGCCTGAGGAGGAAGATACTTTTCAAAAAGGCCTTACAAAGTTTAGAAGAAGCCAAAGAAGCCGAATTTTTGCCTACGTGAAAGTTAGAAATTGCTGCCAATTGTACCTTAACTGTAGAGAAGGTAGTGCCATGATTAAAAATATCTGCAAAAAATCTAAAATGGACGGAACTAGCATACTGAAAGGATCCAGGTCATGCTGAATGGCCCAGACTGAGAAACGCATTTATTCGAATAAATCTTCCTTTCTGAAGATTTGTGAGCCGCTACCAAGATCTTCTTGACAGGAGAAGACAGCCCGGGAATCTTCACTATCATGGGAACTGGAGTAGCCAAGCGGTGAGCTTCAGGCTGACCAAGTCTGGGTAAAGGATCCCGGTGGGATGTGTGATCAGATCCGGAACCAGATCTAGTGTCCAAGGTGGACACACTGCATGAGACCACACAGAAGGGACCCAAACTTGGTGAGGCCATAAAGGGGCAATGAGGATCACTGAGCTCCCTAGCCATCAAGCTTTCTGAATGAACTTGAATATTAGAGGAAGTGGAGGGTAAGCATACAGTAGACCAGGGGGCCAAGCATGAACTAGAGAATCTCTGGGGAGCTCCTCCGGATGTGGGTTCAGAGCAAAATACTCGCTGCACTTCGCATTGGAAGGAGAGGCGAAGAGATCACAGCAAGGCTGAGCCCACTTTAGTAAGATCTATTCCGCTACTGAAGGATTCAGAGACCACTCATAAGGCATTAGAATAGACCTGCTGAGCCTGTCCGCTAATATGTTGGACCTCCCAAGAATGTGCATTGCCACCAGAAAACGTCCGGTGGAGATCGCCCACTCCCACAATCTCATGGCTTCGCAACAAAGGGGATACGATCTTGTCCCCTCTGTTTGTTGATGTACCAGACTACTGACATACTGTCTGTCTGTATGGCAATAGTTCCTGGAGGAAGATAGGCATGTAGCACTTGCAACGCGAGAAGCACCACCCTCATCTCCAGGACACTGATATGCAGATTGGTCTCCAGAGAAAATCATGTGTCTTGGACCGCCCTTCCCATGAATGCTCCCCCCACTCAAGCAGGGAAGCGTCCATGGTCACCGATATCAAAGGGGAGGGAAGAATGAACGGATGACTCAGAAGAAGGTCCGTGGATTGAAGCCACCAAAAAAAGAGAATCCTTGCAAACCAGAGATAACTGAACCAGATGTGATTAGGGAAGGTCTAGCAAGGACCACTGAACTACCAGAGTCCATTGGAGAACCCTCATATAAAGGTGTGCAGTTGGAACAAGAGTGATCATGGCTACCATGGATCCCAAGACTTGAAAAACTGAATCCACTGGGAGACATTTAGCTTGAAGGATGTAAGAGACATGATGTCAAAGAGATAACAGTCTGTCCAGAGGACCATGGTCACCATGGTCATGGTCATGGGGAAGGGAAGAATAAACGGATGATCCTGAAGGAGGTCCGAAGACTGAAGCCACCAAAGAAGGGAGTTCTTGCAAGCAAGTGACAATCGAACAGGCTGTAACAAGGGAAGGTCTAGCAAGGACCACTGAACAGCTAAGGTCCATTTAATAACCCTCATATGAAGGCAAAATGTTGGAATGAGAGTGATCAGGGCTGCCATCGACCACAACGCCTGAAGAACTGAATATTCTGGGGGAAGTTTGGCCTGAAAGATGTAACTCACATGATGTTGGAGCAATAGTAGTCTGTCCAGCAGCAGAAACACCTTGCCCTGGGTAGTGTCTATTTGGGCTCTTATGAAGCTGAGAACCTACATGGTGCCAGCTGACATTTGTTGAGGTTTATAGTTATGCCCAGGTATTGGGTGGTCTGGAGAAGAAGATCCTTGGCTTGAATTAGTCGATGCCTGGGGGGAGCGGAAAGGAGCCAATCGTCCAGGTAAATGAAGACCTGAAACCCCTGCAGCCACTGGTGAGCCGCCACTACCGCCATCACTTTGGTGAACACCTGGGGAGGTGGGGCGGTTTTGAGCCCAAAGGGGAGCGCTCTGAACTGAAAATGACAGTCTCCCAGCCAGAAGCAGAGGAATCTCCGAGATCGCCTGATCATCTTGACATGATAGTACACATCTTGGAGGTCCACCGAGCACATACAGTCATTTATCTGCAGGAAGAGCAGAATGGATTGAAGGGTGACATCTGGAATTTTATCTTGCCAACTGACAGGTTCAGGGTTGAAAGATCCAGAATGGGTCTGAAGTCTCCCATTTTCTTTGGCACCAAAAAGAACCTGGAATAAATGCCTAATCCGGAATGGTCTGGTGGATGGGCTGGATGATTAATTTTTCGAGGAGCCTGGAAACTTCTACAGCTGCCTGCTCCAGTTGCGTGGGTGGAATGTCCGGGAGGTGTTTGGGAGGGACTGGGGACTGAAGAAAGGGGATCGAGTAACCTCTGGATATTATCTGCAGAACCCAACAATCGTTTGTTATTGACTCCCAGGATGTTGGGTGCAAAGATAGGTGTCCCCCGACTGCCTCCAGAGATGAGCAGTTGGGCAACCCTTCAGGGTTGCTGCGAGAGTCTGTCTGGGAATGGATCCTTAGAGCCTTGGTTCCTTGGGCCGCCTCTGCCATGAGGGCAGCATCTGTCATCTCCCTCCTCTGCCTCTGGGGGAAGGTGAATCCTAAGCATCCTGAGAAGTGCCTTGAGATTTTCCGATGGCAGACATCTTCCAGTCCTTCTCGCTCTAGACCAAGGTATCTCAAACTGTTTTACCAAACAGGGGAGAACCATCATAGGGAACATTTGTAAATAATGCCTTGAAGGGCTCCATGAAAGGACAAAGCTGGAGCCAGGTGTGACGCCTGTCCTGGCTGCCCTAGAGGCACCTTCCGTAGTGTGTGATAGGAGCCTCATGGAAGTATTCAATATCGATGTAAGGGTGGCCATATGGGAGGAGAACACCTTCTTCTCCTCTGCCAACATTGACCCTGGGGCAGACTCAGCGACCTCGTTGACCAGGTCCCTCTGTAGACTGATGACATGTGCCAAGTAGGTTAGAGCATGTAAGGCAAATGTGGCTGAGATGTAAGCCCGTTTCCCGAAATGGTCCATGGCCCAAGACTCCCTGTCTGGAGGATGGACCATACAGCTCTCCTGTGCAAGCTATTTCTTGGTGGCCACCTCAACCACCATGCTATCAAACAGGGATCCCTTTAACCAATGCTGCCTATATGATGGGGCACTGAGTACTCTCTCCAGGCACTTGAGGTTAGGCTCAACCATATCTAGTTCCTTCCATGCCCTAGCTGAAATCAGATCCACAAAGGGATCTGCACGGGGACACCCAGTTGGTAGAGGCTCCTGTGCCAAACACCTCCAGGAATACCAAAGTCATCTGGGTTGGGCTTTTGGGTAGGCCACCCACCATGTTGACTCAGGATTTCCATGATGTCTCCAAAGGAGACATCCTCAGGGTGCGAATGCGGGAACCCTTCCCGTCCTCCAAGTCTGTATCTTCTGTGAGGGACTCCAGCGGGGAATCCAAGTGCCTCCTCTTGCACGTGTGCTTCTGAGGAGGCTCCTCAGGGAGAAATTCCAGAGAGGACTCAGAAGCCTCCGGGGGGGGGGTCCTTCCAGGGGTGAAGTGGCAACAGGCTGTCCCTGAGGGAGTCAGGACAGACTCCAAGGATGATAGTTGTCAAGGGTCTCGAAGTAGCTGAGAGTACCATGTCGGAAGCAGAAGGTGATTGGATCCCCGAAGCCAGGATTACCAAGGCTGGATCTGCTGCCCTCTGTGCCATGGGAGGAGTAGGAGCTGAGCCTCCTGGTGCCGAAACTCTGAGAAAGAAACGACTCTGAAGGCCTCGAAGTTGACGCTATCCCCTCGGACCCGACACCCAGGCTTCAGCTCTGAGAGCCGGTCTGCTCCGAACATGTCGGGGCCGATCAACTTAGGGCAATGGTCAGCATCAAGGTACCTGGAACTATCGGTGCCAACCACTCAACACCAGGGAACCTTGGACCCAACGACTCCGAAACCAGAGGTTGGATCAGAGAAGAAATAATTGGTAAGAAGAAGGACTGTATGCTCCCAGCCCTGAAGGGGGAAGGAGCAGGCATGACTCCCAACTGAATCTGGGCTCTAATGAATTTCCGCATTATTCTGTCCACCTCAGCTTCTGAGAGGACCAGATGGAAGAGGTCACAGACCCAGGCCTGAAATGGTGCCAGGAAGATGCAGAGAATGAAGATACGGCCCAAGTGACCTCTGGCGAGAAGCAAGGTGACCTGAGCCAAGGGGAATCCAGGCTCAGATCCGGGCGGGATTTTGCCAGGGGTTCGGCTGAGGAAGCGCTGCCAGGGGACTGTTTTCTAAGTCACTCCTGCTCCTTATGGCAGTGTTTCTCTCTGTCCCTGGCCTTCTTGGAATGAGGTTGAGTCCCAGAGGCCGGGGCAAAGGAAGATAAAGCAGAGGCCTCGGAAGAAGGAGGGGGAGGAGGCCTTTTAGAATGACCTTATTCTGCCTGTTGATCAACCAGCGGGGGTTGAAACCCACACAGATCGACCAGGAGGTGTCCAGGTGTGGAACACCCAGGTCCCTCAGGTTGAAGATCACCAACATTTGATTGAAAGTTATGTACTTACCATAATGACAGATCTGCTTCTTTCCTTCCTCAACAGATGGGCCTTTCGATCCAGTCTCAGATCCAACTTCGGCCATTCAAGTCTTTGGAGTCAAAACTCAGACTCCTCCTCTTATCCATAGCTCCCGGCAGACTCTGCCATTACCTCAAATCAAGTTTACCCCAAAAACCAATAAAGGACAATGAAGCTCTTCCTCACCAAAAAAACATCATGTACAATAAAATGCTTAACTCATATGGTGGTCTGGAGTGCAAATTGAACATGGATAGATCTAGGAGATGGCCAGCTCAGTCATACCAGAGGAATAAGAAGTAATGTGGCAATACTGGAAAGGAATAGGTGGAAAGGAGAGTAGGTAGTTGAGGAAGTGTTGATGGTGTAGAGGTACATTGCTGTGATTGTAGTGCTCAGAGTCCTGGGTTCAAGACATGGTAGGAAGGATGGAAGTAGAAAACACAGATCAATCATCATGGTAAATACATAACTTTCATATCTGATGTTGTCTCTTCCACCCATTCCTCAAAGGATTTTATTTTTTTTTATTGTTACTCAACATTTGTTTACAGATGTGACAGAGTCCACTCTAATGAAATCCCTGGGTGATCTCATGGAAGAATATTCTGGAGGAAAGATGAACCAAATGCTGCTCCACTTCTAGAGAGCAAATCCAGTTTATAATATGAAATTAAGGTATAAACATTGCACCAAGTACCTGCAGTGCATATGTCATTAATAAAGGCCATTGAAAAGAAGGCAGTAGAGGTAGCCAGAGATCTAATCTAGTGAGCCTTAATGAGGTTGGATAAGGCCAGACACTTATCTGTGTATAGATGTAAAATGCAATCAGACAAACACCTTGATAAGATCACTCTAAAGACTCCCTATCCCAATTTGGTCGGTCAGTTATTAACAAAGGGTTGACCAGACTTCCTAATGTCTTTGGTACAATGAATGCAAAAACAGAGTTGATAATGGATGTCTAACAAATGAAGCAAGCCATTCACCTTTGTTGGAAAAAGTAGGAAAGAAAACTGGTAGACTGATAGTTTGATTTAAGGAAGTTTTGATACTACCCACAAAATAAAGAAATGATCTCTTCGCAAGGATATCCTATTCTTGTGAAAAATAAGTTAAGAAGGTTTCCAGGAAAGAACCTCAAGCTCTGAGATCCTCCTGACAAAAGCAATTGTTAAGAAAAACAATGTTTTACAAGTCATAAACTTGAGATCCACTTTGGCTGCAGATTCAGAGGGGTGTTTCGTTAGAGCTTGTAGCATAATAGTTATGCCCCAAGGAGGAGTAGGATCCCTCAGAGGAGGTCTGAGAAGGAAAGTACCCCATAGAAAGGCTTTGGAATGCCTAAGAGAGGTGATAGGGGACTGGTTTACTCCAATATGAAAACCTGAAATAACAGCTAACTGAACTTTGATAGTACAATAGATAGCCCCATTATGAAAAAGAGAAGCTAGAAAATCTAATACAACTGGAAGAGGTGTCGAAAAATGAAAATTATCCAGATTCCACTGAGAGGCCTAAATAGAAAACTTTTTCCACTTGCTTTTGTAAATCTCTCTGGTAGATGGTATCTTGGATGATGCAAGAATGTGGTTTACTTGGGAAAAATCCTGGAATGACTAGCCATCAATGGAAGTGAAGAAACTAAGTGGTTAATTTGAAGGCTTGAATGGCCGGGTGGGCCATTCTGGATGCATGAGAATGGAAATCCAGGCTGAGATTCAGCACCCAAGGTGGTTGTATCAAATGAGGCCAGTAGAAGGGAAAGCACACTTGCTGAGGCCAGAAGGTGGCAATAAGAGTGACTATGACCTTTCTCTTTGATGCTTTCAGCAGAAATTTTAGGATGATAGGAGTTGGAACGAAGATATAGAGGAGACGGGGGGGGGGTCAGAGAATCCCACAGTGACTCACATCCCCCTCCTGGGAAATCAGGCAAAGTACCTGCTGTACTTGGTATTGAGAAGACAGGCAAGAGGAATGCAGCATGGTTGGTCACGGTGACACAAAATCTGATCTGTCATTTTCAAATTGAGGGACCACTCGAGAGGCAAGAATATGGACCAGTTAAGCCTGTCAGCCACAGCACTAGACTTTCCCAGAATGGGCATTTCTGTCAGAATGCAGTTGGAAAATATTGACCATTACCAGACCCTCATTGCTTCTTGATATAACGAGTAGGAAGGGGCCACCCCCCAATTTATTGATATATCACACTACCAACATGTTTTCCATCTGAATAGATACCACTCCTTGAGGGAGGGAGTCCTGAAAGGCCTGCAACACTAGGAGAACTGCCCTCATCTCTAGAATACTAAAATGTAGATTGGCCTTGGAAGGGTACCAGGTGTCTTGAACTCTCCTTCCTATGCAGTGCCCCCCCCCCCCGGTTGGGAGGTGTCTGTGGTCACTACAGCTTTGGGTGAAGGAAGTACAAACAAATGACTTTGTGGTAGTATACAGGAATCAAGCTACCTACAGATGGGCATTTTGCAAATATTTGTTAGGAGTACCTGGAAACTCATCTGTTGATGGTTGATGGACCATCGTACTTTGTAAGAGGGAAAACTGTAATAGATGCAGCCATCAAACCTAGGAGTTAAAGAATCAGTCTCACAGGTGGCGTCTGGCAAGAGTGAACCGCTAATGCAAGGCTGTGGAGGACTGCAGACTGTTCTGTGAGAGTCTAGGTTTCTGACACATTGTGTCCAAGTATGCACCTATCAATTCTATTGTCTGGAAGGGAGAAATCTGGACTTGTCCAAGTTCATGTGATAGCATGCCATCAGCAAACATGGAGCAAAGAGTTTCTGGCACAGATGAGTAGATCCCTGGTAGGGGAGAAAAGAGGCAGTCATCTAGGTATGGGAATACCCTGAACACCTACAGTCAGTGATAAGCTGTGGCCACTGCCATACACTTGCTGAACACCAAAACCAGGGGGGCTGTGATAAGGCCAAAGGGCAGGGCTTTGAATTGGAAGTGACTGGCTCCTAGTCAGAAGCAGAGAAACTTTCTGTATCTTTCTTGATGTGGTAGTATGCATCCTGAAGGTCTATAGAGCACATTGAAATGTTCATTCTCAACAATTGGGAAAATGGACTGAACTATGACCATTTGAAATTTAGTTTGACTTACTAATTGAGATGACTAAAATCTAAAATTGTCCTGAGGTTCCCATTCTCTTTTAGCACCAAAAAGAATCTTAAGTTCTGGATCCATTTTGGATGATTTACTTGTTCAGCAGCTTTACTGTTTTTGAAAGTGCTACTTGTCTCTGAGAGGGTGGAACATTTGGTAACTTTTCTGATTGTGAGGGATGAGACAAAAAGGGAATGGAACAGCACCTGGTTATGATCTTCTGCACCCACTTGTCTTGTGTGTTGGATGTCCAGGCCT
This sequence comes from Protopterus annectens, assembly GCF_019279795.1. Taxonomy (NCBI): domain Eukaryota; kingdom Metazoa; phylum Chordata; order Ceratodontiformes; family Protopteridae; genus Protopterus; species Protopterus annectens. Next base: position 1,918,949,173 of record NC_056743.1, on the reverse strand, counting down.
TGAGATGCAGAGATAAGCACCCATTCAACTGCCTCCAGAGTATGGTAGTTGGGCAACTGCTCAGGGGAGCTGATAATACCTCTTGGAGAAGGATCCCCCGAAGCCTTGATTTTATGGCCTTCCCCTGCCATAGGGGTGACGTCCACAATTAGAATTCCATCCTCTGCTACACAGGGGTAAGGTCTATCTCCAGAAGTTTTGGAAGAGAATTAAAATGTATGCAGTCATCATAACTAGGCACCTGTGTTATCCATTTTCATTCTTCCTCAACGAATGGGTTACCGATCCAACTCAGCTACATATTTCAGATCTTAGATCCAACTCTCATGCTCCTCCCTCTTCCCATAATGCCCTAGTTCATTCTCAATACCTCAGATCAAGTTTGGTGCAATAAAACATGTATAAAACAATCAGAAATAATAAGAACTTTAATCCTACTAACTTCTAAAGTGAACTTAAATCATGCAACTGGTCAGTCGTAAAACAACTGCCACTTGATGAAGCTGTAGCATACTTTAATACTAAATTTCTTGCCATACCTGATTCTCACACTCCTGCACGTACTATTAGACCCAAAACAAAAGTTGCACTGTGGCTTACAAAAGATACTAAAACAAAAATCATACATGGAAACAAAACATGGGCCACCTAACAATAACAAATAACACTGTAGAAAGTTGTAAAACAACCACAAAATGCAAAATGTATAAATGGAGTAAAATACAACAAACATTATAAACCTGTAACAGTACAGAAAGTACAGTCATGTAAGTACATTCACCACAGCAATAGATGTTTGAATAATAGCATCACAACTGCTAGAATTACAAAATATGGGTGAGTGAACCACAGCCACACTACCCGATGACTCACCCAGTGGGAAAAAATTTTTATATATATATATATATATATATATATATATATATATATATGAGTATATGCAAGACTTTAGGAAAGCCCAGCTATAACACAGAGTAAATCATGTGCTTTTATTATGTTGTCTTCTGGAACAGCAGAAAAGAGCCTGAGAAACTGTATGAACAAATGCTCTTGGGAAAAGCTACAGAAGCCAAAGAGTCTAAACTAAAACTAAAAGCCACCAAAAAGGTGATAAAAAAGTACTAAAGTTAAGCACAGTAAATGAAAAAAAAAATGTATATATATATATATATATATATATATATACATATATATATAAATATATATATATATATATATATATATATACATATACACGCTGGTGTCAACGACCTGAGACGTACCTCCTTGGACTACATGAAAAGGGACATCGAGGAGCTCTCTGATTATGTAGCCCAGGCAGGTATGACCCTGACCTTGAGCAGTATCCTACCTTCACCTAGAATGATGCCACAATACAGTGATAAGATGATCAGCTTTAATAATTGGCTTAAATTCTGGTGTCATTCAAAGGGGATCCAATGTCTGTCTGCCTGGGATGACATGCTGGACAAGCCACGCTGCTTCAAGGGCGGCTTGCACCTGTCACCCTGGGCTTCCGGATATTGGCAAAGGCTCTTGCCACCCCATAGTGCCTTTTTAGGCAAGGCTCAAATTCTAAACCTATCACCCTAGAACACCAAAAGGAAAAAACTAAGGGTAATGCTGCTCAATGCCAGAAGTCTCAATCTCAAGATGCACGCACTCGAGGCCCTTCTCAATATGGAGAACATCGATGTCTGTGCTGTGACAGAAACCTGGTTCAAGGCTCCTGAGAGCACCCCAGCACTAACAGGTTTCACCTCATATCATGCGTTCCGGCCCCAAAATCCGGACAACACCAAGAAAGGAGGGGTGTCCATATTCATAAAGGACACCCACACCTCAAGGTTGGTGGCAACGCACGATGCATCGGAGACCATCCAGGTGCAATTAACCATAGGCAAGACTGCTCTGCAATTTGTAGCATGTTACAGGCCACCCTCTCAAACTCAGGAACCTCACACGGCCTTCCTGAAAACATTGGAGGGGATAAATGTATCTCCAAACACCATCATACTAGGTGACTTCAACTACCCTAATATAGACTGGGAACACTACTCAAGCCCGAACACTCTAACCCAAAGATTCCTGGAGTTCATAAACTCAAATGCCATGGAACAACTAGTCACCATCCCCACAAGAGGAGAAAACATACTTGATCTCATCATCACGAACATGGGATCAAAATGTTCAACACCGGAAGTATACCCCTCACTGGTGAGATCAGATCATAAACTAATCTCGCTGGAGGTCCTCATCCCGCCCCCACCTGAAACAAAAAAGACCACAGTGAAAAACTTCTCAAAAGCCGATTTCACACTTCTAAAACTTAGTGTGGTCTCCTTTAAGGCCCCTAAGCCAGTGGTAAACATTACTCAAACCGCTGAATCACTTACAAATGCCTTCTACCAGCACCTACAGGACTGCATGGATCAGGCAATCCCAAACAAAACTAAGACTCTCTGTAACAAAGGCAAGCGTCCAGTCTGGTGGACCCCAGCCATAAACAAGCTCTACAACAAAGGAGGAAGCTACTACAAGATAGAGCCAAATCCTTGAAAGGTAAGACACCTTTGATCATTATAAGTAAAAAACTAAGAGCTCTCATAAAATCATCCAAGGCAAATTTTGAGAGAAAAATCGCCAAGGACTCTAAAGAGAATCATAAGGCCTTCTTTAGCTATGTTAGAAACCTAGGAGGAAACTCCCAGATATGCTCAGAATTAGTTCAAAATGATGTGAAAATTACTGAACCTACACACATTGCCAACATACTGGCTGACAGGTTCAGTGCAAACTTCTCCCCTCCCCAAAGGAGAGATATCTATTCCAGAGGATTGTAGCCCCCAAACATCTCCAACGCCCAGGTGAGAACTGCCCTCACTAAGGCAAAAACACAGCATCCATGGGACGGAAGTGTCCCCGGCTGTGTCTTCATGAACTCAACGAGGAATTAAACCCACAGTTAGGACAGCTGTTTAATCTTAGCCTCACCTCAGGATCATTACCCAAGGAGTGGCGCCACGGTGACTGTGGTCCCACTTCATAAGGCGGTGCCTCCACAGACCCTGGAAATTACCGCCCCATTAGCTTGACAAGCCTTATCTGCAAAGCCATGGAGAGGATCATAATGGAACTCATAAATAAAGACATAGGGAACTTGCAGACTTTGGATCCAACCCAGTTTGGCTTTGTCAAAGGCAGATCCTGCCTCTTAAACTTGGTTGACTTTTTCGAGACAGTCACCAAGGCCATTGATGAGGAAAGGCAGTCCATACAGCCTACCTCGACCTGGCAAAGGCCTTGACACAATACCCCACTCAGGTATCATCGAAAAACTCATCAGCTTGAATGTAAACCCATACATCACAAGATGGGTTGCAAACTGGCTAAGTGACAGAACCCACAGGGTCAGAGTTGCTGGAGCCATGTCAGACTCAAAGCCTGTCACAAGTGGTGTCCCACAGGGCTCAGTCCTGGGTCCACTCTTGTTCGGCATCTACTTTTCTGAAGTACAAGCAAACACAGGAGGGTTATGGCTGACAAAGTTTGCAGATGACTGCAAACTGGGCGCCATAGTCGAAAACACATCTGACACAGATATCCTCCAGAAGGGCCTCACAGAAATGGATAACTGGTGCCAGAGCCATGGCCTGAAGTTAAACGCCAAAAATGCATAGTCATACCCTTGGCAAAAACAAGGTTACCCCTAGCTACCATATAGGTGGCAATCCACTGAGCACAGAAAAAGTCATCAGAGATCTGGGGACCCAGGTTGACAGTAGCCTTTCGTTTGACACTCATGTTGCTAAAGTAGTTAGGAAAACCTTCTATATCACCCACCTGATCATGAAGGGATTCACATCTAGATCAAGGGAGGTCATCGTCCCCTGTACTCATCACTCATTAGACCTATAATTGAGTACAATGCCCGTTGAATGTATCTGACCAGACACCTGCTGCAGCTTGAAAGGCCCCAAAAGTTCCTCACCAAAAGGATAAAGGGTCTCAAAATATGTCTTATGCTGCCCGACTGAAAGAACTCCAGCTCTATTCAGTCTCATACCGCTTGCTCAGAGGTGACCTGTGCCTGACATATAAGGCCATGTCAAACCCAGATTTGATGAATATGCTTCACCTCAAAAATCTAGATCCCTCAGAACCACAAGGCGGAGACTTAAACCTTGACACGGTTATAAATAGAACGTGCTGGAGGGACAGATTCATCACCCAGAGACTCCCTATGCTGTGGAACAAAATCCTGGTACATGTGAGGCAGAGCACCTCTCTGGCCTTGTTCAAGAGGAATCTTGACCAATGGATGGGAGATTGCAGATATACCCCAGGGATTACTTCAGTGTCACTGCTTGACAGAGGCACAGCAAAATGATAGGCATAGTTTTTATTCAAACTAAAGGGGTGGCGAAAGCCACATAACTATGGGCTAGGCTTATAAATGCCCTTGGGCAGATAGCCTAGTATGAACCTATGAACCTATGAACCTATATATATATATATATATATATATATATATATATATATATATATATATATATATATACATATATACACATATATATATATATATATATACATATATATATATGTATACATATATATATATATTTATATATATATATATATATATGTGTATATATGTATATATATATATATAGATAGAGTATATATATATATATATATATATATATTATACAGAACATAATTATTTACAGACACAGACAAACCTAGAAAATGTACAGGTCCATAACAGCTGCACTGACTGCTTCATAAGTTTAATCATTTAAATACAGCACAGGTGTTGTCTGCACATCCACTGTACACGAGATTTATTCCACTTTGTTATCCTGTTCAGAAAAGAAGGCTAGAGACTGAATGGATTGTACTGAGACCACTGTAGGCATAAAGGAAAAACTGGTTTGCAGACACATTATCACTGTAAAAAGAGTATAATTCAGAGATCCTTCTGGTTAAGGCAACTGAAGCTAAGTAAAAAAGCTTCAACAGTATGCACTTCTGCTGTACATATAGGCTTAAAAGGAGGTGGACTGTAACTTTCCGTAACAAAATTAGAGTTTCATAAAAGGGCAAGATGTTTGGTAGTCCTCAAAAGAAGAAACTGCTATAGAAAAATATTTCACAGCAATGTGAAAAACCAAAGAAGGATCTATTGGCATGCTGACAGAAATGGTAGACAAGCTACATTAAGCAAGGCAATCATCTACAGATATGGAGAACTAAACGTAATCCTGCATCCATGCTTCAGTCTTAATATCAAATGGAAAATCTGGTCCACTCAGACATGCATGATCTTCTAGTGCTAGGACACTCAGCTTCTTTAAGGATAAATAAGGTGTCTAAAAAAAAGAAGTGCTTATAAGGTATCAGGTTTTTGTACTCAAGTACAAATGAGTACAGCAAGAAAGGAATATTGAAGATCATCAAATGTTAAGCAGTCTAGCAGTTGTATTTGAAGGAAATGAAAGGGGGATGGTAGTTAGATACATCATATCTACAACCAGATACTGAAAGACAGAAAAAATGACCAGGTGCAGGAATGGACAAGGTCACAGGGCAGAAAAAAGAAAGTTGTCATAAATGTCAGCTTTGCCCACATTTGCATTTGGATTGCTTATGGACTAAACTGTTAATTGTACTACATCATTCATTACTTTATTAATGCGTTCTGTGCTGCTAGTTATTTAAACAGAATACTTTTTCAAACCAATACTACCTGCTGAGTAACTTTATCACTTATCACAAGATCTAGCCATACATTTTACCTGAGCCATCCAAATAGTGAGTTGGTTACCTTTACGAACCTGGAAAGTCAAACTAGGAAGCTCCTCTCTCCCCGAGAAACAGAATGAACAGCAACAAAGACAGAGCTAATATAGTTAATATAAATGAAGAGCATACATTTTTAACAAAAACAACTTTTCAATAGTTTAGATTAGCTAAATTGTTTGTGCACATACAGGTAGTATATGGCATTGAGTGAGTTAAAGTTTTGTAATTATTCAATTGATAACACGGTAAGTGAAATGGGATTCATAGATCCTTTTCAGCTATTAGCCAGGTCACAAGGACAAAGGTAAATGCAATGCTTATGGACACTTGAGAATAACCATTCAACCAAAATGTTTTTGGGGGGGTCTGAGGAATCAAGAGTACCAAGCAGACATGGTAAAAATGCTAGAGATCAATACTGAACCTCAGACCCTGCAGCTACAAGGTTGAAATATTAACCACCAAACTACCCCACTAATAGATGGACAAGCTTAGAATTCTACTAGTCTTCTGAGGTCTCACTGATTTGCTCAATCTGAAAAAGTCATCGCTTTGTATAGCACCATGATATATAGGTAAGCATTAAATATCAGCTATTCACAAATCATCAAAGAGACATAAGATAGCATTATCAGATGATGCTAACTTACACCATAACTGCAGGATAATTTATGCTGAAAATGGTCTATAAGTAAGGTGCTGGAGAAATTTTGGCTGCTAACTATTTGATACTCCAAGAATCATTACTGCGAGTCCCAAAACAGGACTGAATGAGGAAAAATGCAGAGTTACACATACTAAGTCCAAGGTCCAAGACTGCCATTTCTCAAAGTATTCTCTTCTCTCCAAAGTAAGCCAGTCTCAGAGATGGTATAAATGAGTTGGGTGGATGCATATTGGGGGGTTCAGGGGTCTTGCCCCTGTAAAATAAAAAAAACAACTTTAAAGGAGAACAGCAATATCTGACCTTTGCTGTTCTCACTTATGACTCTAGGAATTACAACTGGAAGACATTTTTACTGAGGTTACAACTTATATCTAACATTGAATGAAAGTTTATTCAGCACAGAAGTGAATATGACCAAATGAGTACAAGGGTAGCTTAGTAGCACGAACTAAAGAGTAGTAGTTAGGGGGACTCTCTCAAAGTAAAGAGAAATGGCTAATGGAGTTCCATGGGAGTTTTTAGGACTAGTACTTTTTTTCAACATTTAGTATCAGACATTACAAGGTGCACTGAGAACAGAATCAGCATATTTGATGATGGCACTAAGTTGAAAATTGAAACTAAGACAAACAGGATGATGAAGGATGGAAGAGAAAGCATTCAAAGATACCTGAGGACACTAGCAAAAGGGGCTTTGAAGTTGCTTCCAAGGTTTAATGCAGTGAAGTGTAAAGTACTTTCAACAGACTATAGTCATTCTAAACTGGTGTCTTAGTTGGGAGGAATGATCACAAAAAGTACATATTAGGAAAAAGATGATTGTATTAATAACTACTGAAATTAACCACAAGGTATAAGCTAGTGAAACATAAAGCCTGCAGGATTTTTTTCCTGGTTTGGTGGCTAGTCCATCTCTACTCAGCCATGCTTTACACAAATTAACTTTGCTATCTACCCTGCCTTCATTTCACCCCACCCCATATCATTATATTTATACACTCATAGTCACTCCCACTAACATTCATGATCATCCAGCATCCAATCAGCAATAAACTCAGCCAGTGTCGACACCCACTAAAACTTATCATAATTAACTAGCCCGTAAACTACATCTCTCATTATCCTCCATCACTCAGCTGTATCTCCCACTAAAACACCATGTTCTTCCATTTTATCCTAACTTCATTAATAATCCTACTATTAAATCTTAATACTTTCCACTATAGAATATCATTACAAACACAGTCAACCCAGTCATGCCTACCAACTTGAAACATGCCCCCATTATAGTTTTATATTCTCATCATCACTATATAATTGCAATATAACTGATTTCAAAAAATTAAAACACCTACATTTACAAAGCAGTAAATACAAAAACATCAAACTTGATTTTTGTCCTCCCATTCTCAACACTTTCAGTATAAAAGAATATGTAATTGTGCATAAAATCAAACACACATCCTAGCCTCATATCCTTATCACTACTTTACTTCCGCATCTTTGTGGAGATATATACCCAAACCCAGGCAACTCAATAATCACATCTATCTATTATCAAATAATTCAAAAAAAGTCATCTCAACCACTAAGCCTTCAAGTCTTATGCTGTTTAATCTAAATACCTGTAGTATCGCCAATAAAGTTCCAGAATTACAAGCACGGGACTCCAAATATAAACCGGATATTTTATCCCTTACTGAAACCTGGTTAAAACCAATCATTAAATATGAAGAATCTCTCCCAAAGATTTTCAAAAAATACAGTATTATTAGGTCTGATAGCTTAAACAATGAGGTGAGGGAGTAGCTATTATTTACGCTAACACCTCAGAACTCTACAACTGTACTCATACTGTATCTCACTTTGACAATGCTGATTTTTTTTTACATTACTAAAGCTTAACATAAAGAAGTCATAGTCTGCAATTGCAATTTACATTCCACCAAATACCAATGTCTCCATAAATGAAGATAAACTAACATGGATGAAAAATCACATCACCTAAGAAACTATCATACTTGGTGATTTTAACAATAATACAACTACTCAAAACTGAAGGTTCTAATGCCATCAATCCATATAACTTTCTTCAACAGATTAATTCCCTCACCAAATTCAATAAAAAGACTAATAAGAATAGTCCTTGATAGCATATTAAGCAATGCTCCGCTCATCTACAGGCTCACTTCCAGCGTCCCCAAGTGATCATAATCCCACATATGCCATCCTACAATGTACCAAAAGCTATAAAAACATCTTGTATGTCCTAGTTCGAAACCTCAAAAAAATTAATTTAACCTGCTTTATCTCTACAGTTGGGCAAATCAGTTGGTCTTCCCCAAAAACTTTACTTCTAGATCAAGCAGACAAAATTTAATATTTACTTTCTATCAGTTCTCAGAAGGCAGGCTTCACTAAAAAAATGTGTCAGATCTAATCCAATTTCTTGGCTTACTAGAAACAAAAAAGAGGTAATGCAAGAAAGAGATAAAGCACGGAAACAATGGTATAAAGCCAAAACGGCAGCACTAAAGAATCTAACAGATGACCCAATAGATACCTTTCAGTTCATTCAGAATGGTTCCTCAACATATTCTCTTCAAACAGTCCCAGTTAAAATAATCAAAAAACTGCTATCACAACTGAAACCAACAACACTGGCAACAGCGCAACTTCCTGCTGAATACTTAAAAATCTGCCTGAGATGCAATAGCCTACTCCATACTTATACTAATCAACAGGTCCAAGTTAGAATCGTATGTACCCAAACTATGGGGAAAAAAAAGAAGTTATGTCTTACCATAATGTTCCATCTGTGTAGTTCATCTTCACCAGTCCTTGACGGTGGGTTCGGTTCCGAACCCTTGGAACCAACTCGGCCATATTTTCAGCTTGTGCTCTCCAAACTCTTGAGCTAGGCTCTACCCATAATCCTCCTCACAGAGATTACCTCAGATCGAGTTTTCCAGATGAGAGAATATAGCCAAAGGTAGAATGGTTTTAATATACACATAAATATCTCTCTCTCTCTCTCTCTCTCTATATATATATATATATATATATATACACACACACACACACACACACACACACACACACACACACACACACACACACACACACATATATATACAGATAGAGACGAGACCATCTATGAGTTCTTAATGAGAAACTAGATCAGGACTAGAGAGCACTACTAAGAGTCTTAGGATGGGGGAAGGTGGGTGGGTATGTCAAGGACTGGTGAAGATGAACAACACAGATGGAACGTTATGGTAAGACATAACTTCTTTATCTGATGTTGTTAATCTTCACCTAATCCTTGATGGTGGGACAGAATCCACAGCTACTTTTAGTCTTGGGAGGTCTCATGGAAGAATATTCCAAAGGATGCTCAATTCCTCAACACCTGGTCTAATTTGTAATGGGCGATGAAGGTATGATGAGAAGACCATGTGGCTGCTGCACAGATGTCATCTAGAGGCGCTCTGGCATGAAAAACTGCTGATGTCGCAATAGCTCTTGTTGAATGGGCTTGCACTGTTTTGAGGAGTTGAAGACCTTGTGATCGATAAATTAATGTGATGCAGTCTCTCAGCCATTTAGCTAAAGTAACCTTAGTAACTGATTAGCCCATGCACAGTGGCGAATAGGCTACAAATAAATTATCTGATTTTCGGAATTTTTTTGTTCTGTGAAGATAAAAACGCAACTGTCTGTGCATGTCTACTAAATGAAGTGCATATTCTCCTTTGTTTGAAAAATTTGGGAAAAAGTAAGTAATTGTAACGACTCGTTAATATTGGATTCAGTGACTACTTTGGGCAGAAAGGAGGGGTTTGTTCTCAGTGCCACTCTGTCTTTATGAAAGATCAGGTAGTGAGATTTGCATGACAGGGCTTGCAATTCAGAAATCCTACTTGCAGATGTAATTGCTACTAAAAAGGCAGTCTTCCATGATAAATATCTGAGATGACAAGATGCTGAAGGTTCAAAGGGAGTCTTGGTTAGAGCTTGAAGAATGGTAGTTAGATCCCATGGTGGAACTGGTTCTTTGTAAGGGTGTTTTAGTAAAAAAAAGCCCTTTCAAGAAGGCCTTACAAAGTTTGTGAGATATTATAGGAGCATTATTCAAACCTGAATGGAAATTTGAAATTGCTGCTGGATGGACCTTTACTGTAGAAGCAGAAGAACCAGGTTGAAAAAGAGAGTTAAGGAAATCTAAGACATGCTGGATAGGAGCAGTAAAGAGGTCAAGGCCTTTGTTCAAAGCCCATATGGTAATTTTTTTTCCACTTGCACTGGTACAGTTTTCTAGTAGTGGGTTTGTGGTGTGCAATGATAATAAGTTGAACAGGGGAAAGAAAGGGGGGGATGCCTGGCAATCATGGGAATTGGAGAAGCCGTACAGTGAGCTTGAGGTGTTGAAGGTTGGGGTGAACCATGCCCTCTGTATGAGTGAGTAGATCTGGAACTGGGTCCAGGATCCATGGTTTCTATAACAGATGAGGCCAGAGGAAGAGAAGCCAAACTTGTTGAGGCCAGAATGGGGCAATGAGGATTATAGAATTCTTTGTCTTTTTGGCTTTCTTTAGGAATTGTGAAATTAAAGGAATGGGGGAAAGGCATATAGCAGACCGGGAAGCCAACTGTGGAGAAGAGCATCTCTGGGTGACTTCCTCGGAGGGGGAATTAGGACAAAGTAACTTCTACACTTGCTGTTTAGGGGAGAACCAATTAGGTCACAGCGAGGTTGGACCCAATGGCGAAAAATCCTGTCAGCCACTACAGGGTTCAGAGACCACTTATGAGGCATCAGAATTGTCCTGCTTAATTTGTCCGCTATCACATTGGAACTTCCTGGAATGTGCATTGCTATCAGAAAGCGGTTGGAAGAAATCGTCCATTGTCAAACTCTGAGTGCCTCTCGGTATAGTGGATAAGATCTGGTTCCCCCTTGTTTGTTGATGTACCAGACTACTGACATGTTGTCCGTCTGAATTGCAAATATCCCTACAGGAAGGGTATCCTGGAATGCTTGCAACGCTAATAACACTGCCCTCATTTCTAGAACACTGATGTGCAAATTGGTTTCTAGTTAGGACCGTGTGCCTTGGACTGTCTTTCCCAGATAATGCCCCCCCACCCTATCTGGGAAGCATCCGTGGTCACTATGGCTTGGGGCTGGGGAAAAATGAACGGTCGGCCCAAAAGAATTTGGTCGGCGTTTAGCCACCATTTTAGGTCCTGTTTGCAATGGTTGATGATCAGCACTAAATAAGACATTGGTTGGCGAATGAGAGACCATTGTGTCACTAGCAGCCACTGTAATATTTGCATATGAATCCTCGCTAGAGGAACCAGAGTGATTGAAGCTGCCATTGAACATAAAGTTTGTAGGACAAATCTTGCTGGGACTCTGTTGCCTCAGGGAATTTGTCTGATTAGGGCCCTGATACTTTGTAGTCTCTCTGGAGGAAGAGAAGCTATTCCCGAGACTGTGTTTAGATGAGCACCTATGAAATCTAAATGCTGAGAAAGCTTCAGATTGGATTTTTTGAAATTTATTGAAAAGCCTAGAGATTTTCAGAGGTTGATGGTGTAATCTCTAGCCTGTTCTAAGTGATCCCTGGTGGTAGCAGTGAGGAGCCAGTCGTTGTGGTATGGGAAGACTCAAAGACCTTGCAGTCTGAGATGAGCTGCAGCCACTGCCACGCATTTGTTAAACACCCTGGGGGCTGTGGTAGGTCCAAAGGGCAGTGCTCTGAACTGGTAATGACTGGCTCCTAGCCAGAAGCGTAAAAACCTCCTGGAGCTTTTTTCCATTTTTATATGGTAATAAGCATTTTTGAGGTCTATAGAGCACATCCAATCGCCTTTTTTCAAAAAAGGAAGTATGGCTTGAACCAAGACCATCCGGAATTTAGTTTGTTGAACTGCCTTGTTAAATCGGCTGAGATCCAAAATAGGTCTTAAGTCTCCTGTCCTTTTGGGTATGAAAAAGAATCTTGAGTATACCCTGGATCCTGTTTGGTCTGGTGGGACTTTTTGGATGACTCCTTTTTCAAGCAGTTTTTGAATTTCTAAGACTGCTGATTCCCTTTGATTGGGTGGAACATCTGGAACTTTTTTCTGATATTTGGGGGGTTACAGAAAGTAATGTGGTAGCCTCTGGATATTATTCCCAACACCCATTTGTCCGAAGTTATTGATTGCCAGGCTGGTACATGCAGGGATAATCATCTGCCGACTGCCTCCAGAGGAAGGCAATCAGGCATCCATTCAGGGATGCTGATAGGAGGTGCAAGAGAAGGATTCCCTGGATGCCTGATTCTGCTTCCATTTCTGCCCCAAGGGCAGTATCTTCCATTGCCACCCCCTCTGTCCCAGGGGAAGTCCTTACCGCGTGGGTCATAGAAAGGACCCTTGGATTTCCTAAATCATAGTCTCCCACTCCTTTGGTTCATTGAGTAAGGCCTCTGAGAAGTGGAGAAATGTATGCCAATGGCAGATAAGGTCTTACCATCTTGCTCATTTCTGGCTAGAGTATTTTTAACCTTTGGGCCAAAAAGGGTAGACCCGTCAAAGGGAGCATTGATGAATGACGCTTTAAATGGCTCCACAAAGGCACATCCAAGAGTGCCTTCTAATGGCTATACCTGAATCCACTGCTCTGGTTGTCCTTCAGCTGCATGTGTTATGAGCCTCATGGACGAGTTAGAAATTGACTCTAGGGTTGCAAGCTGAGATGAAATTTTGTCGTGGGCTTCTTCAGCTATTGCTCCTGAGAGAGTATTTGAAAGTTCTTTAATCAAATCCCTCTGTAATCTAGTGAAATGTGCCATATAATTCAAGGACCTCAGAGCGAAGGTTGTTGAAGCATAAACATGCTTCCCAAATCTATCCAACATCCTAGACTCCTTGTTAGGAGGATGGATAGTAGGATTCTCTTCTGCGAGTTCTCTCTTGGTGGCAGCTGCTACCACCAAGGTGTCAAAAGGAATTCCCTTAGACCAGTGTAGTTCTTCTTTTGGTGCAAATAGTACACAGTCACGTCTTTTAGGTATTGGCTCTATGGAGTCGGGCATCTTCCATACTCACTGAGCAATCAGCTTGATGAGATCGTCAGCGGGTGGAGAGATTCAATAAGTGGAGGGTTGGGCACAAAAAGCCTCCCGGTATACTGATTCCTCCAAGGAATGCTGGGTGGAGGACCAGCCACCATTCTGTTTCAAGATTTCCAGGATGCCCCCAAAGGAAACATCATCAGGGGGTGACCTGGGGGAACCTTCGCCTTCATCAAAATCAGTATCTTCGGTATAAGACTCTTCCAGGTATTCCAGGTGCTTCCTCTTGCACTTCCTCTTCGCAGGGACTTCCTCAGGGGGATGCTCCAGGGAAGTTTCCAAAGAGGGGACCACTAAGGTGGGAGTCACCTGGGGCTTTTGTGCCCTCTGTCCAGGGGTTGAGGTCAATGGTAGCTTAAGTCGAGAGGAAGAAGAAGAAATCTGCCCCGACAGGGATGGCAAGGACTGAGAATCCCTAATGGATAAAGCCTTCTCCGTAATACAGAAGGCAGGTCCCCCCATAGAGGGATGGGATCCCGGAACCAAAATGGACTGCTTCGAAACCAGGGTCACATCCCGCACAGAGGAGACCGCCCCTGGACTAGGAGCCTGGGTCTGAACTACAAGGGCCGAAGCTCCAAGAGGCATAGAAGGTTCAGGCAGAACTGAAAAAGTACCTTGCACCGCTGAGCCGACTAGAGTCCCAACCCCGGGAGGTCTCTGGTGCCTAAGGCTCGGAGATACTCAAGGCGGTCATCAGAACTGAAGACAAACATGCTACCAGAGCCAAATCAGTCAGAGCCAGAAATGTCAGGATGGAGGGCTCCAAAGGCTCTGGTAGAGTTGGAAGAGGAGTGTACAAAGGTGTCAATGAATGTACAGTCTTGATGCTGGATTGGCTCGGAACTGAAGGCAATCCTCTTGCCACAAGTAGCTGATCCACTAACCTCATAATGTCAAGTTCTGAAAGACTCTTAGTAGACCTCACCGAAGACATGGAGGAAGATCTAGATGGTCTTACTTCCACAAATGGGGTATCTCTGAACAGGTCCACAGAAAGTGAATAAGTAGTTGTGGGAGAGCAGGCATTTCCAGTATCTTTGGTACCAGGTGCTCTGTTGGTACTGATGTAGAGGCAGCTGTTTGCTCTCAAGTCAATTTCGTTGGTGTAGACAGGTCTCCCGGTACTGATGAACTTTTCGGTGCCAAGGAAATTTTTGGCATTTTTTTAGTCGGTTCCGAAGAACTTGGAACCAAGGAAGATCTTTTCTTGGAACTGTGGGAGGAAGAAGTTGCTGCTTTTCCAGTTTTCTCTTTGGAACCAGAAATGGCCTCATGAAAGGGAGATTTTAGAAGTCCTTTTAGGATAAGCTTGTTCTTCCTCTCCATTAATGTATGAGAGGAGAACCCATGGCAAATCGCACAGTTTCCCTGAAAGTGAATCTTACCAAGACAATTATCATATAAAGTGTGCCCACCTGAATTGGGCATTTTACCCACACTTTTTTTACACCTCTTGAATCCTGAGGTGCCCTTAGAAGGTTTTGAGGGAGATTGTTTCTGGTCCACCATTATTGGCGATGAAAAGGAACAGATAAAGAAGGAAAGATTTTTAGAGATTTCTTTTTTTTTTTTTTAAAGGAGAAAAGAGAGAAATAATACTAACTATGGTAACAAGAAATACCTGAAAGTACTATATGAGAGAAAGATTACCAACTATGGTAATGGAAGAGATTACTGGCGGTAAAGATAAAGACAGAAATATTAGAAGAACGAGGAGGGGTAGAAATACTAACAATGGGATAATCAGGTAAATAGTTTAAAATAAGACATTTGAACAACACTAACAATTAACTGCCAAAGCTCAAGAGATGGAACGAACACGTCTAGTCTGCGAAGCGGCAAATGAGATCTGAGGTACTCTCTGTGAGGAACATTATGGGTAGAGCCTGGCTCGAGAGTTTGGACAGTGCGAGCTGAAAATACGGCTGACTCAGTTCTGAGGGTTTGGAACCGAACCCACCATCAAGGATTAGAGTAAGTGAAGATTACCAACATCAGATCAAAAGTTATGTGCTCACTATAATGTTCCATCTGTGTTGTCCATTTTCATTCTTCCTCAATAGCTGGGTCCAGTTTGAGGCCACTTCTTCCAGATTATAGAACACTTGAACTCTCAAGCTCCTCTCTTTACCCATAATGCTGCACCAACCCAACACACCACAGATCTTGTTTGCTGTCCATATGGTAGGCAGAGCAGTGGACATTTAGAAAGGAATGGAAGCTGGAGCTCAAACAAGGAACAGAGGTTCCTACAAACTTCTTCAATCTCTTCAGAAGTAAAAGGAGGGGGTAGGTGGGTGGGGAGTTGAGGAAGAATGAAAATGGACAACACATATGGAGTTATGGTGAGTACATAACTTTTTTATTTGATGTTGTCACTTTCATTCATTCCTCAACAGTTGGGACAGAGTCTCCATCTGCCTAAATCCCAGGAGGACTCTAAGGAAGGATATTCCGAAGCACTGTCAAGCCAAAGGCTGTTCTTCTCCTAGTGACCAGATCCAGTTTGTAATATGCAATAAATGTATTAGGATTAGAACAACTTTCAGCTTAACAAATATCATCTAAGGAAGTTCTAGACAAAAAGGCTGACAAAGTCACCATAGACCTCATGGAATGGGCTCTTGGAGGTTTTGGTAAAGGCAAACCTACTTTCTCATAAACAAAGGTAATAAAATCAGTTAACCATTTGGCCAAGGTCACTTTAGAAACCAGTTAGCCTAGTTTTGAATCAGAAAAGGAAACAAACAATTGATCAGATTTTCTTAATTTTTTGGTTCTGCGAAGGTCGAAATGTACCTGTCTGTGGACATCCAAAAGACGTAAATACATTCTTTGAAATGCTAGGAAAGAAGATTGATGACCTGATTAATAGATTCCAACACCACCTTTGGCAAAAAGGAAAGATTGCTCCATAAGGAAACCATATCCTTGTGCAAAATTAAATAAGGAGGTTTAGAAGTTCAGACACTCTTCTAGCAGAAGTGATAGCAACTAAGAAAACACTTTTCCAGGTCAAAAAAAGGGAGGTTGAGTCCAGGCCTGAAGAACAATATTTAAATCCCAAGGAGGAGTAGGATCCTTTAAGGGAGATTAAGTATGTAGGTTCCTTTGATAAAGGCTTACAAAGTTTTGAGGAAGCCAAGGTAGAATTATATTTACTCCAATATGAAAGTTGGAAATAGCCCCTAATAATACTTTGATAGTTGAGGAGCAAGCACCGTCACTGAAAACTGTGGCTAAAAAGACAAGAACCTTTGAAATTGGTACTAAAAAGGGATGTAAATTCTTGCCTTGAGCCCCCAAAAAAATCTTTTCTATATACTTTTGTAAATTTTTCTAGCGGAAGCTTTATGGGAAGATAAAATGTGATGGACAGGGAGGAGAGCCTGGGATATCTAACAATCAACTGAACTGGAGAAGGCATGCGGTCACCTTGAGGCCTGATAAGTACAGATGAGTCATGCCTGTCAGATGAGACAACAAGTCTGGAGTTGGATCCAGGGCAGATGTAGAAGATGAGTCCAAAGGAAGGGAAAACAGATCTGATGAGACTATGCTCTTCAATCAAGATGCTTTCTGGAGAAACGTGGGGATGAGGGGTAACAGGGAATAAGTATAAAGGAGACCGAAGGACCAAGCATGAAGTAGAGCATCCCTCAGTGACTCTTCCAGTGGGGGGATTAGGGCAAAGAACTTGCTGCATTTGTTGTTGAGGGGAGATGCAAAAAGGTCACAGCACGGCTGGCCCCATCGATGGAAAATCATCTTCTCCACACTGACACTGAGAGACCACTCATGAGGCATCAGAATTGACCTACTTAACTTGTCTGCAATCATGCTGGATTTCCCCAGGATGTGCATTACTATCAGAAAGCGATTGGAAGATATCACCCATTGCCATAGTCTCATAGCTTCTAAACAAACAGGGTAAGATCTGGCATCCCCGTGTTTGGTAATTTACCAGACCACCAACATATTGTCCATCTAAATTGCAATAGTCCCGGTTGGGACAGTGTCTTGGAAGGCCTGCAACACTAAGAGCACAGCTCCCATCTCCTGGACATTGATATGCATTTTGGCCTCTTCGGGGAACCACATGCCTTGGGACTGTCCTTACCCAAGAAATGCACCCCTACCCAAGCTGGAAGGCATCCATGGTCACTGTGGCCTTGAGTTGAGGGAAAACAAATGTACAGCTTTTGTGTATTTTATTAAAGTGGATCCACCAGAGAAGGTAATCCTTGCAAGCTTGAATTATTTTGACTAAACTGGATATTGGGTGTTGTAGAATAGGCCATTGAATTGCAAGAGTCCAGTGAACGATTCTCATATGGAACCTGACCGGCGGTACAAGAGTGATTGCTGCTGCCATGGATAACAAGGCTTGGAGTATCAGATGAGCTGGGAGAGAAGAATTCTGAAAAAGAAGTTATGTACCTACAATAACGTTCCATGTTAGTTGTCTTCTTCTTGCTTTCTTTCTTGCTGGTTGGTTGGTTGGGAGCCGATCCTCGGCTCCGACTCAGCCATCTTCAAAAGCTCGAGAGCTGCATACTGGCTCAAGGCCACACCATATCCCATGATGCCTGGCGCTAGATACCCAGATCTCGTTTGGTAAGACTAACTGCAGACATAATAAAGGAAAGGATCCTATCCTGGAATATATAAAACCTCCAGAGAGGCTATGAGACAGAAAGGAACAGCCGGACAAGACTCAGCCAGCGAACAAAAACCATAAAGAACTCTTCTCGGTCTACAAGGATAGGGGGATGGAGGGTGGGACGCAAGAAAGAAGGCGAGAAGAAGACAACTAACATGGAATGTTATGGTAGGTACATAACTTCTTTATGTTAAGTTGCCAATCTCGCCTTCATTCTTGCTGGTTGGGACAGCGTCCCTAGCACCTAAAATCCTGGGTGGCTCATCGGAACAAACTCTTCAGAACAGTGGAACCAAAATCAACTCTGTTCCTGGAAACCAAATCCAACTTATAATGTGAAATGGAAGTATGTGGGTTGGCCCACGTAGCCGCAGCACAAATAGATTCTAAGGGCAACCTAGCCTGAAAAGCCACAGAAGTGGCTAAAGCTCTAGTGGAGTAACCTTTTGGTTTAACAAGTAATTCTTTATTCCTCAGTTGATAGATAAATGTGATGACAGATGTTAACCACCTGGACAAGGTTACTTTTGAGACTGGAAGACCTTGTTTACCCTCAGCATAGGAAAGGAAAAGTTGGTCCGATTTCCTGATATCTTTCATTCTGTGCAAATAAAAGTGTAGTTGCCTGTGAACATCTAACTGATGCAATTTGTATTCCGCCCTGTTGGAGTAGTTGGGAAAAAACACAAGAAGGTCTATGGACTGATTCAAGTTATTTTCCGAAGAGACCTTAGGAAGAAAGGAAGGATTAGTCCTGAGAGCAACCCTATCATTGTGGAACACTAGGTATTGAGGACGGGAACAAAAAGCCTGCAGTTCCGAAACTCTTCTGGCTGAAGTAATGGCTACCAGAAAGAGAGTTTTCCATGATAAAAACTTCAGGGAACAAGAAGCTGCAGGTTCGAAGGGAGGCAATATTAGAGAAGCTAAAATCAAATTTAGATCCCACGGAGGTGGAGGATCTCTTACTGGAGGCCTGAGCAGAGTGGTACCTTTGAGAAATGCTTTACACAGCTTATGCGACATGATATTATTTCCCGACAGGCCAATGTGAAAATTTGAAATTGCAGCTAACTGAACTCTAATTGCAGCGGAAGCGGACCCAGAATGGAATTGTTCCACAAGAAAATCCAAAATGTGGTGTATAGGGGCTGAAAAAGGGTCTATACTCTTAGTCTCTGCCCAGGAAGAAAAACATTTCCACTTACTAGCATAAGTTTTTCTAGTGGTAGACTTGTGCGATGATAAAATAATTTCCCACACAGACGGGGAAATATCTGGAAGCCTGGCTAAGGCTGGAAGTGGAGCAACCAAGCAGTGAGCTGGAGAGATTGCAGGGATTGGTGCAGCCCGCCCGATTAATGGATCAGAAGGTCTGGAACTGGGTCCAGAGTCCAAGGCTGCTCGAGAAGATGATGATGCAGGAATGGGAACCATATTTGTTGAGGCCAGTAAGGAGCAATGAGGATCATTTTACAGCCCAAAATGGTAGCTTTCTGTATCAGTTTTGGAATAAGGGGAAACAGAGGGTATGCATAAAGAAGTCCCTGAGACCAATCGTGGACTAGAGCATCTCTGGGGGAATGTCCGGGAAGTGGAAGGAGAGAGAAGAATTTGTTGCATTTGCTGTTGAAGGGGGTGGCAAAAAGGGCGCAGCAAGGCTGGTCCCATTTGCAGATTATTTGGTCCGCAACTACTTGATTCAGAGACCACTTGTGAGGCATAAGAATCGCTCTGCTCAGCCTGTCTGCTATGACGTTGGACTTCCCAGGGATGTGCGTTGCGATCAGAAACCACTGGGAAGTGATCGCCCACTGCCAGAGTCTGAGTGCTTCTCGACATAGGGGTTAGGACTTGTTTCCGCCCTGCTTGTTGATGTACCACACTACTGACATATTGTCCGTTTGAATTGCAATGGTCACAGTAGGAAGAGAGTCCTGTAGAGCTTGCAACGCTAGAAGCACGGCCCTCATCTCCAAGACATTTATGTGCAGGTGGTACTTGTGAGGTTGCCAGGTGCCTTGGACTGCCCTGCCCTGATAATGCCCCCCCCACCTGATCAGGGAAGCGTCCGTGGTAACCGTAGCAATTGGAGGGGGAAGTACAAATGGTCTGCCTAGGGGTACTGATGTGGAGACCATCCACCATGCAAGATGCTTTTTGCATGCTTCTGTGATCATAATCATGTGAGACATGGGAAGCTGCTGGAAGGACCATTGGGTGAAAAGCAGCCACTGGAGGATACTCATGTGAAAACGAGCTAGAGGAACAAGTATGATAGCTGCTGCCATGAGACCTAGAGTTTGGAGGACGAACCTGGCTTGAATTCTCTTGCATGCTAATAAGACCTGTACATGTTGACGAATCACTAATACCCTGTCTGGTGGAAGGCTCGCTGACATGTCTTTTGTATTTAAACTTGCGCCTATAAAGGTGATTGACAGGGCGACAATGCAGACTTTTTGAAATTTATTGAGATACCTAGTCTGGAGCAAGTGTCGATAGTGAAGTCTCTGGCTCGCAGAAGGTGATGCCTGGTGGTAGCAGTAAGGAGCCAGTCGTCTAGATATGGAAACACCTGGTGTAACTACTGACATGCATTTGGTGAACACCCGGGGGGTTGTAGTGAGACCAAATGGCAGAGCTCTGAACTGGTAATGGCTGGCTCCCAGAAGGAAGTGGAGGAATCTTCTGGAGCATCTGTCCATTTTGACGTGGTAGTACGCGTCCTGAAGATCTATAGAGCACATCAAATTGTCTTGACCCAGAAAGGGCATAATGGACTGTAGCGTGACCATCCGAAACTTGGTTCTTTGTACAGACCTGTTCAGTCTGCTGAGATCCAGAATGGGTCTCCAGTCCCCTGTCTTTTTTGGTACCAAAAAGAACCTTGAGTAAATTATGGATCCTTGCTGGTCTGCTGGGACTTGCTGGATGGCTCTTTTTCTTAGCAGTTCTGAAATTTCTTGTACTGCTTGATCCCTTAGATTGGGTGGAACATCTGGAAGGGACTTGTATGACTTTACGGGAGTGCGAACGAAGGGTATTCTGTAGCCTCCGGATATAACTGACCGTACCCATTTGCCTTGTGTTATGTCTTGCCAGGCTCTTGGGTACAGTGATAATCTTTCCCTGACTGCCTCTGGAGGTGAGCAGTCGGGCAACCCTTCAGGGTTGGTGGGAGGGCTTCTCAGAGAAGGATTCTCTGCTGCCCTGGTTTTGCAGACCCTGTCTGCCAGGAGGGCGGTGTCTATTATTGTTCCCTCCTCTGCCCCTGGATGGGAACTTACCACGTGTGTCCGGCAAGGCTCCCTGAGATTTCCGGAACCACATCTTTCTGCTCTTCTGACCCTTGGGATATGGTCTGGAAGGAGTGGAAAAACGGACTCCCACGGCAGAGAGAGTCTTGCCTTCCTGTTCACACCTGGTAAGGGTGTCCTTCACCTGTGATCCAAAAACAGAGGACCCATCAAAGGGGGTGTTGGTGAAAGACGCTCTGAAAGGTTCCGCAAAGTTACATAGCCGCATCCAAGCGTGTCTCCTTAGAGCAACACCTGTGCCTGTGGCTCTACTCGCACCATCGGCTGCATAAGAAATGAGCCTCATGGAGGAGTTCACCACTGAATTAAGAGTCGCCAGCTGGGAGACTGCTTTAGCCCAGCCCCCTCAGCTGATGGATCTTGGAGGGTATCTCCAAGCTCTTTAAGGAGATCCCTTTAAAGGCGGGTAAAGTAGCACAAGTAATTCAGAGACCTCATAGAAAAGGTTGCTGAAGAGAACATTCGCTTCCCGTATCTGTCCATCGTCCTGGACTCCTTGTTAGGAGGATGGACAGATGAAGAAGTTTCAGCCAACTCCTTCTTCGTGGCCACTGCTACCACCATGGCATCAACAGGGACACCTTTGGTCAAAAACTGTTTATCCTGTGGTGCCGTTATGAATTTAGCGGGCCTTCTAGGGGTGGGTTCCACTGTGTCTGGAGCTGACCACGCCTTCCGAGCCACCACGGACATGAGTGGGTCGAAAGGCGGAGACACCCAGGAGGTGGAAGATCGGGATCCAAACGCATCCAGGAATACCGACTCATCCTCAGAGGGGCTTAGGGCAGTCCAGTTCCCCCCTGCCTAAGCATCTCAAGGATGTCTGAAAAGGAGACATCTTCAGAGGGGGATCTCGGGGACCCCTCCGAATCCTCCAAGTCGGTATCTGATGTGACAGACTCAGGGGAGTCAACATGCTTCCTCTTGCATTTCCTCTTACAAGGTGGCTTATCTGAATGATCAGGGGAGGCCTCGGAAGAGGAAGATACACCCAAGGGGGTGCCCTGGAGCGTTGGTTCCCCATGCCTGGAGTCTGGAGGAGGGACAGAGGTACACGCAGGCACCATAGTGGGAGGAGTCAGTGGGGATGATCGTGGGGCTGACTCAGGAGCCAGCATGCTCCTCATGACCTCGAAGGCATCCCTGTTCAGATGCCGAGAAGGCTCCAGTTCCAAAGAGACCAGAATCCCTCTCCGCACCGAGGGGGACAGCTCCGAAGCCAATGTAGGAGGCGAGCTCACCTGCGCCGAATCTCCGAAAGGGAGAACGGGATCGGACAAGGGTCCGATGCCACTCGCCCCCTTGGAGCCGACGAGGGAGTCTCGGCGCCCAGACCCTTCCAAGGACGGAACCAAAGAAGTGATCGGAGCCGACGATGGAACCGAAGCAGAAGGTATCAGTGCCGATGGTTCCATGACCCGAACCCCAACGAACTCCGGCTCCGAGCTCAAGGAAGGAGTCGGAGGATGAATAGCTGCAGATATGGGTGGAGCCAACACCTGATGAGGGGGGCTGGACAACATTTTTGCTAGGGCCTGTGATTTTAACAGTCTACTGACCACTCTCTCCACATCATGATCGGATAGTCTTGAGGACCGAGAAGAGTGGGACCGATGACTGTGCTCTGACTGGAGCAGAGGAGACCTCAGAGCAGAGTGTATCGACTCCAGGGAGGGAGACCTAGATCTCTTTCGATTCCCAGTCGGCTCCGAAGGTAGAGTCGGAACCGACTGGGAGGCAGGTAAATCGGTTCCGGCCAGAACCGAGGCTGAAGGAACAGCTTCACCCATCGACGGCTCCGAACTGGGAGCCGAAGATTTTGGTGGCTTAGAGGCCTTCACAGGCTGAGTCTTTGCCAGTGAATCCTGTTTAAGTAATCCACGTAGGATTAACTTATTTTTACGCTCCTGCAGGACTCTTGGGCTGAAGGCATGGCAAACCGAACAAGAGTCCTACAGGTGCATGGCGCCGAGACAATAGACACAAGTGTGACCATCTGTCAGAGACATCTTCTGACAGCATGAATCACACTTCTTGAATCCAGACACCTTGGTATCCTTGGACATACTTAAAGAAGGGAATACCAAACACCATACACAACTATAACAATTTGAGTATAATAACTATAACACACACACAAAGTTACCACACCCATAAACAGTCAATGATACACACAAAAGTCTAACTCTAACAACAACAAATAGACTAAACTAAGTAAATACTAACTATATATATATATATATTTTTTTTTTTTTTGGAGAAAAAATAGGTTAGCCTCTAACTTAAACGGCTACTTCAGAAAAGACAGAGGGGGGAGGGTAAAACTCTCTAACTAAAACGAGTTTTCTGAAGGGATAGGGGAAGTTTAAGAAAGAAAGCTACAAATATATATATGTATCTAAAGATTAACTAGTATAAACAATCTACACTAACAAACTATCAATTTTTATCATGAAACGACTAAATAATGAAAATATACGACCTGAGCCAGTAGACAACCTCGCAGCAGAAGCTGCAAATGAGATCTGGATATCTAGCGCCAGGCATCATGGGATATGGGGTGGCCTCGAGCCAGTATGCAGCTCTCGAGCTTTTGAAGATGGCCGAGTCAGAGCCGAGGATCAGCTCCGAACCAACCAACCAACAAGAATGAAGGCTAGATAAGACAACTTAACATCATTTTCACCTGGAATTGAATGGTTTGTATCTGAGAAAGAGGAAGTGAAGCTATTTGGATGACTGTATTGAAATGAGCACTGACTAATTCTTAAGTCTGAGTTAGAGTGAGCTGCGATTTGTGGTAATTGACAGATATTCCCAAACAGGAGCACAACTGAAGTAAATAGTCCCTTGCTTGAATCAGTTTTTGCACGGAGCAGTAAATAAGAGCCAGTCATCCAGGTACAGAAACACTATGAATCCCAGCAGTCTCAGGTCAGCTGCTAAGGCTGCCACGCACTTGGTGAACACCCTGGTGGCTGTGGTGAGACCAAAGGGCAATGCTCCGAACAGGTAATGACTGGCTCCCATATGGTTCATCTGTTCATTTTGATTTGATAGTATGCATCTTGAAAATCTACTGAGCACATCCAGTCGTCCTTGTGCCGAAATAGCAGAATGGACTGAACCTTGACCATCCAGAACTTTGTGTACTGAACTAATTTATTTAGTTTGCTGAGATCCAAAACTGGTCTCAAGTCTCCTGTCTTTTTTGACAGTAAAAAGAATCTTGAATAAGTTCCAGACT
Source organism: Protopterus annectens (assembly GCF_019279795.1). Taxonomy (NCBI): domain Eukaryota; kingdom Metazoa; phylum Chordata; order Ceratodontiformes; family Protopteridae; genus Protopterus; species Protopterus annectens. The sequence continues at coordinate 1,918,924,335 of NC_056743.1, read as the reverse complement.
CTCTCTGGTCTGGGGGACCTCTTGGATTACTCTTTTTTTTTCTAGCAGGTTTTTTAACTCTAAGGAAGCTACTTCTCTCTGACTGGGTGGAACATTGAGGATTTTCTTCGGAACTGATGGCAGGGGTTGGGAGAATGGTATAATATAACCTATGGATATTATCCTTCACAGCCATGAATCTTTTGTGATATCTAGCCAGGCTCACTAGTACAGGAATAGATGACCCCTAACTCCCTCCAAAGACAGACAGTGGGGCCTCCATTTAGTACTGCTGATAGGACTTGTCTGAGAAAGAATCTTTAGATCCTTTATAATGATGACCACCTCTACTGTAAGGCTGTGTCTTCCATTTGAGTTGCCCCCTCTGCCCCTGATGGAACTCTCTTCAGATGGATCTTGATAGGACCATGGGATTTCATGAACCACATCTTTCTACCATCTTGTTGGATCCTAGAAAAGGACTGCAGAGGAGAAGAAAAATGTACACCCATAGCAGACGGGGTCTTCTCTTCTTGTTCTCACTTAGAGAGTGTATCTTTCACTTTGTGGTCAAACAACGAGGTTCCATCAAAGGATGCATTGACAAAAGATTTGAAGTGTTCCAAAAAAAATCACACAAGGGTATCCAGGCATGTCTCCTAATAGAAATGCCTGAAGCCACTGCCTGTGAGGTACCTTCAGCAGCATGAGAGATCATCCTCATAGACGAATTGGAAACAGACTGAAGGGTAGCCAACTGCAAGGAAATGGTATTCCCTTCCTTGGAAGATATGGAACCAGAAAGAGATTCGGTAAGCTCCTTGATCAAATCTCTCTGGAGTCTGCTAAAATGTGCCAAATAATTCAGCAACTTAATTTATTTTATTTTTATTTTACAGTTGTTTACCAGGATAGTCCAACTCAGCTAGTAGCCCATTTTCACCAGTCACCCGGGGAGAAAAGCTCCGGAGATAGTGGCATAAGTAGTAATTAGTTATACAAAAAACAATGGTACCAAAATGCTAAGCATTGCTATCAAATATTACACACATATTAAAAAATAACAGCAGGTACATTCCATTATCAAATGGGCAAACAAGACAGGCAAGTACAGAACAGATAAAAATAAGTATGTGTTGCTTATTAACTACTGTAAGACACTAATAGTGGAATAGGGAGTGAATGAGGAAAGAAAGGGAGATGGAAGGAGATTAAGAGGGAAGGTCACTGAAGCATAGATACACTTCCCAAACTTGTCCAGTGCCCTAGACTCCCTGTTAGAGGGATGGACAGAGGTACTCTTTTCTGTTAGTTCCTTTCTTGTAGCTGCCGCAACAACCATGGCATCAACAGGTACTCCTTTACTCCAGTGTGGGAGTCTTTGGGTGGCACAAGGATCTTGTCTGGTCTCTTGGGTATAGGCTCAATGGTGTTTGTTCCTTCCATGCCTGCTGAGAAACAAGGATCGTGTCTGGTCTCTTGGGTATAGGCTCAATGGTGTCTGGTTCCTTCCACACTTGGAACCAACCACCTCTTTCTATAAGGAGTTTCAGGATGACTCCAAAGAAGACATCATCATGTGGTGATCTGGGGGACCCTTCCCCCACATCAAAATCAATGTCTTCTGTGACAGACTCTTGTAGGGAATCTAAGTGCCTCCTTTTGAACGTTCTCTTCTGAGGAACCTCCTTGGTGGAATGCTCCAGGGTGGTATCATAAGAGATAACGATACCCTGTTGTGTGGCCTAGAGACTGATTTGGGCTGGCTGTCCAGGTGGAATGGATGAATAAGGCTCTGGATACAAAAATCAAATGAGACAAGAAAGTCTGATCCAAGGAGGACAGGGTTGTTTCAACTCTAGGCATACAGAATACTCCCTCCACTACTTCAAAGGCAGAAAACCTGGGAGAAGCAGAAACCAATGGCTGATCAGACAAAGAAGGTTCAAGGATCATTTGTTCCCACTGTCCCGCAAGCAAACCACCAGAGGAGGGAGTTGGAGCTGAGCTATCTAATGCAGATGCTCTGTGAGGAAGAGACAGCTCTGACAAGTTTGGAGTAGACTCCAAAACCCTGCAGCCGGCAACCGTACTTCGGCTCTGAGAGTCGTCTGGCTCTCAGGTAGTCTGTGCCAGACAAGTCACAGAAAACACTGGAGTCAAAGAAGCCAAGATGTTCAGATCCAAGGAAGACAACCTCAAGGCTTTCACATCTGATGGTTCAGAAACCAAAGCACAGATCGAAGGAAGAGATATGATAGGTGGTGTGGCTTTATACAAGCTCTCTGGACCCAATGGGGTCAGAGCCAAAAGGACTCCCATTTGAATTTGCGTTGTGAGGAACTTCTTCATCATCCTATCCACATCTGCTTTGGATAGGCTTCTGGAGCACTGAAGAGAGATGTTGTCTAGGAGACTGTTTGACAAATGGTGAAGGAAGTCTGCATGTGATAGGCTCCAAGACCATAGCTGAAGAATGGACCCATAGGGAGCTTTTAGGTCTTAGCTTCAGATCCAAAACAGTTGGATCAGATTTTCTTGAAAGTTTAGCCGGTGGCTCAGATGAAAGAGCTGAAGTCGATGCCAAAGTAGGAGGGTGAGCCAGGGATCTCTTGCAAGAATTCTTGGCAACAGAATCACCCTTCTTATCTTGTTTCTTGGAGGGTTGAGCCCCAGCAGCCATACAGGAATGTTTAAAAGGAATCAGACCCCCTAAGTATCAATTTGTTCTTCTTATCTATTAATGCTCGAGAGTTAAAACCCTTGCATATCTTACAATCAGCGTCTAGGTGTTTTGGGTCTAGACAATATACACACTCTTTGTGGGCTTCTACATTGGAGATTTTATGCCCACATGCCACACATTTCTTGAAACCAGATGGCTTGTCTGACATACTTAAAAATTAAGAGTAAAAGAAAAGATAGAAAGGATTTTTTTTTTAATTCAAGAAGAAGAAAAGAAAGGATATGAAGAAAAGAGAAATGATTTACCAATGTTGGCAATGAGAAGTACTATCAAAGTACAAAAGGTAAAGATAAAGAACTAGCAGCAGTGGTATTAAATGGCACCCAAAGAGTACAAGAAAAGTGGACTAATATATTAAAGGGTTAAAAGGTGGAAATAGAAATTAATAATGAAAAGGGGTAGTTAAGAAAGTAAAATTTAGTAGAAAAGTTATACCCAAAGCTTGACAGCTTACAATCTACATCTGATCATAATGTCAGCAAACAAGATCTGGGGTATGTTAGGTTGGTGGGGCATTATGGGTAAAGGGAGGAGCTCGAGAGTTCAAGTGTTCTACAATCTAGAAGAAGTGGCCAAGTCAGATCTGAGGATCAGATCCAGACCCAACTGTTGAGGAATGAATGAAAATGACAACATCAAATCATATATTATCTCATTGCATGAAGGAGGAAAACCAGTGGAATTATTCAACTATCAAACCATAGCCATACTATCCCTTGTCAAAAATCATAGAAAGTTGCATACATTCCTAACTGTTAAAGTATCTCCTAGATAATGGCCTACCCTTTCCCAACCAACATGGCTTTTGTCCTTTGCACAGCACCACTACAGCTCTTCTCTCCTTCCGCAACACAGTAAATAAACTTAGGGAAGAAGGCAAACTAGTATTTCTCATATTCCTGGATCTACTTGAAACCGTTTAATACAGTCACTCATAATAAACTAATACAAATATTACTCTCACTCAGTTTCTCCATCTCTACCCTAAAATTGTTTAAAAACTATCTTTTAAATAGGGGAAATGGCAAACATAATACTCATCTTATATAGCCATAACCATTGGTGTCCCTCAGAGCTTAACCCTAGATCCCTTCCTCTTTGATACTTTTATAAACAACCTCCATACTGCAGTGGGGTAATGCTCTCTGGTTCAGTATGCAGATGACTGCTTTAATCTGCTCAGCTCCAAGTATGCTATACTAGAAAATATTACATAACAATCTTACTTCTCCATCAAATCTTTTCTGAACCAATGTAATCTTCTACTGACCCCAAAGAAAACAACAATTCTACTTTTCATTCCAAAACAATACTCTGACCTCAAAAAAACTTTACTACATTATTTGCACAAAATATTAAATTTGAGGTTGTCACATACTGAACTACTTAGTTACCATACATGATAATCTAAAATTTGACATACACACCAAAAATACTATCAAAAAGCCCCATATAAAACTAGCTCTCCTCTATATAGCATCTCCCTACCATGCCTTGCAATCTAGAAAGACCACTGTCCTCTTATATCAGTTGCCAGGTTTCTCATATGCCTCTCCCTTACCCACAAATGTAAATCCCTCCATTTTAATAACACTGGAAGAATGTTATAATAAAATGGCAAAATTTGCAACCCATCATTCAAGTAAAGGTGATCATCACCTAGCACTCAAAAAATTAAACTGGTTGGAATTCGTATATTAACTCAATCCACTTAAACTAGTCCTAAGTATACTTCTTCACCCAAATAATTGTCCAGCACTGAAGACAGTAATGCTGTCGTACTGTCCATCAAAAGCTCTTAGTTTTAAGGGGACATATCTTGCCTTAAGTCCGTAGACCATATAATAAACACGGTGAAGCAAGTTATTCAAAGCACAACCAACTTCCACTCACGTATGGCATGGTGCATGGCCAACAAAAGACTCTGAAACCAAAATATGGCCAGCACTTGATTGATGTAGATATAATTTATTCAATTCCACATTCAACACAAGCTTTCTTCAGTGAAGATCAAAAAAACATCAAGTGATATTTGATTCACCAAACTACATATAATACATGTACCATCAAAAAATCCTCCCAAAAAATATAACACAGCCAATCAAATTACATAAAACCAGGTGGAAATAAAGCACCTAATTTTACATCCAGGTCCGTTTCTTATTAAGTAAAATGTCATGCCATCCCAATTTATTAGAACTACGAAGACATATTCTGTCAATAGCAATGAACCCAAAACTAGCAGTAGAATGTTTGATCAAAAGTTTATATAACATTTGATTTTACTTATTTAACATTTGTTTACTGGGGAAGTCCAACTTGGAACAAAGCCAATTTTCAGTGGAGGTCTGGGGAGATACGCTCCAGACGCATGTTTTTGTGTTAGATGTGTGACAACTGTGTGACAATTTTTGATATCGCTAAAATGTTCAAAAATCTGTGTTTTAAATTGGTGGGATGTTTTGTCTACATAAAAGGCAGAAACCCCACAAACAGCTAAATAAATCACCCATTCTGAAATACATGTACTAAAAGATCTGATGTCAAAAAACCGAGAAGTGTTGGCAGAGGAAAACTGTTTCATTTTTAAAACTGCTTTGCAAACTGAACAATGATCACAAGGGTGACAACCCTCCAGTGGAGCTCCATCCTACGTGCGTTGTCCATCTAGCCCAACCAATGTAACCCTTCTTATAATGATTAAACTGATTACCTACTGTGCTACTACATATAAAGGAAAAACAACATTTTGAAGGAATCAAATCTACCAACTTCTTTTCTGATAATAGAATATCTCAATGTTTAGATATTAAATTCTGAAAAGCTGAAAGAATTTTTCCCAAATGCAGCAACAAATCTAAGAGTAAAATTCTGTTCTCTTCTTCTGCTATATTTCAATAATTTAGATCTATTAAAAGTTTTGGCAGCATGATAGGCTCTCTATATATCCTGACACCTATAGCGTCGGTGATTAAACCACTGAAAAAGAAGTCGTGTGTGCTGATCTAACTCCTCAATACTAGAATAGATTCTTTTGATTCTTAAAAATTGTGATTTTGGAATATTTTTAATGATATGAGGGGGAATGGCAACTAGAGGCATCCAAAAAAGAATTATAATTATACTGTTTTCTACAAAATGGAAGTGGTTAAAGTTCCATCCTTATTTTTAGACCAATACATCAAAAAAGATATCTTTTTAAGGTCATAGTTGACACTAAACTGCAATCCCATTTATTATCATTAAGATATTGTACAAATTCTTGTCCAAATTAACATCAGACTTCACACCAGCGAACAGTCATCCAAATATCTCCACCATATGTCCATGGCATCAAGATAAATATTATGGCTTGTATCATATATGAGTTATTGCTCCAAAAAACTATAAATGAAGCCTCATAAATGGGGGCAAAAAATGTTTCCATCAATGTGGCTTTTAACTGTAAAAAACATTCTCCATTAAAATAGAAAACATTTTTGGTTAACACATGCTCCGTTAAATATATAAAAAAATGTGTTAAATCCAGGACTATATATGGATATTCTCTCAAGCCAATATTGCAATGCCATCAACGCAGCCCAATGTGGAATGTTAGTATATAGAGCCTTCACATCTACCAATCATCCTCCAACTGTGCCACTTGGGGGTATCTTGTATCCTGAATTGAACATCTGCTAGTAAAGGTTTCAAATGTAATGTCAAAATGGCAGACAAAGATTCAGTCAAAGAACTACAACCCGACACAATGGGTCTGCTGGGGGGACCAATATGAATCCTTATGTAAAAGTGTTGTGGGGAATCAACTGATATACCACTTCCTTAAGTATAATACCTTCCTTTAAAGCTATTTAAAAAAAACATCCAAATCATAGTTAAATTTTAAAGTGGGATCTAAAACCATTCTCTGATAAAAACGGTTGCCCAACGATTGTATATGTGCTTCTCTTAAATACATATCCCAGTCCCACACCACTACTGCCCCACCTTTGTCAGCCTGATTAATGACAATATTCTTATTAGTTAGCAAAGTCTATAAAGCTTTCCTCTGAGAATTAGAAAGATTATTATGATGTGTAACACCATAATAAAAGTTAAAATGTAAGTCCTTAAGAACACTTCATAGGGGGAACAAAATGAGATGCCTTAAAATGAAATTAATTGTCCCTGGATGGATCATTTTTACCATCAAAAAACAACTTTAAATTTAGTGTTCTACAAAAAGCCATTAAATCTTGGACTAACACTTCTTCAGGAACTGAACAAGCTGGAATAAAATTCAAACTTTTATTTAAAACATCCACATTATCCATGGATAAACTAACAGAGGAAATATTATGTAAAATATGACAATTTGTTAATTCAGAATTATCAGATGCAATAGAGCATCCAAAGTGGAAGGCTCTGTTGAGATGTCTGTGTCTAGCACTTATCCTGAGTTTAAAGAGTTCAGTATATTTTTCTTCTTGACTGCCGGAAGCTGTAAAATAGAAGTTATGTACTTACCATAACGCTCCATGTGAGTTGTTTATCTCCTTTATTCTCACTGATAGGTTCGAGCCGATCCTCAGCCTGACATGGCCGATAGCAAAGCTCAAGGTTTGCCAGTAGCTGAGACCAAGCCCTTATCCCACAATGCACTGCGGGAATTACCTCAGATCTAGTTTGCTGAATAACAGTATTTAAAGAACACTTCCCAAAGGGGAATAACCAGGATGGTACTAGCCTCTAAGTCAACAGTCAGCCAGGGGAAGGAGGGAGGACGTGAGAATAATAAAGAGATAAACACAGTTGTTAAATCTCACCATTTATTCTCACTGATGGGTAGCGTCCCTAGCACCCTGAATCCTGGGTGGCTCATGGGAGTTCTTCAGTACCAGAACCAAAGGAAGACCTGTCCCTGAAGCCTTATCCACTTTGTAATGTGTGATAAAAGTATGAGGCTTAGACCAAGTGGGTGCAGTGCAAATATTGTCAAGGGGCAATTTAGCTTGAAAAGCAGACGTGAGACGGCTCTGGTAGAATGAGCCTTAGGTTTGTGTATTAATGGCATGCTCCGTTCTCATAAACAAAGGATATGCAATCGGATAACCATTTAGATAAAGTTGTTTTAGCCACTGGATAGCCTTTCTTGCTTCTGAAAAGGATACAAAAGTTGATCTGATTTTCTAATATCCTTAGTTCTGTCAAGATAAAATCTGGTGAACATCAAGTTTGTGCAGCATATATTCCAATTTGCTAGAGTGGTAAAAAGACTGACAGCTCAATGACCTGATTGATATTTGATTCAGACTTTAGGTAAAAATGAGGGGTTTGTTCTGAGAGATACTCTATCAGCATGGAAAATCATGTAAGGTGGTCTGATAGATAATGCTTGACGTTCTGACATTCTGCAGGCAGAAGTAATGGTCACAAGAAATATTGTTTTCCAGGATAAAAATTTGAGCTCACAAGAAGACGCTGGCTCAATAGGAGGAAGAATAATTTGAGACAGCATAAGGTTTAAATTCCAGGGAGCATAGGGAATTTTGATTGGAGGTCTCGTATGAAGAATTTAAGAAAAGTCAGATAATTTATGGCCCATAACATTTGAGCCACCAAAACCAAGGTGAAAATTTGAGATGGCAGCTAACTGAACTCGAACTGTAGCAGCTGCTGCACCTTCCTTAAAAATTTTTGTCAAAAATTCTAAAATAGAAGATAGCGGAGCTCGGAAAGGGTCAATGTTCTGCGTGTTGACCCAAACTGAGAACCTTTTCCATTTACTGCTATATAATTTCCTGGAAGATGGCTTGTGAGAAGACAAGAGAACTTGTCTTGTATCTTCTGAAATTGAATGAAGCCTGGCAATTAGGAGAAGTGGATTAGCCAAGCAGTCAGTTTCAGGGACTGCAGTGAAGGAAGAAAGTCCCCTGAAGGTCCGGAACTGGGACCAGGATCCATGGACCTTCCAACAGATGATGGTGGAAAAACAGAAACCAAATCTGTCGAGGCAGTAAGCTGCCTGTCCCAGGCCACATAACGCAAGCACTCAGGTCTCTCAACAGCAGGTACAAATATGACTCAGTCATTGTCCACGCTGGTGTAAACGACCTGAGACGTACCTCCTTGGACTACATGAAAAGAGACATTGAGGAGCTCTCTGATTATGTAGCCCAGGCAGGTATGACCCTGACCTTGAGCAGTATCCTACCTTCACCAAGAATGATGCCACAATACAGAGATAAGATGATCAGCTTTAACAATTGGCTTAAACTCTGGTGTCATTCAAAGGGGATCCAATGTCTGTCTGCCTGGGATGACATGCTGGACAAGCCACGCTGCTTCGCAAGGGACGGCTTGCACCTGTCACCCTGGGCTTCGGATATTGGCAAAGGCTCTTGCCACCCCATAGTGCCTTTTTAGGCAAGGCTCAAATTCTAAACCTACCACCCTAGAACAGAAAAAAGGAAAAAAAACTAAGGGTAATGCTGCTCAATGCCAGAAGTCTAAATCTGAAAATGCACGCACTCGAGGCCCTTCTCAGTATGGAGAACATCGATGTCTGTGCAGTGACAGAAACCTGGTTCAAGGCTCCTGAGAGCACCCCAGCACTATCAGGTTTTACCTCTTATCATGCGTTCCGCCCCAAAATCCGGACAATACCAAGAAAGGAGGGGGTATCCATATTCATCAAAGACACCCACACCTCAAGACTGGTGGCAACGCACGATGCATCGGAGACCATCCAGGTGCAATTAACCATAGGCAAGACTGCTCTGCAAATTGTAGCATGTTACAGGCCACCCTCACAAACTCAGGAACCTCACATGGCCTTCCTGAAAACACTAGAGGATAAATGTATCACCAAACACCATCATACTAGGTGACTTCAATTACCCTGATATAGACTGGGAACACTACTCAAGCCCAAACACCCTAGCCCAAAAGTTCCTGGAATTCATAAACTCAAATGCCATGGAACAACTAGTCACCATCCCACAAGAGGAGAAAACATACTTGATCTCATCATCACGAACATGGGAGCACAATGTTCAACACCGGAAGTATACCCTCACTGGTGAGATCAGATCACAAACTAATCAGCTGGAGGTCCTCATCCCACCCCACCTGAAATAAAAGACCTCAGTAAAGAACTTCTCGAAAGCCGACTTCTCACTTCTAAAGACTAGTCTCGTCTCCTTTAAGGCACCCGAGCCGACGGAAAACAGTACTCAAGCCGCTGAATCACTTACAAATGCCTTCTACCAGCACTTGCAGGACTGCATGGATAAGGCAATCCCAAGCAAAACGAAGACTCTTTGTACCAAAGGCAAGCGTCCACTCTGGTGGACCCCAGCCATAAACAAACTCTACAACAAAAGGAGGAAGCTACTACAAGATAGAGCAAAATCCTTAAAAGGTAAGACACCCTTGATCACTATAAGTAAAAAACTAAGAGCTCTCATAAAATCATCCAAAGCAAATTTTGAGAGAAAAATAGCTAAAGACTCAAAAGACAATCATAAGGCCTTCTTTAGCTATGTTAGAAACCTGGGAGGAAACTCCCAGATATGCTCAGAACTAGTTCAAAATGATGTGAAGATTACTGATCCTACAGACATTGCCAACATACTGGCTGACAGGTTCAGTGCAAACTCCCCTCCCCAAAAGGAGAGATATCTATACCAAGCGATTGCAGCCCCCAAACATCTCCAACGCCCAAGTGAGAACTGCTCTCTCCAAAGCAAAAACACAGCATCCATGGGACCTGATGGTGTCCCCGGCTGTGTGCTCCACGAACTCAACGAGGAATTAAACCCACAGCTAGGACAGCTGTTTAATCATAGTCTTACCTCTGGATACGTGCCCAGGAGTGGCGCACTGCAACTGTGGTCCCACTTCACAAAGGCGGTGCCTCCACTGACCCTGGAAATTACCGCCCATTAGCTTGACAAGCCTTATCTGCAAAGCCATGGAGAGGATCATAATGGACCTCATAAATAAAGACATAGGGAATTTGCAGACTTTGGATCCATCCCAGTTTGGCTTTGTCAAAGGCAGATCATGCCTTCTAAACTTGGTTGACTTTTGAAACAGTCACCAAAGCCATTGATGAGGAAAGGCAGTCCATACAGCCTACCTCGATCTGGCGAAGGCCTTTGATACAATACCCCACTCGGGTATCATTGAAAAACTCATCAGCTTAAATGTTAACCCACACATCACAAGATGGGTTGCAAACTGGCTGAGTGACAGAACCCACAGGGTCAGAGTTGCTGGCGCCATGTCAGACTCAAAGCCTGTCACAAGTGGTGTACCACAGGGCTCAGTCCTGGGCCCACTCATGTTTGGCATCTACTTTCCAAGTACAAGCAAACACAGGAGGGTTATGGCTGACAAAGTTTGCAGATGACTGCAAACTGGGCCATAGTAGAAAACACATCTGACACAGATATCCTTCAGAAGGGTCTCACAGAAACGGATAACTGGTGCCAGAGCCATGGCCTAAAGTTAAATGCCAAAAAATGCATAGTCATACCCTTCGGGAAAAACAAGGTTACCCCTAGCTACCAAATAGGTGGCAATCCACTGAGTACAGAAGAAGTTATCAGGGACCTGGGGACCCAGGTTGATAGTAGTCTGTCATTCGACACCCATGTAGCTAAAGTAGTTAGGAAGACCTTCTACATTGCCCACCTTATCATGAAGGGATTCTCATCTAGATCAAGGGAGGTCATAGTCTCCTATACTCATCACTCATCAGACCAATGATTGAGTACAATGCCCCATTCGGAATGTATCTGACCCGACACTTGCAGCAGCTGGAGAGGCCACAAAAGTTCCTCACCAAAAGGATAAAGGGTCTCAAACATCTGTCCTATGCTGCCCGACTGAAAGAACTCCAGCTCTATTCAGTCGCCACCGCTTGCTCAGAGGTGACCTTTGCCTAACATACAAGGCCATGTCAAACCCAGATTTGATGAATATGCTTCACCTCAAAAAATCTAGATCCGTCAGAGCCACAAGGGCGGGAGACTTAAACCTCGACACGGCTATTAATAGGACGTGCTGGAGGGATAGATTCATCACCCAAAGACTCCCTATGCTGTGGAATAAAATCCCGGTATATGTGAGGCAGAGCACCTCGATGGCCTTGTTCAAGAGAAATCTTGACCAATGGATGGGAGATCGCAGATATACCCCAGGGATTACCTCAGTGTCACTGCTCAACAGAGGCACAGCAAAATAATGGGTATAGTTCCCCATACTAAAGGGGTGGCGTAAGCCACAAAACTATGGGCTAGGCTTGTAAATGCCCTCGGGCAGATAGCCTAGTATGAACCTCTGAACCTATGAACCTATGAAAAGTGTTGTGGGGAATCAACTGATATACCACTTCCTTAAGTATAATACCTTCCTTTAAAGCTATTTAAAAAAAACATCCAAATCATAGTTAAATTTTAAAGTGGGATCTAAAACCATTCTCTGATAAAAACGGTTGCCCAACGATTGTATATGTGCTTCTCTTAAATACATATCCCAGTCCCACACCACTACTGCCCCACCTTTGTCAGCCTGATTAATGACAATATTCTTATTAGTTAGCAAAGTCTATAAAGCTTTCCTCTGAGAATTAGAAAGATTATTATGATGTGTAACACCATAATAAAAGTTAAAATGTAAGTCCTTAAGAACACTTCATAGGGGGAACAAAATGAGATGCCTTAAAATGAAATTAATTGTCCCTGGATGGATCATTTTTACCATCAAAAAACAACTTTAAATTTAGTGTTCTACAAAAAGCCATTAAATCTTGGACTAACACTTCTTCAGGAACTGAACAAGCTGGAATAAAATTCAAACTTTTATTTAAAACATCCACATTATCCATGGATAAACTAACAGAGGAAATATTATGTAAAATATGACAATTTGTTAATTCAGAATTATCAGATGCAATAGAGCATCCAAAGTGGAAGGCTCTGTTGAGATGTTTGTGTCTAGCACTTATCCTGAGTTTAAAGAGTTCAGTATATTTTTCTTCTTGACTGCCGGAAGCTGTAAAATAGAAGTTATGTACTTACCATAACGCTCCATGTGAGTTGTTTATCTCCTCTTTATTCTCACTGATAGGTTCGGAGCCGATCCTCAGCTCTGACATGGCCGATAGCAAAGCTCAAGGTTTGCCAGTAGCTCGAGACCAAGCCCCTTATCCCACAATGCACTGCTGGAATTACCTCAGATCTAGTTTGCTGCGAATAACAGTATTTACATATATATATATATATATATATATATATATATATATATATATATATATATAAACATATACATACTCTTTTATGTATTTCTACCAAGAACACTTCCCAAAGGGGAAGAAGAAATATTGAATAACCAGGATGGTACTAGCCTTTAAGTCAACAGTCAGCCAGGAGGGGGAAGGAGGGAGGGACGTGAGAATAAAGGCGAGATAAACAATTCACATGGAACATTATGGTAAGTACATAACTTCTATATGTGAAGTTGTTAAATCTCGCCATTTATTCTCACTGATGGGTAGCGTCCCTAGCACCCTGAATCCTGGGTGGCTCATGGGAGTATGTTCTTCAGTACCGTAGAACCAAAGGAAGACCTGTCCCTTGAAGCCTTATCCACTTTGTAATGTGTGATAAAAGTATGAGGCTTAGACCAAGTGGGTGCAGTGCAAATATTGTCAAGGGGCAATTTAGCTTGAAAAGCAGAAGACGTAGAGACGGCTCTGGTAGAATGAGCCTTAGGTTTGTGTATTAATGGCATGCTCGCGTTCTCATAAACAAAGGATATGCAATCGGATAACCATTTAGATAAAGTTGTTTTAGCCACTGGATAGCCTTTCTTGCTTCTGAAAAGGATACAAAAAGTTGATCTGATTTTCTAATATACTTAGTTCTGTCAAGATAAAATCTGAACGGTCTGTGAACATCAAGTTTGTCCAGCATATATTCCAATTTGCTAGAGTGGTTGGGGAAAAAAGACTGACAGCTCAATGACCTGATTGATATTTGATTCAGAACGGACTTTAGGTAAAAATGAGGGGTTTGTTCTGAGAGATACTCTATCAGCATGGAAAATCATGTAAGGTGGTCTGATAGATAATGCTTGACGTTCTGACATTCTGCAGGCAGAAGTAATGGTCACAAGAAATATTGTTTTCCAGGATAAAAATTTGAGCTCACAAGAAGACGCTGGCTCAATAGGAGGAAGAATAATTTGAGACAGCATAAGGTTTAAATTCCAGGGAGCATAGGGAATTTTGATTGGAGGTCTCGTATGAAGAACGCCTTTAAGAAAAGTCTTAGATAATTTATGGCCCATAACATTTGAGCCACCAAAACCAAGGTGAAAATTTGAGATGGCAGCTAACTGAACTCGAACTGTAGCAGCTGCTGCACCTTCCTTAAAAATTTTTGTCAAAAATTCTAAAATAGAAGATAGCGGAGCTCGGAAAGGGTCAATGTTCTGCGTGTTGACCCAAACTGAGAACCTTTTCCATTTACTGCCATATAATTTCCTGGAAGATGGCTTGTGAGAAGACAAGAGAACTTGTCTTGTATCTTCTGAAATTGAATGAAGCCTGGCAATTAGAAGAAGTGGATTAGCCAAGCAGTCAGTTTCAGGGACTGCAGTGAAGGAAGAAAGTCCCCTGATGGGTGCGTCAGAAGGTCCGGAACTGGGACCAGGATCCATGGACCTTCCAACAGATGATGGTGGAAAAACAGAAACCAAATCTGTCGAGGCCAGTAGGGGGCTATGAGTATAACAGTCTTTCCCAGCGATTTTGCTTTCTGTAAAAATCTGGGTATTAACGGGAAGGGTGGAAATGCATAAAGGAGACCCGGGGGCTAATCGTGTAGAAGTGCATCTCTCGGGGGATGACCGGGAGGTGGTATTAGGGCAAAGTAGCTTCTGCATTTTGAATTGATGTGGCTGGCAAAAAGGTCGCAGCAAGGCTGGCCCCATTTGCAGAAAATCAACTCTGCAACCTGTTGTTTGAGAGACCACTTGTGAGGGAGCAATATCGCCCTGCTTAGCTTGTCCGCTATCACGTTGGATTTCCCCGGGATGTGTGTTGCTAACAGAAAACGCTGGGATGACACAGCCTATTGCCAGACCATGAGGGCTACTCGACAAAGGGGGTAAGACTTGGTTCCGCCTTGTTTGTTCAAGTACCAGACTACTGACATGTTGTCCGTCTGAATTGCAATAGTTCCTAGAGGAAGAGAGCCCTGAAAGTACTGCAACGCCAGAAGTACCACTCTCAACTCTAGAACACTGATGTGCAGATGTGATTCTTGATCTGTCCATGTGCCTTGGGCAGTCTTTCCCTGAAAATGCCCCTCTCACCTATCAGGGAAGCATCCGTGGTCACAGTGGTTACTGGGGGGGGGGGTCTTCCAATTGTGACATGAACAGACGTCAACCACCACCGAAGGTCTCTACTGCAAGAATCCGTGATGAGAATCATGTGGTGCATCGGTAGTTTCTGGTATGACCACTGAGCGAAGAGGAGCCATTGAAGAATTCGCATATGCATCCTTGCGAGTGGTATAGCCAGGATTGCTGCCGCCATCAAACCTAGTACTTTCAATACCTCTGCTGCTGTAGCTTTGTTCTTTGACACCAGTAAGTTGACATTTTGGCAGAGAAGAGAGACTCTTTTGACAGGGAGACGTAGAGTGGTATGCTGCGATGGCGATAAGGCAGACTTTTCGAAGTTGATTGTAATGCTTAATTGATGGCAGAGTGTCGGAGTGTATTGTGTTGCCTGAGTCAACTGATGCCTGGTGGCAGCGGTTAGGAGCCAATCGTCTAGGTATGGAAACACCTGGAATCCTAGACGTCTCAGGTGAGCCGTGACCACTGCCATGCATTTGGTGAACACTCTGGGGGCTGTAGTGTGACCAAAGGGCAGGGCTCGAAACTGGTAATGATTGGCTCCCAGCCAGAAGCGCAGATGATCTCTGGAGCATCTGTTTATCTTTATGTGATAGTACGCGTCCTTGAGATCTATGGAGCACATCCAATCGCCTTTCCCTAAGAAGGGAAGAATGGACTGAAGCGTGACCATTCAGAACTTCTCTTTCTTTACGAACTGGTTGAGTCTGCTGAGGTCCAAGATAGGTCTCCAGTCCCCTGTTTTCTTTGGTACCAAAAAGAATCTTGAGTAAGTTCCGAATCCAACTTGTTCTGCTGGGACTGGTTGGATGACTCTTTTTTCTAGCAATCTGTGGACCTCTACGATTGCTTGTTCCCTGAGATTCGGTGGAACATCTGGGATTCTCTTTACGGGAATGGGAGGGGAAGAGAACAGAATGAAATATCCTCTGGAAATGATGCTTTGTACCCAATTATCTGATGTTATGTTTAGCCAGGCTTCTGGGTACAAAGACAAGTGACCCCCGACTGCCTCCAGAGCTGAACAGTCGGGCCCCCTTTCAGGGGCACTGGTAGGGCTGACCGGAGAACTGACCCCTGTCACCCTGTTGCTGCGGATCCCCTCTGCCGCGGGGGCGGCGTCTTCCATTATAACCCCCTTCTCTGCCTCTAGAGGGGGTTTCTCCACGTGTGTCCTGAAAGGCTGCCTGTGGTTTTTGGAACCACATTTTCCCTCCCCTAGGGCCCTTGGGGTAGGGCCGAGTAGGGGTCGAAAAACGGACTCCAACGGCAGATAAGGTCTTGCCTTCCTGCTCACACCTGGTTATGCCGTTTCCTTTACTTTGGGCCCAAACAGTGATGAGCCATTGAATGGGGTATTAATAAAGGAAGACTTAAAGGGTTCCGCAAAGGAACAGAGATGCATCCAGGCTTGTCTTTGAAGAGCAATGCCCGAGCTAGCGGCTCTACTCGAACCATCAGCTGCATAGGATATGAGACGCATGGACGAGTTTACCACTGAGTTTAGGGTAGTGAGCTGGGCGTTGACTTTGTAGGCCACCCCTACAGCCACCGTACCCTGGGGAGTATCTCCTAGCTCTTTCAGGAGATCTCTCTGTAGTCTCATAAAGTGGGTTAAGTTGTTCAGTGATCGCAGAGAAAAAGTCACTGAACTAAACATGCTCTTCCCATATCTATCCATGACCCTAAAATCTCTGTTAGGGGTATGGATAGAGGTGGATGTCTCAGTTACTTCCTTTTTGGTGGCTGCAGCTACCACCATGGCATCAACAGGCACTCCCTTTGTCAAAAATGGCTTGTCCACTGGGGAAGACATAATTTTATTGGGTTTACGAGGAATAGGTTCCATGGCCTCTGGTAAATCCCACGCCTTACGAGAAATCAGTTTCATGAGCTCATCGTAAGGCGGAGATACCCAAGAAATGGAAGGTTGAGACCCAAAAGCCTTCAAGAGCACGGACTCATCCTCAGTAGGGGTCTTAGACTGCCAATCGCCCCTCTGACTAAGGATCTCTAGTATCTCTGCAAAGGAGATATCCTCAGAGGGGGATCGAGGGGACCCTTCTGACTCATCTAAATCCGTGTCAGATGTCAAGGACTCCTGTGGGGAGTCTAAGTGCCTCCTCTTGCACAATCTCTTCCTGGGCACCTCCTCAGTGGGGGGATCTGGGGAAGTCTCAAAAGAGTAGGGGACGCCCTGTGGGGGTACTTGGGGCTCGGGGTCTCTACGCTTAGAGGGACTGGTAGATGAAGAAGCAGACACAGGAGCTTGAGGGGAGAGGGAAAGCTGAACCGATGCTGACGTTGTCTTTGGAGACAAAACTCTCCTCATAGCATCGAAGGCACCATGGCTCCGACGAGAAGGAGTGGATGGACCCGAGAGTACGGTCCGATTCTCCTGCACCGAAACCCTGAGCTCCGAGCCTGAGGTAGGAGCTGAGCTCATCCGAGCCAAAGCCCCGAGAGGAAGAGTCGGCACCGACAAATCGGTTCGACTATCCTCCCCGGACCCGACGGGAGAGCGTCGGCTCCTAGAGTCCTCGGTCGGTGCCAAAGACATCCGAGTAGATGGAGCCGATAACACCAGTGCGGGTATTGGCTCCAAGGATTCGACAACCAAGGGTTCAGTTTCCTTTGGCTCCGAGAGTCCAGTACGGCTCGGAGGAGGAGTAGACAAATCCGGCTCCATGGTATTCGGCACCGACGAGCTGGTCAGGGCCGACAACAATTTGGCAAGTCCTGGTGCCTGTAAAAGCTTCTGCACTAGCCGATCCATGTCCAAATCTGAAAGGTTGACTGAGGACTTAGCTGAATGCACCGTAGGTGCTGATTGGAGCAGAGGGGAAGAAGGAACTTCAGAGACCGGCTCCAATACCGAGAGCTGGCTCCGAATCAAAGGTACACTCGGTTCCGATGTCTGTGGAACCAATGACCCTCCTTCTGAAATTTTTGCCTATTTTGTCACTTTGTCTAAAGATTTGGATTTTGAGGATTTGGAGGACGTACTAGTACCCTCATGGCTACTCAACACCTCGGAAAAAGACTGCTGCAGCAATCCACTGTCTATAAGTTTCCTCCTTCTCTCAAAGACGACTCTTGAAGAAAAGGAGTGGCAAATGCTGCAGGGGTCTTGGAGGTGTTTAGCCCCCAGACAGTAGACACACTGAATGTGTCCATCAGTTACGGACATTTTCTGTCCACAATCTGGGCATTTTTTAAATCCCAATTTAGGATGGGATTTCTCCTTCTCATCCGACATATTTACATAAAACAAAGAGTAAACTGCAAAAGGTAAAACAGTAAAGTCCTATCACTTGTAAAGATCCACAAACAACTAAGCCCAATACGGGCACTATCTATAACAATGTGACTAGAGATTACAAAAATAAGGCTAAAGAGGCCCACAGAAAAAAGGCCTGACTATATAAAGATTAATAAGAGTAAATAGGGCTAAAGGCCCACACAAACAAAGAAGCCAACAAGGCACTAACTTTTAAACTATTTATAACTATTGAAACTATAGATTATATATTGAAAAGACCTACTACTAACACACACTATTTTTTTTAACAAAAAGGAGAACTTTTTAAATAGACTTGCTGTTATTTTTTTTCAAAAATGGTCCGAGCTAGCTGTTTCACAGAGATCTCTCTTGCCGCGGCAAACTAGATCTAAGGTAATTCCAGCAGTGCATTGTGGGATAAGGGGCTTGGTCTTGAGCTACTGGCAAACCTTAAGCTTTGCTATCAGCCGTGTCGGAGCCGAGGATCGGCTTCGAACCCATCAGTGAGAATAAACGGCGAGATTTAACAACTTCACATCCATTTTTTCCATCCATTTCTACAGCCAAAGAAGAGTCATCTGTTGATGTCTCAAACATGACCTCAGTCTTTTTAAGAATAGAACAACCTCTTTTTCTGTTGTCTGTTCCCCGACTATAACCAAGGACTGCTCCTTGATGTAATTTCACAAATTTCTGAATGGAAAATGGTTTCTCCTGTGCACAGCCCCTGGCATCACACTAAAATTTCTTTAATTTCCACTGCTTAAGATCTTGTTCCAAAGTAGCTAAATAAGAAGCTAACAATTTAAACTGTTCCTTGTAGTTTACATGTGCATGGAAAGACTTAGCCAAATTACAAAGATGATTAACTTCAATGGCTGGCAATTTATTCCTCATTATGTATCCAGATGTTGGAATACTGTCCTACAAGACCTCAGCCAAATCATAAATCCAAAATAATTCAAAGCAAACCTAAGGACCCACCTATTGGATTCCATACTGTGCTCCTGACACTCCTCTCCTGGCTAAACATTTCTACAACAGTATCCATCTGTCCTCTATCTTTAGTGTCCTCTTGTATAATCTAAGTTTCTATGCTTTCATCAGAAGACCCAATAAATTAACCACACCTAGAAATTCTTAACAAACAATTTGCTATCTAGTAGTAATACCCTACACATTCTGTTGCAATTGCCTATTAAACTAATGCACATTCTTAACATTATCATTGCTACTTACTACAACTAAAATGTAATTCTATCAAATATAACAATTTCTAAGATCTCTTTTCTGTTTTTTCTTTACATACTAATGTTCATGTCTTGTATCGGATAGTTAACGTTTGCTGTTTTCTGCTGCATTGTACTGTATGGCATCTTATAGGTTCATAGGTAGGTACTAGGCTATCGGCCCTGGGGCCTATACAAGCCCAGCCAAAAAGGTACCCTGGCTTTTGCCACCCAAGAAAATTATTTTCCTGTGCCACTGTTGAGCAGAGCCACAGTGGTGATCCCTGGGGTGAATTTCCTATTTCCTATCCAATCATCAAGATTTTTCTTGAAGAGTGCTAATGAGGAGCTAGATAGGTAGTTTATTCCAGAGTATGGGAAGTCTGTGGGACAGGAATCTATCTCTCCAGCATGATCTGTTTATTGTGGTGACAAGGTTTAGGTCCCTAGAGCGTGTAGCTCGGAGGAAATGGGATTTCTTTAAGTGCAGCATGTCCAACAGCTCTGGGTTTGACATAGCTTTGTATGTTAGGCAGAGATCACCTCTGAGTAGGCGATATGCGACGGAGTAAAGCTGGAGTTTTTTGAGACGGTTCATGAGGGCATCTGTTTGAGGCCAGTAATCCTCTTTGTGAGGTATTTCTGCAGCCTTTCCAGTTGTTGTAGATGTCTTTGGAGATACATACCAAAAGGGGCATTGTATTCTATAATGGGTCTAATGAGTGATGAGTAGTGGGGAACAATGACCTCTTTTTTTCTGGATGAGAAACCTTTTGTGATGAGGTGTGCCACGTAGAAGGATTTCCTGACTACTGTGGCGATGTGATTATCAAAGGAGAGACTACTGTCCACCTGTGTCCCAAGGTCTCTTATCACACTTTCAGTGTTAAGTATACTACCACCTATGTTGTAGTTCATAGGTACAGAGTTTTTACCAAAGGGGATGACAATGCACTTTTTAGCATTGAGCTTGAGGCCATGGCTTTGACACCAGGCATCTGTCTCAGTGAGGCCCTTTTGTAGGATGTCCACATTGTTAGGAGTTTCGATTATGGCTCCTAGTTTGCAGTCATCTGCGAACTTCATTAGCCAAAGACCTTCTGTACTTCAGAGAAGTAAATACCAAACAGGAGAGGACCCAGGACTGAACCCTGTGGTACTCCACTTGTCACTGGTCTGAAGCTGGATTTAGAGTCTGTCAGTGAGCCAGTTGGCAACCCATCTTGTGACATAGGGATTTATACCTAGTTTAGTGAGATTATCTATAATTCCAGAGTGGGGGGTGGTGTCAAAAGCCTTGGCAAGATCTACATAGGCTGTGTGAACCACCTTACCCTTGTCTATGGCTTTGGTGACTGCTTCAAAGAAGTCTGTCAGGTTTAGGAGACATGATCTGCCTTTTACACACCCGAACTGGGTGGGATCCAGAGTTTGGAGATTACCAATGTCTTTGTTTATAAGTTTCATGATGATACATTCCATGGCCTTGCAGACCAGGCTCGTCAGGCTAATGGGGCGGTAGTTCCCGGCGTCCATGGTGGCTCCCCCTTGTGGAGTGGGATAACCGTTGCTGTGCGCAATTCAGCAGGCACAAAGCCTGAGGTGAGGCTATGATTGAACATGGTACTTAGGTGGGGTGCCAGTTTGTTCTGTAGTTCATGTAGAACGCAGCCTGGGATGTTGTCTGGTCCCATGGATGCTGTGTTCTTGGCTTTGGAGAGTGTGGTTTTTACCTGTGCAGCCGTGATTACAGGAACTTTGCATTCTTCCGGTATAGAGATGGGCTCTTTAGGGGATGAGAGGGGGGTAAAGTTAGCACTGAACCTATCTGCCAGGATGTTGGCAATATCAGTTGGGTCTGTATATTTAGTGCCATTGTGCTGTAACGCAGAGCAGATCTGAGTGTTGCCACTGAGATTCTTGGCATAGCTATAGAATGCTTTTGGCTGTCCTTAGAATCAGTGGTGATTTTGTTTTCATAACTAGCTTTGGAGGATTTTATGAGGGATCGCAGCTTCTTACTGAGGGTGACCAGGGAGCTCCTCCACGTGGGATTTTACTCTCTTTTGGCAAGAGTTTCTTCTTTCTGTTGTACAGTTTGTTTATGGCAGGGGACCACCAGATTGGCTTCCTTTTTTTGGAGGATAGCGTTTTGGTTCTGTTGGGGATAGCACAATTCATGCACTCATGTAAGTGATTTGTTAACTGTGAGGCATTTCTTCCAGGACCTCAGCTGAAACAGGGCCTGCCATGGCCCAGTCTGACTTTTTCAGTAAACAAATACTAATAAAGAAATAAATATATAAAATAAATAAGAAATTTAAGACCACTAAGCCAAGGCCAATAAGAACTGCCACAGGAGAAGAGACTCCATGAGCAGAGGATATATTATCCTCCATTAGGTCCCCCTCATTGACTAATGTATTCAGTGCTCATGCCCATACAAGATAGTCAGCTAGTTCAGAAGATACAAAGAAAAGTTACAAGATGAATAAAAACAGGAGGCACAGAGGACAGTCTGATGGCATAGCTTGAAAGGAAAGACAGAAGACAGAACAAGGGGCATACCTACTAGATTAAGACTAAAATGCCTATCTAGACATTACAGATTACTTTTAATGGAAAGAGTAGTGGATACAAGAAATGGGTTATCTGAGCAGGCAGTTGACAGTTGCATTACAAACTCCCATGAGAAGGCATGGGATGGGTGGACAGCTAAAGTGAGAGGCAAAGGACTGACAACTTAAAGGTGCCAAGTATTAAATTAAGCTGGGTATTCACTGGAACAGAAGTGCTGCATATTTGCATTTCTATTGTTTTATCATATGTCATCTTCCAGTTCTGTACCAGTCAGTAAAATAAAGACAGGTAACTGGCATGAAAAAATAGTTGTTTAGCAGAATATTGTTATATCACCCTAAAGATATTTGCCTTGCAGGCAGCACAGCGAGATAAAGCCCTAACTATGATCCAAGTAACCCGAGTTGAAGTAACAGCTTGAATACTTGATGGCATAGGCAAGGAAGATGGGCATGTTCATACTGGGAAGAGAAAGGATTGCACTCAGGCACACCTTCTTGGTCGATGCCTAGTAGAAGCCAGTGACAACTAAAGAGTGCTACTTGCAAGGTGGGGAATCCTTAGCTGAGTCACACAATGAGGTGTGGATGATAGACTGTGAGCCCATTGTACATTATCCCCTTGGACATCATGAGTGCACACACGGCTGAGAAATAGACCTTAAAAGGAAAAACTCCTTGAGTAGTAGTATGATGTTGTTACACCAGTATGCCACAATTTCCGCACTGGACCAAAGCAAGGATTCGACAAATCTGGGGGTAAGGTGGAAAGTCGATCTGGTGGACAAGGAAAGGCATGGGAGCACTGATGATCAGCTGTGGGGAACCAAAACAATCTTCCTAAACATATTGAAAAGCTTTTCTAAACTCACCAGTACTGAACTATATTTCTATTTATACTCATATGCATTCCACCATCTACCATAATTCTGGCATTCTTGTAAGGGAAATAGACAGTCAGTTCTTCAGCTAGTGATAAAACAAAGTGATCAATTACATTTTGTTAAAAGATTTATAATGAAAGGACCCTTAGCCAGGAATTCCAAAAAAGATGTGTTGGCAAAAATAATACAATACAGCTCTTTCACACTGAGATCTCTGTAAAAAAGGAATTCTTTTCTCTTTCCAGACTTAGAGCAATCTTGGATTTGAACACTTAAAACAGCAAGGAGGTATATTATCCTACACAGAGGAAGTGCTGGGGACTTTAAACACAATACTTTGTTTTGAGTGAAAATACCATATTACAAGCTCAGAATCAGTGCAACTTGAAGAAAGTCAATTCATTTGTTTGCAGCATACAGCAACAAAGGGCAATTTTGCTTTATTCTTGGTAATGTACCCCTTTTGCACTTCATAGGCAGGTGTCTTTTTAATGTATGTTCTTTTGGCAAACTGCACATCATGCATTTAATTCTGCAGCTCATCAAATAATTCTCCAAACAGCTGCTCTAAATATTTGCATTTCTTTTTCTAGTAAAACGGAAAACAGAGTACATCTATGACCATAAAAAGTTCATAATTAAACTTACCCAGACAAGACACCAAGTACAAGGTTCAACATAAAAAAGGAACCGATGATAATGAGAGGAACAAAGTATAGCCAGTTCCATGTGCTCCCTGAGGCATCATTGCTCTAAAGAAAAAGGAAAAAATTTTAGAAGTTAGATCACACTATTCATCCATAATCCTAATAAAAAAATACTTCCATTGTAACACAATTTACAGTTTTTCAAAATAATCTACAATAATGTTTTCACCACGCTGTATATATTACTATAATCCAAATCTTTTATTTTCCCCTTGCATGCTTCACAGAGATATGCAACAGAAGATTCATTTTAAGCTGTGAATTAGTGCAATATGTTACTAAAGGAAGGAACACACAGTACAAATATGAAGCACAGGGATATATCAATGTTACACCACAAGAAAGCTTTCTCCTTACAGCATCATGTAGTTTATGTGCTAATGCACATAAACGTAATGAAGCTATAAGGAGAAATTGCAACAGCACTGCTAGTCTTGCTATACTTAGGTTTATGTACTCAACAACAATGCTCTTTTTGCACTTGTTCAGTCCAATCAAATAACTTCTCATGTATGCACACTGAAATGCTAACTTCTTGCTAAACAGCTGAATTATTTGCTCGATAAGGGACAGAAAGCGTACGAAGTTGAAAGACATCCACAGTAGCAGATAATACATCATCTCTATCCACTTAGGCGCAGACACCAGACATCTATATTTAGATGTGTTACAGTCAGCAGGGGCTGCAAGTTTGCTAATACAGACAACAAAACTATCTAGACCACTGAGAACCGCAAATTTCCTAAAACAACTCTAACCACCCTTACCAATGACAAATTTAAACTATAAGTGCAAGCCCTCCAAAGACATTTCAGGAGCTCCAAATGCTTGCATGATGTCTAATCAGTCAGATAAAGCTTCAGAATTGTAAATGCTTCAGCAACATACTGAAAAGACAAATAGCAAGTTTAAGCCATACCTCTCAACCTGCAGATATTGAACACAGGAGCAAAGAATGCCCTTGACATACAGGCACACCCAGCCAAATTTGGACATCTAATAGCACAAAATACAAATACTGAATAGCACATAACTTTTCCAGTAGGAATGTGGAATACTACTCAGAAACACGTTTAAAAATAAGTCAGTGACAAAAGATGGAAAATATAAGCACATTATCAAAGAGACAGTGTAAAATATGTACACTTTAATAGGTTCATAGGTTCATAGGTTTATACTAGGCTATCTGCCCTAAGGCATTTATAAGCCTAGCCCAAATTATTGTGGCTTATGCCACCCCTTATATGAAAAAATACTGTGCCCATTAGTTTGTTGTGCCTCTGTCCAGCAGTGACCCAGAGATGATTCCCGGGGTAAACCTACGATCTCCCATCCACAGGTCTAGATTTCTCTTGAACAGAGTCAGCGAGGTTCTCTGCCTCACATGGACCGGGATTTTATTCCACAGCATAGGGAGTCTCTGAGTGATAAATCTATCCCTCCAGCACGTCCTATTTATATCCGTGCTAAGGTTTAAGTCGCTTGCTCTAGTGGTTTTGGTGGATTTGGATTTTTGAGGTGGAGCATGTCCATTAATTCCGGGTTGGACATGGCCTTGTATGTCAGGCACATGTCACCTCTGAGCAGACGGTATGCGACTGAATAGAGCTGGAGTTTCTTCAATCTGGCAGCATATGACAGATTTTGGAGTCCCTTTATCCTTTTGGTGAGGAACTTTTGGGGTCTCTCCAATTGCTGCAGATGTCGGGTGAGATACATCCCGAATGGGGCATTGTACTCGATCATTGGTCTGATAAGTGAAGAGTACAGGGGAACAATGACCTCACTAGATCTGGATGTGAATCCCTTCATGATCAGGTGGGCAATGTAGAAGGTCTTTCTAACCACTTTAGCAATGTGAGTGTCAAAAGAAAGGCCACTGTCAACCTGGGTCCCCAGGTCCCTGATAACCTCTTCTGTGCTTAGTGGATTGCCACCTATATGGTAGCTTGGGGTTACCTTGTTTTTCCCGAAGGGTATGACTATACATTTTGGCGTTTAACTTCAGGCCATGGCTCTGGCACCAGCTATCTGTTTCAGTGAGTCCCTTCTGAAGGATATCCGTGTCCGATGCACTTTCCACTATGGCCCAGTTTGCAGTCATCTGCAAACTTTGTCAGCCAAAGTCCTCCCATGTTGGCCTGTACTTCTGAGAAGTAGATGCCAAACAATAGGGGCCAAGGACCGAGCCTGGGACACCACTTGTGACCGGCTTGGAGTCTGACACAGCGCCAGCAACTCTAACCCTGTGGGTTCTGTCCTTAAGCCAGTTTGCAACCCATCTTGTGACATATGGGTTTACATTTAAGCTGGTAGTTTTTCTACAATACCCGAGTGGGGTATTGTGTCGAAAGCCTTTGCAAGGTCAAGGTAGGCTGTATGGACTGCCTTTCCTCATCAATGGCCTTGGTGACTATTTCAAGAAGTCGACCAAGTTCAAAAGGCATGATCTTCCCTTGACAAAGCCAAACTGGGTCGGGTCCAATGTCTGCAAGTCCCTATATCTTTGTTTATGAGCTCCATTATGATCCTCTCCATAGCTTTGCAGACTAGACTTGTTAAGCTTATGGGGCGGTAATTACCAGGGTCCGTGAGGCGCCACCTTTGTGGAGTGGGACCACAGTTGCCGACGCCACTCCTTGGGCACGTATCCTGTGGTAAGGCTGAGATTAAACAGCTGCCTTATGTGCGGGTTTAATTCCTCATTTAGCTCGTGTAGCACACAGCCGGGGACACCATCCGGTCCCATTGATGCTGTGTTTTTAGCTTTAGAGAGAGCTTTCACCTGCGCATTTGAGATGTCCGGGAGGCTACACTCGGCTGGGATAGTTATCTCTCCTTTAGGGGAGAGGGGTGAAGTTTGCACTGAACCTGTCTGCCAGTATGTTGGCAATGTCTGTGGGTTCAGTGATTTTGTATCATTTTGGACTAATTCTGAGCATATCTGTGAGTTTCCACCCAGGTTCCTAACATAGCTGAAAAAGGCCTTATGATTGTCCTTTGAATCCATGGCAATTTTTCTCTCAAAATTGGCCTTAGTTGATTTTATGAGTGCTCGTATTTTTTACTAATAATGATCAGGGTGACTTCCTTTATGGATTTTGTTCTATCATGTAATAGCTTTCTCCTCTTATTGTAAAGTTTGTTAATGGCTGGGGTCCACCAGACTGGACGTTTGCCCTTTGTGGAAAGAGTCTTGGTTTTATTTGGGATTGCCTGATCCATGCAGTCCTGGAGGTGTTCATAGAAGGCATTTGTAAGGGCTTCCATAACTTGGGTTGTGGTTTCCTCTGACTAGGGCCTTGAAGGATACCACACCAGTCTTGAGTAGTGTGAAGTTTGCTTTAGAGAAGTTCTTCACTATGGTCTTTTTGTTTGGGGTGGGGGCGGGATGTGGATTTCCAGTGAGATTAGTTTATGATCAGATCTCACCAATGAGGGATATACTTCGGTGTGGAGCATTTTGTCCCCATGTTTGTGACAATGAGATCTAGTATATTTCTCCTCGGGAACAGTGACTAGCTGTTCCATGGCATTTGAATTTATGAACTCCAGGAACCGTTGGGCTAGAAAGTTAGGGCTTGAGTAATGTTCCCAGTCTATATTCGGGTAGTTGAAGTCACCCAATATGATGGTGTTTGGAGATACATTTATACCCTCCAGTGTCTTCAGGAAGGCTGTGTGGGGTTCCTGAGTTTGAGAGGGTGGCCTGTAGCATGCTACAATTTGTAGAGCAGTTTTGCCTATGGTTAGTTGCACCTGGATGGTTTCCGAAGCTTCATGCGTTGCCACCAACCTGGAGGTGTGAGTATCCTTTATGAATATGGATACACCCCCTCCTTTTGTGGAGTGGTCCGGGTTTGGGGCGGCATGATATGAGGTAAAACCTAATAGTGCCGGGGTGCTCTCAGGAGCCTTGAACCAGGTTTCAGTTACAGCACAGACATCGATGTTTTGAATTGTACTGCAGAATTCTAACACACAAGGTCGTGTTTTTTCTTTCAAAAAATGTAGATGCAAGTTGTGTGTCCGTTTTCTTTAATTTATTGTCGCAATTATCTGCTCATGTAGTATGGTTTCTGTGTACTAGACAGCTTCAAAAATCATATGTGATGAAAGGGATTCAGAAAACTGTGTGAAAGGGAAATCAAGCCTGAAAATAGGGGCACATCTCCAAAAATAGGTACATCGTGTGAAGGGGTAAATCAGGCTGGAAAATAGGAGCATTCCTCCAAATTAGGGACAATAGAGAGATCTGATTTGAGGATCTCAAGGAGGTCTACATGAAACATTTGCAAATTTCACAAATTTAAACAAAGTTAAAGAGGTGCAGAGACAGAATCCAAAACATCTTCCAAACAGTGTTCACCAAAATCTTATGCCCACTGACATCTACACAATCAAAGGACTACCTAGGTTACTAAATGGGTGCATATCAGCTTTCTATTTATCTGTTTGATAATAAAGTGAGTGGACTGATCTCAAAGTCTTTGTCAAACCAAAACCTAACAAAAGTACAAACACAGTCTATACCAACCAGTAAATAGTTCAGATATAAAGAGACACAAGTAAGTAATCAGCATCATTAATGCATTCATTCATCCATTCTTTGGTTACTTAGTTTATCAATTGAAGGGTTGCAAGTTAGCCAGAGAATACCCTGACATTCAGTGAGTGCGAGGCAGACTGACTAATCATGGAGAGGACACTACTCATTTACACAATATTCACACACACACACACACACACACACACACACACACACACACACACACATACACACACACACACACACACACACACACACACACACATACACACACACACAATGCACATTATGGGAAAATTGGAGGATTGTCACTTGATACTGTAGTATGCCTGTGGCATGTGAGTCAAATGCAGAGCACTAAACAAAAACCTGTACAAAGACAAGCAGGGCATACAGACTCCATACAGAAGGCACACCAGCTGATAACCAAACTAGAGAACCAAGAGCTATGAGGCAACAAAGTTAATTATTGTGTTAGTGTGCCACCCATCACCACAGTCTAAGACAACAAACAACAATGCAGAATCAAGAACCTTTGGTTCATAATAAGGTCAGATCAGTGCAGAGATTACAGTAGGCTTTTCTTAGATAAGGATTATGTGCAAAGGCATTTTTGCAATTTCTTTTTGATGCATTTATGCTCTCATCATGTAAAGTGAGCTTTCTGATTGTATAATAAGAAGTTATGTACCTACCATAACGTTCCATGTTAGTTGTCTTCTTCTCGCCTTCTTTCTTGCTGGATGGGTTCGGAGCCGATCCTCGGCTCCGACTCGGCCTATACTATAGCTCGAGAGCTATTTTTACCGGCTCGAGGCAGCCCTATATCCCACAATACCATGCGCTAACTCCCCAGATCTCGTTGACAGCTAACACATAGTATAGTTTTATTGTTACCAAAAAATAAGCCATTATATAAAAATACGGTCTTCCTGCTGGTAATACTCATGATACGGATAACCCTGAATAACTATGTATCATGAAAGAGAAGGACTCAGAGACCTTCAAGTCTGTCCAGGCTAGGGGGCAGGAGGGAGCGACGCAAGAAAGAAGGCGAGAAGAAGACAACTAACATGGAACGTTATGGTAGGGTACATAACTTCTTAATGTTAAGTTGTCATTCTTGCCTTCATTCTTGCTGGATGGGACAGCGTCCCTAGCACCTTGGTCCTTGGTGGCTCAACGGAACAGACTCCTGAGTACGGTGGAACCAAAGTCAGCACTATTTCTGGAGGCTATATCAAGTTTGTAATGGATAATAAAAGTATGTTGAGAAGCCCATGTAGCTGCTGCACAAATGGCATCTAATGGTAACCTTGCTTGAAAGGCTGTTGAGGTTGATAGTGCCCTGGCTGAATGAGCCTTAGGTCTTGAAGGAAGTTGTTTGTGTCTCAACTCGTAGACAAAGGTAATGATGGATGCTAACCATCTGGAAAGAGTTACCTTTGATACTGGAAGTCCTTTCTTTCCTTCAGCATAAGAGAGGAAGAGCTGTTCTGACTTTCTGAATTGTTTTGTCCTGTCTAGATAATACCACAGTTGACGATGAACATCCAAGGAATGTAGTTTCTGTTCAGCCCTGTTTGAATAATTTGGGAAGAAAACAGGCAAGTCAATAGTGTGGTTCAGATTTGATTCAGACAAAACTTTTGGTAGGAAGGAAGGATTCGTTCTGACAGCTACCCTGTCTTTATGAAAAACCAAATAAGGGGGACGGACAGACAAGGCCTGAAGTTCCGACACCCTTCTGGCAGATGTTATAGCCACCAAAAACAGAGTTTTCCAAGAGAGAATCTTGAGGGAACAAGAAGCTGCAGGCTCAAAGGGAGGGAGAATTAATGAAGTTAACACTAAATTTAGATCCCATTGTGGAGGAGGATCCTTAATGGGAGGTCTGAACAAGAAGATACCCTTGAGGAAAGCTTTACAGAGTTTATGTGACATAATATTGGTTTCCGAGAGCCCTACATGAAAATTGGCAATGGCTGCTAGTTGTACTCTGATAGTGGCCGACGACGACCCTGAATGAAAAAGCTCCGCCAGAAAATCTAGAACTTTATGAATTGGTGCATTAAAAGGATCTAAGGACCTAGCTTCTGCCCAGAACGAAAAACGCTTCCATTTACTCGCATAAGTCTTCCTAGTATTGGAATTATGGGAGGCAAGAATGATATCACGGACAGGAAGAGAAATAAAGGGAAGCCTGGCTATGGTTGGAAGTGGAGCAACCAAGCTGTGAGGTTGAGGGACTGAAGAGACTGGAGCAGCTTGCCCGTCAGATGGGTCAAAAGGTCTGGAAATGGTTCCAGATGCCAGGGCTGTTCCAG
This sequence comes from Protopterus annectens, assembly GCF_019279795.1. Classification (NCBI taxonomy): domain Eukaryota; kingdom Metazoa; phylum Chordata; order Ceratodontiformes; family Protopteridae; genus Protopterus; species Protopterus annectens. Next base: position 1,918,893,635 of record NC_056743.1, on the reverse strand, counting down.
TAGATGACGGTGCAGGAACAGAAACCATACTTGTCGAGGCCAGTACGGAGCAATGAGGATAATTTTGGATCTCAATGCGGTTGCTTTCTGAATTAACTGTGGAATCAACAGAAAGGGGGGGAAAGCGTATAGAAGACCCCGAGGCCAATTTTGGACAAGAGCATCTCTGGGGGGATGGCCTGGTAGAGGGAAGAGTGTGAAGAAGTCGAGGCACTTGCTGTTTTGAGGTGTTGCGAAAAGGTCGCAGCAAGGCTGGCCCCACTTATGGAAAATTCTCTCTGCTACCGCTTGATTTAGAGACCACTCGTGAGGCATGAGAATTGTTCTGCTCAGTCTGTCCGCTATGACATTGGACCTCCCGGGGATGTGCGTTGCTATCAGAAACCGCTGAGAGGAGATCGCCCACTGCCAAAGTCTGAGTGCTTCTCGACATAGGGGGTAGGACTTTGTTCCGCCCTGCTTGTTTATGTACCACACTACAGACATATTGTCCGTTTGAACTGCTATAGTCCCCGTGGGAAGAAAGTCCTGAAGGGCTTGCAACGATAAAGCACTGCTCTCATCTCCATGACATTTATGTGCAGGTGGCATTCTAATTGTTGCCATGTGCCCTGGACAGTCCTGCCCTGATAGTGCCCCCCCCCACCCGATCAGGGAGGCATCCGTTGTCACTGTGGCAACTGGAGGGGGAAGAACAAAGGGTCTGTCCTGAAGAAGTTGAGGGGAGACCATCCACCAGGAGAGGTGTTTTTGCAAGTTGGGGTTATCAAAATGTTGTGAATCATTGGGAGCCGTTGAAAGGACCACTGAGAAAAAAGCATCCACTGGAGAATTCTCATGTGGAAGCGGGCTAAGGGGAGAAGGAGAATCGCTGCTGCCATGAGGCCTAATGTTTTCAGTACTAACTTGACTTGAATTCTATTGGACTGAAACAGAAACTGAACATTCCGCCGTATGTCTGTCACTCTCTGAGGTGGTAATGTTGCAGACATTTCTGTGGTGTTTAACACGGCGCCTATGAAGTTTATACATTGACAAGGCGACAAGGAGGAATTTCTTGAAATTTATGGAAATACCTAGTTTGTTGCAAATGCGAATGGTGTAATCCCTGGCTATGATAAGATGCTGCTTGGTGGTAGCGGTAATGAGCCAGTCGTCTAAATATGGAAACACCTGGAATCCTTTTTGTCTCAGGTGAGCCGTGACCACTGCCAAACATTTGGTGAACACCCAGGGGGCTGTGGTGAGACCAAAGGGCAGGGCTCTGAATTGGTAATGGTACCCTGCGCTTTGGATCTCTGCTATCAGTTGCAAGAGGATGACGAGAGACCGTAACAGGCACTGTAGAGGGAGGAGCTGAAGGAACAAACCTTGGAGCGGACACCGGATCCAGCACACTCCTCATCACCTCAAAGGCTCCCCTATCAGGCACCGAAGATAGCCCTGGCTCCGAGGATACCAGGACCGCCCCCAGCGCCGACAGAGAAGGCTCCGAGAATGATGTCAGGGCCGAACTATCCAGAGCCGATGCTCAGAGAGGGAGAACGGGGTCGGACAAGGGTCCGATGCCACTCGCCCCCTCGGAGCCGATGATGGAGTCCCGGCGCCCGGACCTCTCCACGGACAGCACCAATGAAGAGGTCAGAGCCAACGATGCCGGGGCCGAAGGTGGTAGTATCGGCTCCGACTTGGGCAAGGTCCCGGTTCCGACAAACTCTGGCTCCGAGCTCAACTGAAGAGTCGGAGGAGGAATCGAAAGTGGCACTGAGGGAGCCACAGTCTGGTGAGATGGGCTTTGAAGTATTTGGGCCAGTGCCTGGGACTTGAGGAGTCTACTGACCACCCTCTCAATGTCATGGTCGGACAGCCTGGAAGACCTGGAAGAATGAGTTCTATGACTCCGCTCCGACAGTAAGGGTGATCCTGGAGCCGATCGAACGGACTCTACTGAGGGCGATCTAGAGCGCTTGCGCGCTGTTGTCGGCTCCAAAACGGGTTTCGATGCAGGCAAAGTCTTGCTCGCATCAGATCCGACCGGAGCTGATGTCGGAGCACTTTCGGTTCCGCCAGCCGTCGACTCAGAAGCTGGAGCCGAGGATTTGGCGGGCTTGGGCGACTTCCCTGAGCCAGACTTAGACGGGGAGTCATCGGGCTTCAATAAGCCCCTCAAAATTAGCTTATTGCAGCGCTCCTGCAGGACTCTTGAACTAAATCCGTGACAAATGGAACAAGAGTCCTGCAGGTGCAAGGGTCCTAAACAATAAACACAAGAAGTGTGACCGTCTGTCAGAGACATCTTCTGACAGCACGAGTCACACTTCTTGAATCCTGAAATCTTAGTGTCTTTAGACATTATGGTGGACACTAAGAGTCAACACAGTCAGCACTCACATCTCACACTCAAACTCTAACACAAGGGGAGAAGTTAAAGGGCTGACTAAAAAAACAATCACACACACACTAAAAAATGGAACTATAGGAAAAACTATAGAAGAGCTAAGGCCTGAAGGCCCGTCTATAAGTTTGACTAAAAAGGGGGGGAAGGGCTTAACAAAAATTTAGCTAAGAAGATTCAAGGATTAGGTAATACAGTGGGGAATATTATTAGATAGGGAAATCTAACCTTTTACCTAAAAATCTACACAAAAAAGTTCTTGACTGACCTGAGCCGGTAAAAATGCAACCTCGCAGCGAAGCGGCAAACGAGATCTGGGAGTTAGCGCATGGTATTGTGGGATATAAGGCTGCCTCGAGACGGTAAAAATAGCTCTCGAGCTATAGTATAGGCCGAGTCGAAGCCGAGGATCGGCTCCGAACCCATCCAGCAAGAATGAAGGCGAGAATGACAACTTAACATTATGTAGTTTTTTACTTTAGTTATTTCATTTAAACTATATTAAGTGTAATAAAACTGTCCTTGCATATAATGTATGTTGAGCAGCTGTACAATTACATCCTGATTATGTGTCATCTGATGTCATCCCTCCCACCTGCAGATAAAAGATCCAGATAAAAATCTGTCATCTAATTAGCATAAAATTTGAATATTAAACAGTAACTAACTCTACCCACTTCCAGCATACTAATCAGAGACATGTTTAAAAAACAAAGTGATAAAAATGATATAAAAAATATAAGCAGATTATCATTAAGACAGTGTAAAATTTGTAGAATTTAATGAACTATATAGCAAAATTCTACCACACAAAAGTTATTTTGTGTGTCAGAAAAGAGAATTCTAAGATATGTGTCTTCTTTCTGTAAATTATTGTTGCCACAAATATGCTGCTTGTATAGTGTTTTTTTTTGTCTATTAGATAGCCTCAAAAATCAGATGTGATAAGAGGAGATTCAGAAGATTGTGTGAAAGGCTAAATCAAGCCTGAAAATAGGGACATACCTCCAAAAATGTGGACATTCTAGATCAAGCCTGAAAATAGGAACACTTCTCCAAATTAGGGACAGTTGAGAGCTCTGCCTGGTCTTACGTTCTGATGATACAATTGTGAGGAGAAACAGTTTGCAGTGGGTAGGCACATTTTATATACTGTGCAGCAGATTTCAACACATAAAGTGATATAAAATGCAGCAGAATCAATCATAAACACATGTAGCTATATTTGACTAAAAGGAAAAAAAAATAGAACAAGATAAGCTACCTAGTTCACTACACAGTGCTTGCTTGGTAATAACATAGATATTACATTGCAATTAACAGTTGTCTGCTAAAAGACGATCACTTTTAGGAAGAAAAGTTGTGAGCTTCCACAGAGGCTCCTCACAAAAACAATACAGGGTATAAACAACATGTGCTATCCATCAAAGCCCCATCCTTGTACTATCTATGCTTGGCTTACAAAGCACCCTCTGATCCCACTCTGATGGACCTGTTGCACATCCACAAAATAAATAGCACTAAAATTACCCAATCTAGGGACCTAACCCTCATCTGCAACATAAACAGAACATGCTGGAGGGACAGGTATATGTATTACAGACTGCCCCTTCTCTCTAACAGGCTTCCCATCCATGTGAAGCAGAGTTTCATAACCCAATTCAAGCGTAAGTAACCAAAAAACAAGTTCAACAAACAAAGTGCAAACAGAAGTAAAAGTAAGACAAAACACTTTCAGGAACTTTTGCAGAATATCTGGTTAATGAAATTTACAAAACAGTTGAGTACTTTCATCTACTCAATCAGACTTTATCAAAACTGTTTGTGTAAGTAAAATACCCATTTTTAAAATACCCTCCCCTCAGTCTCACAGGTCACAAAACAACCAATCCAAATAATCTACAAATTCACAAGTAATTAGATCTGATTTTTAAAAGAAGTACTGAAATAGTGTTATTAAGACCAGGTGGCTTTGAAGAATTTAACTTTAACTGCCAAAATAGTTCTGCTCTCTCTATAATTTGACTTTCCATAGAAAGTGCTTCCTGTTTTAAAATGAGATCTAATTGCTTGCACAAACAGTTTTGATAACATCTAACTAAGTAGATTAAAGCACTCAACTGTTATGCGAATTTCATTAAACATGCATTCTATGAAGATTCCTGGAAGTATTTTTTCTTACCAATTCAAGTATACCTTGGATCAGTAGATGGGGAATCAGAAATGTATCCCTGTTCTAGCATCTATGCCTCTGTTAGACAGAGGCAGCCTGTAAATCCTTATCTACCCATGTACAAGCCTACATATGTCTCTTAAAATAACTCCAGGGTATTAAAACTTGTCAGATACATTTAGGAAGCATAGCTAGGCTCAAAAAGGCACCCTTGGGTCAAAAGCCTAGTAATCACGCCTAACCTATGAACTTAACATAGCAGTAGATGTTCAAATATGACTAAAGAGTATAGCCATCCATCCATTCATCCATCCTCAACCCCTTTTCCCATTTTGTACATGGGGTCAGGGTGTTACTTCAACAGTGACAATCATCTCAAGCCAAGGTTTACACCGCCGGGTGGCTAGCCCTGCCGCTGTAGTTCATCCATATCACTCACTCGCACATGTACTTGCACCTATGGCCAATGTTGAGGGTCCAATCCACCTCCTGCATGTCTTTATCTAGAATGCAAATCATTAGCTACAAACAAAAGGCTGTAGGTTTTCTTCCCACACCTCATTCTTTGATTCGTGTGCCAATACTGGTATTGAAATGAATTATTAAGACGGATGATGCATTCCTGAGTTGCAATCATTTGGATAAAACTTTAAAACCAGGTCTAACTTTATCTGAATTGTTGGTAACTTAAGTGGATGTTAAAAAAGACAGTACTTGCGTATTATCGCAACCAGATTCCAAGGAAGTCAGTCTTCATATATTCACATGCGTTTCACGTGTTGCTAAATGTATGAATGTTACTTTAGGAAATGTGATTCATTACAGTGCTGCTTCTAGCTGATATAACAGACAGAGAGATTTAGTTTAGTTTTCTTGAGGGTACTTGGCCAGTCAATGAGGTGAACCATTACTGTTGGAAGGCCCAAACGACATTTAATCGTTCAGCGATGGGAGCTGTTTGAAGCAACCAAAACTTATGAAGTGCATGACAGCAGTTAGGCACACTTTTTTTTTACCTTTCGGTACAGACATTTGCATCGTCCTTTACAAAAAAATTAAGGGGAATGTGTAACAGATTTAACAAGTACAGCAAATGAGGTATTTTGAAGGGGAATTTAACACGTAATGCACTTGCTCTTGAAATATGTCATTCTAAACAGTAAAACTGACCTCTCAAGCATGCAGAATTCTGCATCATGTCTGCTTTTCCTCTTATCTTTCTAGGGTGTTACACGTAAAAGGTGCTTTTTTGGCCAAACAGTTGAGGATATCAGGCACCATTTTAAAGCTAAATCTTTCACTTGCAAAGTTCGTATCCTTCAGAAAATGTATGGTAATGATAACTCTCAATAAAGACCGGAAAACACATCACTAGGATCAAACCAATAAGTTACAGCTCCGTGACTTTAAATGGTATTTCAATAAGGTACAATCATAGGTAAACTGGGTAAAAAATATTTTCTTGGAAATTTCTGCACAAAGCATTCATCACACCTCAAAGAATACAGTTGATGTACAAAAAAACTGGTTGCTGGAGATGTGGTTTAGACATTAAAGCTGACTGGCAGCACATGTTTTATGAATGTAACATCATTAAACCCTTTTGGAATAATAATATTTTTTTTTGCAGGCTCTATTTAGTGATAATTTTAATTTAAATAAATCATTAGTTCTGTGTAATGTGCCAATCCCCACTTGTGTTAATGTTGATTACCCTTTTCTTTGGACTTTGCTTACAATTGCAAGGAAAGTAATAACAAAAAATTGGAAGACATCTACTTCACCAGCTATGAAAGAATTTTTTATTATTGCAACTGAAACATGTCATCTGGAGATATTAACTATCAAGGGAAGAACTACTATAATAATTTCTTCCATAAACCCGTGGTTAAAATTACAAAGACTGTTAAAAAAATGGACAATAACTTCTAAATTAATTGTTGTTAAATATGTAATCTGTTAAAATAGCAATCTTGTAGACACCTTGTACATAGTTGATTATCTTCTTGTTATTTGTGATACATGGTTCATTGTTGTCTTTTTTATGTTTCTGCAATTTTTACATATCATTTTATGTAATATTATTCTCATTTTCTTAATTCAATAAAAATAATTAGAAAAAAAAAAGAAAACGTATGGTAATGCAGACGTGTCATTGCATCAACTACATTTATAAGGGCAATATGTTACAATTTTTCTCCGGTTGTAGGCATGTGTGTCATATTGTGTTTGTCTTTGTCTAATGAAACACACTTCAGTGACACACGCATTCCCCAAGTAACTTGGACAACATAATTCAGCAGGAGAAGTGCTTGGAAATGAGCCGCTTCTCCTGCTCCAAATCTGGTTGTGATAATACGTAAGTATCAAAAAGACATTGCACTTACAGAAAAGAATTTCTTAAACAGCATTTAACAATAAGTCAAGCAGCAGAAGGAAATAAAAAATGAATAAAGTACATCAAAAAGACAAAAAACTCATATCTCACTCCTTTTGGCTAAACATATGATACTTGTTTATTCTATTCATAAAAGGTTGCTGGCCTGTCGTCAAACTGTCTGCACTGTTATACATCTTATTATGTACTACAAATGTGTAACACAAAAAAATCATACATTATTCTTTCCTTTTCATTTCTTTATTGCATAGCTTAACCTTATATAATTTATTTACTCTTGTGTCTTCCAATTAATGTTTGTTGTTTCTTTTATAGTATATCTGTTTTGTAACACCTGATATTAACCTGAAATTAGTGCATGCGGATCACTGGTCTACCCTGGTTAACAAATTTAAAAACATAAGTAATTAAATAAATAAACAAATAAATAAATATATGAATAAAGAAAAGTACCTTTTTGGGGAGAAAAATTCAAATAGTTGACCATTTAAAGTTTTGCTTGCTATATGCTGGTGAGGCATTCCAACCAAATGAGAAGATGATTCTTCATGATCTCATGAATGAACAAAGGGAAATAGTATTTACATTACAAATATTCTTCTTCTCCTTTTCCAAAAGATGAAAGAGGATTGGGCGAATCCTTCTTGGCTTGCTCTTGGAAGCAGGGACTTTCTCTGACATCTTCAAAGGTTCCCTATAATCTGTTCTAAAATGCAACATACAATGGTCTCCAAACAGGAGCAAAGTCAGTGTTTGATGTTTGCTATTTAAATTTGCTAGAAGTTTATATCCAATCTAGGGTAGGTAACTTTTAGTTATGTACTTACCATAACTTCGGATGTATGGGATCCATCTCGCCTACATTCATAACTGATGGGCTCGGAGCCGATCCATCGGCTCTGACTCGGCCAACTAGTACACTAGAACGAAGTCTCTTATTGGCTGGGCTACCCTCTATCCCAGGATGCACCACACCTGCTTCCCCAGATCTTGTTTGTTCGCTTTCATACATACATGCAAACACAGAAAAAATAGTAGTCACTACAACCAACTAAAGTTCTTCAAGAGAAGATCTCCAAATGGAACTACATCTCCTCTAAATCCCAATGGAAGGGGGAAGGAGGGTGGAGCACGTATGAATGAGATGGATCCCATACATCCAAAGTTATGGTAAGTACATAACTAAAAGATGTAATGGGATCCTATCTCGCCTACATTCATAACTGATGGGACAGCGTCCCTAGCACCTAAATCCCGGGTGGCTCATTGGAAAACACTCCTGAGAACTGTGGAACCAAAGGAAGCCCTGACTCGAGAAACCACATCTAATTTGTAATGAGAAATGAAAGTGTGCGGAGAAGTCCAGGTAGCCGCAGCACAAATATCATCTATTGATAATTTGGGTGAAAAGCTACAGAAGTAGCCATTGCCCTGGTAGAATGAGCCTTGACTGGAAAGGGAAGCTCTTTGTTAGCCTGTGAATAAATGAAAGAGATGCAATCTTTAATCCATTTAGCTATGGAGGTTTTAGCTACTGGTTGACCCAATTTGTTTATTGCAAAGGAAACAAACAGTTGATTTGATTTCCGCGTCTGAGCGGTTCTAATCAAATAAAAACGCAGTTGTCTATGGACGTCCAATTGATGAAAAGTATATTCTGCGTTATTAGAAAACTCTGGAAAAAATACAGGGAGCTCTATAGTCTGTTGAATACAGAAAGAAGAAGCTACCTTTGGTAAAAAGGAGGGATTTAATTTCAGGGACACTCTATGTTTGTGAAATATCAAATAGGGAGGATCAGAACAAAAAGCTTGAAGTTCTGAAACCCGCCTGGCGAGTTATGGCCACTAAAAAGGCAGTTTTCCAGGACAGAAATTTCAAATCGCAGGTAGAAGCTGGTTCGAAAGGGCGGGCAGTTAAGGCAGCAAGAACCATATTTAGGTCCCAAGGGGGGACAGGGTGAGATATTGGAGGCCTAAGGAGCCATGCTCCTTTAAGGAAAGACTTACAAAGTTTGTGAGACATCAATGAAGGTTCAAAAGAAGCATGAAAATTAGAGATAGCCGCTAGCTGAACCTTAATTGTGGAAACTGAAGAGCCCAACTGAAAAAGAGAGGCCAAGAAATTCAAAACCTCCGATACTGGGGCAGTAAGGGGGTCTATACCTCGTTGCTGAGCCCAGAAGGCGAACCTTTTCCATTTGCTGGAATAGAGTTTGACAGTGGAAGGTTTATGAGAAGAAGACAATATGTGAATCACCTCCGGAGAAAGGGAATTGTCTCGGACTAAGGATGGAAGCAGAGTAACCATGCCGCCAACCTCAATGACCTGAGAGACGGGTGAAACCGTCCGGACTGATGAGTCAACAGGTCCGGCACTGGGTCCAAAAACCATGGACCTTCTACCGCATGCCTCTGTAGGAAGGGAAACCAAACCTGACGAGGCCAGTGCGGGGCAATCAAAATCATCTCGCTCTCCAGGTAAATGGCTTTCTGTATCACCCTCGGCAGGAGGGGAACCGGAGGGAAGGCATAAAGAAGACCGGGGGGGGCCAAATGTGGGTCAGAGCGTCTCTGGGAATCTGTCCCTGAGAGAGGATCAGCGTGATGAACTCTCTGCACTTCGCATTGTGGGGGCTGGCAAACAAGTCGCAGCAAGGGAGGCCCCATTTGGCGAAGATTTTCGCAGCCACTCTTTGGTTGAGGGACCACTCGTGGGGTAACAGAATGGTCCTGCTTAATCTGTCCGCAATCACATTGGATTTCCCCGGTATGTGCGTTGCCATTAGAAAGCGGTTGGTAGCTACCGCCCAGTGCCAAAGTCTCATGGCTTCTCTGCACAGTGGGTAAGACCTGGTTCCACCTTGCTTGTTTATATACCAAACCACCGACATGTTGTCGGATAGGATAGCAATCGGACCTTGGGAGAGCGTGATGGAGAGCTTGTAGTACCAAGAGTACCGCTCTCATCTCCAGGATATTGATATGCAAATGCGTTTCCTGGAGTTGCCATGTGCCTTGGACCGACCTGTCCAGGTAATGACCCCCCCCACCCTACCTGGGAGGCGTCCGTGGTCACAGTGGCAACGGGGGATTGAGGAATAAAGGGTCGCCCCTGGTCGAGATTGGATTGGAGGAGCCACTAACGCAGATCCTGACGGCAACTCTCCGTGATCATGACTAAATGGTTCAAGGGGAGTTCCTGATAGGACCATTGAACCGATAGGAGCCATTGCAAAATTCGCATGTGGAGTCTGGCTAAGGGGACTAGGAGTATAGTTGACGCCACCGAGCCCAACAGTTGTAGGATCAGATGGGCCGGAGCTCTTGATAGGGGGAGACAGGATTTGACTTGGTTTTGCAGAACCTGAATTCTTGCTGCCGGTAAGAAGGCGCATCCTTTTTGTATCTAAGTCTGCGCCTATAAAAGTAATACGCTGAGATGGCTGTAGTACAGATTTTTGCCAACTGAACGTAATTCCCAAGAAATGGCCCAAGGTGAACGTGGCGTTGAGCGCCTGAAATAGTAGATGCTCGGAGGTGGCAGTAAGGAGCCAGTCGTCTAGATATGGAAACACTTGGAATCCTAGACTCCTCAGGTGAGCGGTCACCACTGCCAGACACTTGGTGAACACCCTGGGGGCTGTGGTGAGACCAAAGGGCAGTGCTCGGAACTGGAAATGACTGACTCCCAGGCGGAAGCGTATGTGTCTCCTGGACTCTTGAGCTATCAGAATGTGATAGTAAGCGTCCTGGAGATCTATGGATCACATCCATGCATCCTTCTCCAGCAGTGGAAGAATGGATTGAAGGGTGACCATTCGGAATTTGGACTTTTCCACAAAACGATTCAATGAACTGAGGTCCAAAATGGGCCTGAAGTCCCCTGTCTTTTTTGGCACCAAAAATAATCTTGAGTAAGTTCCTGATCCGATCTGGTCGGTGGGGACAGGCTGGATGACTCCATTTTCTAGCAGCTTTGAAATCTCTACTGCTGCCTGATCCCGCTGACTGGGTGGCACGTCCGGGATTTCCCTTAAGGGAAGGGGGGGCTTGATGAAGGGGATGAGATAGCCTCCGGTAATAATCCGAAGCACCCACTGATCACTGGTTATAGACTCCCAAGCTTGTGGGTGTTCCGCAAAAAGACCCCCGACTGGCTCCGGAGCTGCACAGTCGGGCAACAACTCAGGGACGCTGAGTGTAGGAAGAACCACGAAAGGAATCGCGGTCTCCAGAATTACGGGCCTCTGCCGCCTCTGGGGCGGCGTCTTCCTGAATCCCCTGCCTCTGGAGGGGATCACTGGGTGGAGTAGGGAAAGACCTCTGAGTTTTCTGAACCACATTTTCCCTCCTCTCTGGACCTTGGGGTAAGGCCTAGAGGGAGGAAGCGGCCCCAACGGCAGTCAAGGTCTTGCCCTCCTGCTCACACCGAGTTAGTGTGTCCTTCACCTTGGGTCCAAACAAAGATGACCCATCAAGGGGGCGTCGGCGAAGGAAGACTTGAAGGCCTCCGCAAATGAACACACGCGTAACCAGGCGTGTCTCCTGAGGGCAACGCCTGTTCCCGCTGCTCTACTTGCCCCTTACGAAATGAGCCTCATGGACGAGTTTACGATGGAAAACAAGGTAGTCATCTGGGCGCCAACAGTAGGGGCTAGCGCCTCAGGTAGATTACCAGTGAGGGAGTCACTTAGCTCTTTAAGGAGGTCCCTTTGGAGCCTGGTAAAATGACATAAATAGTTCAGCGACCATAAGGTAAAGGCCGCTGAAGAAAGGGTACGCTTCCCGTACCTATCCATGCTCCTGGAATCCTTATTAGGAGGGTGGATAGACGTTGAAGCCTCTGCCACGTCCTGCTGTGTGGCAGAAGCCACCACCATAGCATCTACGGGAACACCTTTCGTCAGAAATTCCTTCTGGGGGGGGGCTGAAAGAAATTTATTAGGTCTCGCAGGCACCGGTTCCACAGAATCAGGGTGTTCCCAAGCCCTTCGAGAAACCAAATCAAGGAGTTCATCGAAGGGCGGAGACACCCAGGAGGCGGAGGGCTGGGCCCCGAAGGCCTTGAGGAAGACTTACTCCTCAGCGGAAGGGGTTTTGGCCTGCCAATCTCCTCTCTGTCTCAGAATCTCAAGGATATCTGAGAAAGAGATATCATCCGAAGATGATTTGGGGGACCCTTCCGCGTCATCGAGGTCAGTATCCGATGTAACAGACTCATCTTGGGAGTCCACATGCTTCCTCTTGCACAATTTCTTCCATGGGGGCTCGTCCGAAGCAGTTTCGGATGGACCCCCCGGAAGAAGGGAATCCCTGATGGGGGTATCCTCAGGCCCTGGGGCCCCACTGCCAGGGGACTGCAACACGGCAGAAGCACCAGTCTCCAGGTCTAGGGACGGTGAGGTGGAAGCCTGCTGAGCCGGCAAGGGCATGGCCAGAGCGCTCTTCATGGCCTCAAAGGCCGGACCTCCAGACTCCATGGAGATCACTGGTCTAGAGGCCACGATGGCACTGGGAATTCCGGCAGCCGATGCTCCGAGGGGAAGACTAGGCACCGAGGCACCCAGTCCCAAAGTGTTCCCCTCGGGCCCGGCTGTGGAAGTCCCAGTACCAAACCCTGAACCCGAGGACAGGGTAGGAACCATAGTCGGTGCCGATAGACCTCGAAGGGGTCTCGGCTCCAACCGTACGGCTCTGCATTGCTCCACCATCACCGACTCCAACGGCTCCGAGGAGGTTGGAGGAGGAATCGAATGTTTAGGAGGGGGGATCGGCTCCGAAGCCAACTGGGCCGGAGCCGAGACCATTTGAGCAAAAACTGGAGACTGGAAAAGCCTCTGAATCACCCTATCCAAATCCGAATCCGAGAGTTTTGAGGATTTAGAGGAGGTAGACAAAGGACGAGAAGACTTTCCTCTCGGCTCCGAGAGTGTAGGGGACCGGCTCCGAAAAGGCTCCAACACTATTGGCGCCGGTTCCACCACAGCATGGACAACCATCGGCGCCAAAGGAGCTTTCTTCGGAGCCGAGGGGAAAGAGTCTGAGCTGCACACCTCCACCGGCTCCGAAACCATTGGAACCGATGGAGGTGATTCGCCTCTCAATACTCCAACCTGCGGCTCCGAAACTAATGGAGCCGAGGAAAGAGGCATCGAGGCAGACCCTTTGACCCTCGGCCCCGAAGTCAGTGGAGCCGAGGAAGAAGAGGGTGACTTATGCTTTTTAGCAGTCGGTTCCGACGGACTTGTCGGAGCCGACGATCTTTTCTTTTTGGAGGTAATAGGAGAATCCAAAGCTTCCTCGAAAGAGGGCTTAATAAGACCCTTCAAGATCAGTTTATTTTTGCACTCTTGAAGAACCCTAGAGGAGAAAGCATGACATACACTACATGTCTCCTGTAGATGTTTAGGCCCTAAACAATACACGCATATCGAGTGACTGTCTGTAATAGACATTTTGTAATTGCACCGAGTGCATTTTTTAAATCCTGACTTTTGCTCTTTGGACATATTGTACAGTAAGAAAAGCAGTGTCTAATATCAAAAAGTTAGCGCCAACTATAGAGCGCGAGAAAACAAGGCACGAGCTCTTGAGAGGGAGATTTACCTCACAAGAGAAACACAGTAAGCACGCACAACAACAACAACAATGAGCAAAGGCCCTCTAACTTAAACGAGCTTTGCCCGGAGAAAAATAATGACACAGACTTTCAAAAGTAGGGCAAAGGCCCTCTAACTTAAATGGGCCTTGCCCGACAGCGAAATAGAAGTATCAGTAAATCACTTCACACACAAAAAGTTATCAAACACACAAAATACAGAGAATAGCTGTTAAAACAGCTGTTTTTATCAAATTCAGAAGAAAACCCTAAGGTCAAAGACCAGTAAAAGGTAAAAAGAAACCACTTAGCTCCAGCCAAGTCGAGACCACGTCCAGCTTGTAAAGCGGCAAACGAGATCTGGGGAAGCAGGTGTAGTGCATCCTGGGATAGAGGGTAGCCCAGCCAATAAGAGACTTCGTTCTAGTGTACTAGTTGGCCGAGTCGGAGCTGATGGATCGGCTCCGAGCCCATCAGTTATGAATGTAGGTGAGATAGGATCCCATTACATCAGTAAGATCGGAAGCTGGTACTATTTTAAAGTGGCACTTCAGCAAACCAGAAAAACAACAGGCATCATTAAGGTAAGATCTAGATCTTCTACCCCCATAATTTCAAGGATAAGCCTAAGTCGGCCACCTTATCAGGTCTTTTTTACCTAATGAAAGACATTACCATTGCTGTTGGTTGTTACTGTTGTTATTCTTACTTGACTGCTATGTATAACTCTCATAATGAATGTTTTACATTAAAGGCTATCTGCATGCTTGGTTACTTGAAAAAAAATTCAGTGCATGGTTTCAAATGTTTATTCCATTAATAAGGGGGATGGCATCAACGTCTGTCCAGTTTTTGAAAAGGAAGGAAGAAAGAGGGGTTGAAGAGGGCATCTACCCCCTTCACTGACTATATGCATACTACACAACAAAGGTTTTCCAACAGAAATTCAAATTATTTTATATGTGCTCATAATAAAGAAATCTAGAATGCTGTACAGCTGATTTACTTTCATAATACATTTTCATATTTAGAATTTCATAACACATACCTTGAAAATAAGAAAAAAATCATTAGAGCCATAATCATAAGCAGTAGTCAATGACAGATTTAATGTTCATTTAAAATAAAGTATACATTTACAATGCATGATTTAGTTCACTAACATCTGCATATAATATTTAACATTTCCAATACTTACAAAAAAAAAAAAACAAATAGTTGAGATGTATGCAAGTGTGCAGATATGGCTTTTTTCAAGGACAAAAGAGGAATGCCCACAGAATTTTACTGGTGATGTGTTCCCGGCAATCTCAATAGCTACAGTGAAACACTGCCAACTACTTTCTAAGAAATGTCAGCATTATATAACATACAATCCTATCTCTGACTCTCCCTCAGTTTTGCTATATAATTACCAGTTTTAATACAGATGTACTTTGAATATCCTTAGAAATAATATTCTCCCTAGTAAACCCAAACATTAAATGAGCATATATAAATAGCACAAAATCTCTTTAATTTGACTGAAACAAACAATCTTGCATGTTTATTATGACAAATAATAGAGAAAAATGTATTATACCATGACCCCCCATTAATATTCCAAAACGTGCACGCTGATTGGCCAGCGTGCACGTTGTAAATCGACTTATACTAATGGAAAAACGTCTGGTCGCCCAGACTTTTTCCATTAGTATAAGTCTCTTTTAAAACACTGTCTCGATATGTTAAAAGAGTTTAACATAGCGACACAGGTTTAAAAAAAGCAACGGAGATCTCCGTTGCTTTTTTTAAAGCTGTCTCGCTATGTTAAACTCCTTTAACATAGCGACACAGTGTGTAAAAAGCAACGGAGATCTTGCTTTCTCCGTTGCTTTTTTAAAATCTGTCTCGCTATGTTAAATGGGTTTAACATAGCGAGACAGCTTTAAAATAAGCAATCCGTTGCTTATTTTAAAGCTGTCTCGCTATGTTAAACCCATTTAACATAGCAAAACAGTAAAAAGCAACGGAGATCTTGCTTTCTCCGTTGCTTTTGGCCACAGCTCTGATGTACTGTGTAGGCATGCGCAGTACATCAGAACTGCCACGGATACCAGACAGCTGCGGAAGGGCAGCAAAGAGGCATTATACAATGCCATTATTTAAGAAAAGTAATTATTTCTTTTCTTAAATAATGTCATAGTATAATAGCAATAACCCACTTCTGGGTGTGGGTAATGCGGGATTTACCCACTGTTGTCTTTGTTTGGTCCCTCGGGCAAACCAAACCACGCCAACCATGGGTAAATCCCACATTACCCACACCCAGGCGTGGGTTATTGCTATATTAATTCCACTCAAAACCTGATAATGCAAGTGCATGTAAACTACATTTGTCTTGCATCAAAAAGAGAAAAACAATTATTTATGGGAATCCCTCATGGTATGTATTATTCCAAGTTGCTCTTTATTGAAATAGTTAATACACCACTGTACTCTAATTAAATCTCAAGGCTTATATTTCCACATGGTAACCTT
The DNA here is from genome assembly GCF_019279795.1 of Protopterus annectens. Lineage (NCBI taxonomy): Eukaryota > Metazoa > Chordata > Ceratodontiformes > Protopteridae > Protopterus > Protopterus annectens. The sequence continues at coordinate 1,918,877,549 of NC_056743.1, read as the reverse complement.
AGCAATATGTATCAATATTGAACTGTCTTGATTAATCGTTACATTAAATAAAATTAAAATTTATGTACTCACCAAAACTAGGCATCTCTAAGTACATAACTTTTAAATCTGATGTTGTCCTTTTCACTCTTCCTCAATCCATGGGACAGAGTTCCCAGCTACATTGATCTTGGGTGGCCCTCAGGGAAGGATATTCTGGAGTACGGCCAAACCAAACGTGGCTCTGTTTCTAGATATAATATCCAATTTGTAATGAGTAACAAAGGTATGAGCATTTGACCATGTAGCTGATGAGCAAATCTCATCAACAAATATTATAGACCAAAATGCAGACGAGGCAGCCATGGATCTGGTTGAATGAGCCTTAGGTGGCTTGGGTAAGATCATACCTTGATGAGAATATAGCCAAGAAATACAGTCTGCAATTCATTCTGTTAAAGTGACCTTACATATTGGTAGTCCTCGTCTTTTTGTTGAAAAAGAAACAAACAGTCAATCTCATTTTCTGAAATGCTTTGTCCTGTGAAGATAAAGCCATAGCTGTCTGTGTACGTCAAGGAGATGAAGCATGTGCTCTCCTTTATTTGAAAAATTTGGAAAGAAGACTGGTAAATGAATAGATTGATTAACGTTATTTTCAGAGGCCACTTTGGGTAAAAAAGAAGAGTTTGCCTATAAGGTAACCCTATCTTTATGGAAAATGATGTAAGGGGTTTTTGAGGAAAGAGTCTGGTGTTCACATATCCACTTTGAAGAACTAATAGCTACTAAGACTGTTTTCCATGAAAGGAATTTTAAATCAGTTTTAGCTGAAGGTGCAAAAGATTTTGGAGTTAGACCTTGTAGCACAAATGTGAGATCCCAGAGAGGAAAAGGATCCTTTATGGGTGGTCTGAGAACAAACATGCCCTTTAGGAATGCTTTGCATAATTTGGATGAAGCCAAGGAATAACCTTTGTCTCCTGTGTGAAAATTAGAAATAGCTGCTAACTGTAGTTTTATGGTAGAGAAGCTAGCTCCTTCTTTAATAGCTAAAAAGCAGAAACTGGAGCAGATAAAGGGTCATGCTCAATACTTATTGTCCAAATGCAGAATATTTTTCACTTGGTCTTGTAAACTCTCTTAGTATAGTCTTTTTGTGAAGCCAAAATAATGGTACGTACAAGGGAAGAAAGCATGGACTGATTAACCGTTACTGGAGGTGGAGAAACCATGTGGTTAGTTTGAGGGCCTGGATATTGGGATGCCGGATCCCTGATGGGTGAGAGAGGCGATCCAAAGATGCCTCCAGTATCCATGAAGGATAATGAAGGTGAGATCATAATCATATGTAGAAGCATACCAATGAACTCCAGCTCTGGACTTGTGTCAGGTTTGTTCTGGCATAATTTACTGTTATCACCAGTGACTGGCAAATGTGGAGCAAATAGTCCTTGGAATGTAGGAGAAGATGTTTGGCGGGGACATTGAAGAGCCACTCATGGGGATATGGAAACACTTGGAATTTTTTGAATCTCAAATGAGCAGCCACCACTGCCATGCATTTGATAAATAGCTTGGCGGCTGTGGTGAGTCCAAAGGGCAGAGCTCTGAACTGGTAGTGACTGGCTCCAAGCTGAAAGCATAAATGTCTTTGGGAGTGCCTGTATATTTTGGTGTGATAGTACATAACCTGAAGACCTATCCAGCAAATCCAATCGTCCTTGTGAAGAAAAGGTAGGCTGGACTGTACCGTGACTATTCAGAACATTGACTTCTGCACATGCTGATTAAAACTGCTTAGATCTAAAACTGGTCTGAGGTCCCATGTTTTCTTAGGCACTAAAAAGAAGCAGAAGTAAATTCTGAATCCTATTTGATCTCTAGGACCACGTGGTTGACACTTTCTAGAAGCTTTTGAATTTCTTGTGCTGCACTCTTCCTTTGACTGGATGGAACATAAGGATGTTTCTTCTTTTTGTATAAAGGGGTTTGGTAAAATGGAATGAAATAACCTCTGAATGTGATTTTTAGCACCCAGGTAGATTTTGTTATATTTGCAGAGGCTTCTGGGTGCAGGGATAATCATTCTCTGACTACCTCCAGAGATGGACAGATGAGCAGTGCTTCAGGAGCACTGAAAGGGTTTGTCTGGAAAGGAATCCCAGAACACCTGGTTCTCCAGGCCTCCTCTGCCTCTAGGGTGATGTCTCCCATTAAAACTTCCTCCTCTTCTTCTGGAGACATTGTCCCCTAGAAGAACTTGGGAAGGTCCCTGAGATTTTTAGAACCATATTTTCTTACCACCTCTCTGATTCCTGGAAAAGGTCCATCCGTTGAGGGGTAGAGAACTTCATTCCCATTGCAGACAGAGTCTTTCCAACTTGTTCACTATGGGTAAGCATCTCTTTTACTGATGGCCCAAATAAGGATGTTCCATCAAATGGGGTGTTGATAAAAGGCATCTTAAAAGTCTTTGCAAAATCACATAGCCACATCTGAGCATGTCTCCTAAGGGCTATGCCTGAATCAGTCACTTGTGAGGTATCTTCAGCTGTGTGAGAAATCAACCTCACTGAAGCATTTGAAAACAGTGGCCAGCTATGAGGACAGTCTTTTGAAATCCTCTGTGGACAAGGACTCTAAGAGAGAATTTGATAGCTCTTTGGTCAAATGTCTCTGTAGCCTTGTGAAGTGTGCCATGTAATTAATTGACCTCAGTGCAAATGTTGTTGAGGCAAAGACTTGCTTTCTGAATTTGTCAAGTGCCCTAGACTCCCTGTTTGGTGGACGGACAGAAGAGCTCTAATCTGCTGGCTTTTTCTTGGTGGCTGTTGCCATGACCATAGCATCAACTGGGACTCCTTTGCTCCAGTGGGTCTGTCTTTTGGAGGGGCTAAGAACTTGTCAGGTCTTTTCAGGATAGGTTCAATGGTATCCGGTTCCTTCCAAGTCTGGTAGGAGACCAAATCAATATGTTCAACTGCAGGGAAGGGGGGTGACCCAAAACAATAGATGAGCCAGAACCAAAAGCTTCCAAAAATACCAATTACTCCAGAGAGGGGTTTACAAAAGACCAGCTACATTTTTGTTTAAGGATCTCTAAATCGTCTCTGAAGGAGATGTCATCCGGTGGTGATCTGGGGGACCCTTCTCCTTCATCAAAATCCATATCCTCGGTGAGGAACTCCATCAGGAAGTCACTTTGTCTCCTTCTGCACGTTCTCTTCTGATGCACTTCCTTTGTGGGGTGTTCAGAGGATGTGCTGGAAGAGATGGGAATTTTTCTACCAGAACTGATTTGACACTTATTGGAACTGGCTGTCACTGTGGAGTAGACCTGATTGACTCAGCTCAGAGCCAGTGAAAAGAAAGGGGGTTGGATCTGAAAAAATGAGAAGGCAGTTCTCTAGAGACAGATAAAGCCCTTTCCACAATATCAAAGGCCAGCATACCCAGACAGGCTTCGACCAGTCCTCTCGGAGACAAAACTCCAAAGGTAGGTCTCGACCACTCTCGGATCCATGCCTGAAGAATGGAACCAGACCTGAACTGTCCAGGGCTGAGGCTCTAAGGGGAAGGGACGGATCCAACAACATCAGAGTTAATCCCAGGCCGATGAACCAAAGCCGACACTTTGGCTCTAGGACCAGTTTTGATTCCAGGGTATCATAGCAGAACTAGTCAGGGATATAGTCAGAGTCAAAAAAGATATTTTCTTCGGATCTGATGCCAGACCTCCTAGGGATTTCGGATTCTGGGACTCCAAAACAACTGGATGGATCAGAGAAAGAGATAAAATATTTTTGGACATCATAGGATGTCACTCAGCTGACAGAGGATGGAGCTGGTAAGACCGCCATCTGGCTCTGAGCTATGAGAAATTTTCACATCATCCTATCCACATCCGCTTCTGATAAACTTCTGGAGGATCTGAAGACAGTAGCAGATGGTGGGCTGGAATGTTTCATTGGTGTTTAAAGCAAAAGGGTAGATGATATGGGTTTAATCACATATTCCAGACTAAGAGTTCTGCGAGAAGTACTTGGCTTCGGATTCGGGGACTTAGGATCCAAGAAAGGAGCTGTACAGCTTATTGAAATGATGAAAGGATCTGAAGCCTTTGGATCAGAGGGTTTGTGATCCAAGGATTGGGTCTTTGGATCTGACAGTGTCAGATTTGAAGTTTTTCTGCCCTTAGGTTGTGGCTCCGAAGAAGACCTGAGGGACTTTGGTGGGGAGCATTTTCAATGATCCAATGGAGCAGATTTGCTAGTTTTGGAGGGGGTTTCAGCCCCAGTTTCCCCTACCAGCCAAGCATCTTTTATTGAAGTTGGGGCATATGGTACATGCAGTGTCCAGCTCCAAGACTATATACGCACTCCTTATGGGCATCTGAATTAGGGATTTTATGCCCACAAGAAGTGCATTTCTTAAATCCTAAAGATCATGGCAGGAAACTAAACAAAGGAACAAATTTAAGCCACAAGAAGTTTTTTTTAGAATGGAAAAGAAAGAGAAAAGGGATTTTAACTACCAACAATGGTAATATAAAGAAATACCCTATAAAAGAAATGGGGTAATTAAAAATATCAGGAATGGTAATAAAAATTTACTATTCATCAGAATAGTAGGAAGAAAAATTTGTAAGAAAACTAAGAGGGAGAACAGATAAAATAAGCTAAAGATAAAGATGAACATAGTTTTAACAAAAGTAAAAGAGTTGAATTAACTCTGATAATGCCCGAAAGAGGAACCTGAATCTGTTTGCAATGGTAGCAAATGAGATCTGAGGTAATGGGGATGGAATAGGGCATCATGGGTAGAGGGAGAACCTTGAGAGCTCGATCCAAAGTCTGGAGTATGCGGCTGAATTGGAGCTGAGGATCGGATCCGAACCCATAAGGTGAAGAAGAATGACAAGGACAACATCAGATTACAGCACTTTCAAAAGCTACTGTTATGACTACTGCAGTCACATAAGTTGTGATTAGCAATAATTAGGGTTGGTATGATGGCTGAGGTCTTAACCTCACAGATACAATGAATATGGTTTGATTCTGACCTCTGTTTATTGGCTAGGCTTGTAAGAGTCTGCAGAGTAGTAGCCTAGTATGTACTTATGGACAGGAACAGAATTATGGGGTTGTGGTTTGTCATAATGGTTAAGGTGTTTACCTCACAAACACAGCATACAGAGTTTGATTCTCACCTTTGAGGGACATTAGCTAGGCTTTGAGGGACATTAGCTAGGCTTTATATGGCCAACAAAGGTGGCTAACCTAGTATCTACCTATAAATCTATGAACTGAAATCTGCTAGCAAAAATGTTTTAGTAACTTATTATAGAATTGGTATGTACCTAACCAGGAACATCCAACAACTGGAACATCCACAGAGGTTCCTCACTACAAGAATACAGGGTGTAAGAGCATGCCCTATGCAGACCGCCTTAAGGCCTTATCCCTGTATTCTGTCTCCTATATGCTGCTGAGGGGAAATTTATGTCTGGCATACAAGACACTGCCAGACCCCCACCTTGATGGACTTCTTGCATATCCGCAAAACAAACAGCACCAGAATTACCCATTTTAAAGAATTAAACCTTGCCTGTGATATAATTAGGACCTGCTGGAAAGACAGGTATGTATCCCAGAGACTACCCCTTCTCTGGAACAAGCTACCCATCCATACGAAGAAGAGTTCCTCCCTACCCAGTTGAAGTTTAACTTGGACAAATGGCTGGGAACAGGAAATTTATCCCTGGTTTGATACCTATGTCTCTAAAGGACACAGGCAACCTGTAAATGTTTCATCTCCCAAGCCCATGCTTACACTGATCAAGGGTACAAGAACTTGTGAGAGATATGGGATGTGAGAGATTTGGGATGCATGGCTAGGCTTAAAACGGACCTCCTAGTCGTTAGTCCAGTAAACACCTATGACTCTATAATATCTCTCATATACAATCAGTATATGTGAAGATAGTGGCTTACCCAATGCAGAAACCAACTTTATGCTTTAACATCTGTTTACTGAGCAAACATTTCAATGATTTTCAATTTAATAAACTTACCCCATATCAGTATCCAGTCCCTACCAAGTAGAATATTCCACTCCAAATTTTTGTCATAAGTAGATAATAGGATTACAGTCCAGGAGACCATTGAGGAGCGTATCCCAGTTTCAAAATTGTTCCAAAGAACTATGTGGTTAAATTACTTGCCCAGAGTCACACGGTAGGTTAATGGAGGCTGAGGGAATCAAACCCTGAACTACACTACAGAAGGCTTGTTGCCTAAATACTCTACACTAAATGCCAGACTCCTCTGCATCAAATTGACAGAAATGCTCACATAAATGTCTATTCCCCTAGAAATCAAGTATTTTTTCCTACTCAGCTTTTATTTCTCCATCAACAATATCTCTCAGTTTAACTGTGTTCTGTTCCACCTGTAGGTGTACTTGTCTAAAACTTAATTATTTTATATTTCCAGTGGTGTCATCTTTACTGCCAGAAGTCAACACTTTACCATTCCAGAGCACATTCAATTAAGCAGGGAATGACAATTAAAATGTCAGTGTTATTTATTTAATTTTTGTTTCATCTTTTCTATTGCCTCTACGATCCACAAGCAATATCTGAATATGAATTCAGAATAATCATGTTCTACAAATACGCGTCTCCCACCCACTGATAATTTTCCCATTTACCCCAATTTCCATAATACCTGTGTTTTTCACAAAGTATCAGAAATCCTATCAATACTGGTCAAGGTTTCCTATATTTGCTGGACTGCAGGATAGAGATTGTCTTCCCTATCAAGGACTGATATCAGAGTATAGGCAAATAGAAAGAAATAGGGGGATCCTAAGCAAAAGACCAGCACTTGAAGAGTTTTCAGTGGAATCTAGAACAGAAGCTGCTGTTAAAAAATAAATAATCAGTAGAGCATATAAAATATTGCATGATAACTATAATAATAAATCAGAGGAGGTTAGTAATGACTAGGATGAGAGACTGGATAAGCAATTCACAAATAAACTATGGAGGATGTACGTATGTATATCTCCCAAATACACAAAAAAGTCTAGGAGATTTAGGATCTTTGCTTGGAAGTGTTTACATAGGTATTTTTATACCCTAAGCAGACTCCAAAGAATTTTTCCTCAGGGAGACAGCAGATACTGGAGGTGTGATGGGGAAGAAAGAGATAACTGGGAACATATTTTCTAGGAGTGTAATGTGTTGGCAGACTTTAAAGATTCCTCGCATACTGCTCTGTCAAAGATACTGGCTGAGCAAATTGGTGTAACTAAGGAAATTATTTTTTTGAGCTATGATACATAATCAGGATTTCCTAGACATGGTAAGGACTTGCTGTGTCTAATAATGGTGGCTGCCTAAAAAGCAATTACTAGAAAATGGAAATCAAAGTCTAAACCAACTGTACTATAAGTAGTGAATATATTAACAGAGAAAATAACTGGTAAGTGGGATCTTTAGAAAAGGGTAGGAGCAAATTACATGGGAAAATAGGAAATGTGTGAACAATACATGCAGAGGAGGAACAAGGTTTAAAAGAAGGCAGGATTTGAATTAGCTATGTAATGTTTGTCAAAGATTGGACAGATTATAAGTGATATATAATTTCTGCAACTACAATTATGTCAATATGGCTTGTGATGTATAATATTTGCAACTAAAATTATGTAAAAATGATTTGTTGTCATTTATATAAATGTATGACTGCCTATGTCATACATGATAGTTTAATAAAGATGTTGCTTTCTTTATAAAAAAAGGGAAAAAAAAGGTTTCCCATATTTAGCTTAAAAGTGTGGCAAAGGCAAGTGTTTTACATGTGCTATCACCAATGAATCTTTTATGAATCAACATTACTCCAGCATCTTACTTTTCAGATTTTCGCAACAGCCATCCATTCCTCACCTTCCAGAATATCACACAGTCTCAAATTTTACTTGCTTGCATTATTCTCCACTCCAGTCAAGTGCAGCACAGTCTGTTCAATTTTTTTCTCTTTCATAGGTTCATATATAGGTACTAGGTTATCGGCCCAAGGGCCTACGTAAGCCAAGCCAACAAGGTTTCCTGGCTTATGCCACCCAAGAAAGTTATTTTCCTATGCCCCTGTCGAGCAGAGACATAGAAGTGATCCACGGGGTGTATTTCCTATTTCTCATCCACTGATCAAGATTTTTCTTGAAGAGTGCTAATGAAGAACTCTGCTTGACATAGATGGGTAGCCTGTTCCAGAGTATGGGAAGTCTCTGGGACAGGAATCTATCCCTCCAGCATGTCCTGTTTATTGTGGTGACAAGGTTTTGGTCCCTAGAGCGTGTAGCTCGGAGGGATTGGGATTTCTTTAGGTATAGCATGTCCAACAGCTCTGGGTTTGATATAGCTTTATATGTTAGGCAGAGATCGCCGTGGAGTAGGCGATATGCGATGGAGTAAAGCTGGAGTTTTTTGAGACGGTCAGTGTAGGGCATTTGTTTGAGGCCAGTAATCCTCTTTGTGAGGTACGTCTGTGGCCTTTCCAGCTGCTGCAGATGTCTTGTGAGGTACATTCCAAAAGGGGCATTGTACTCTATAATGGGTCTAATGAGTGTCGAGTAGAGAGGAACAATTACCTCTTTTTTCCTGGATGAGAACCCTTTTATGATGAGGTGTGCCACGTAGAAGGACTTCTTGACTACTGTGGCGATGTGACTATCAAAGGAGAGACTACTGTCCACCTGGGTCCCAAGGTTTCCTATCACACATTCGGTGTTAAGTAGATTGCTGCCTATGTGGTAGTTCATGGGTACAGAGTTTTTACCAAAGGGGATGACACTGCACTTTTTGGCATTGAGCTTGAGGACATGGCTCTGACACCATGCATCTGTCTCGGTGAGGCCCTTCTGTAGGATGTCCACATCAATTGGGGATTTGACTATGGCTCCTAGTTTGCAGTCATCTGTGAATTTTGTTAGCCAAAGGCCTTTTGTGTTAGCCTGTACTTCAGAGAAGTAGAAACCAAACAGGAGAGCTCCCAGGACGGAACCCTGTGGTACTCCACTTGTCACTGCTTTTAGGTCAGATTTAGAGTCTGCAACTTTTACAGTGAAGGGTTCTGTCAATGAGCCAGTTGGCAACCCATCTTGTGACGTAGGGATTTATACCTAGTTTAGTGAGTTTAGCTATAATTCCAGAATGGGGGATGGTGTTGAAAGCCTTGGGGAGGTCAAGATAGGCTGTGTGAACCACCTTACCCTCATCTACGGCTTTGGTGACTGCCTCAAAGAAGTCGATCAGGTTCAGGAGGCATGATCTGCCTTTCACAAACCCGAACTGGGTGGGATCCAGAGTCTGGAGGTTACCAATATCTTTGTTAATGAGTTCCATGATGATACGTTCCATGGCCTTGCAGACCAGGCTCGTCAGGCTAATAGATCGATAGTTCCCGGGATCAGTGGTGGCTCCCACTTTGTGGAGTGGGATAACTGCTGCTGTGCGTCATTCAGTGGGCACATAGCCTGATGCGGGGCTATTACTGAACATGGTGCTTAAGTGGGGAGCCAGTTCGTTCTGAAGTTCCTGTAAAATGCAGCCTGGGATGTTGTCCGGTCCCATGGATGCTGTGTTTTTGGCTTTAGACAGTGCAGCTTTTACCTGCATAGTTGTGATTACAGGGACTCTGCATTCTTCCTGTATAGATATGGGCCCTTTGGGGGGGGGGGTAAAGTTAGCACTGAACCTATCTGCCAGGATGTTGGCAATATCAATTGGTTCTGCAATTTCTGTGTCGTCGTGCTGTAACTCAGAGCAGATCTGGGTGTTGCCATCGAGATTCTTGACATAGCTATAGAATGCTTTGTGGTTGTCCTTAGAATTAGTGGTGATTTTGTTTTCGTAGCTAGCTTTGGAGGATCTTATAAGGGATCTCAGCTTCTTACTGAGGCTGACCCGGGAGCTCCTCCACTCATGGGATTTTACTCTCTTTTGCAGCAGATTTTTCCTTCTGTTGTACAGTTTGTTTATGGCAGGGGACCACCAGACTGGCTTCCTTTTTTTGGAGGATAGCGTCTTGGTTCTGTTTGGGATAGCACGATATATGCACTCATTTAAGTGCTTATAGAGTGCATTTGTGTAGGATTCAGCAGTCGTAGCTGTATTTTCCATCTGCATGGGTGTCATGAAGTTCACCACTTCTGTCCTAAGAAGCATGAAGTTGGCTTTGGAGAAATTTTTTACTGTGGTTTCTTTAATGGGGGTGGGGGGTGGGGGTGGGATGTGGATATCAAGGGTGATTAGCTTATGGTCGGATCGGACCAACGAGGAGTTGACTTCAGGTGTGGAACACCGGTCACTCATGTTGGTAATGACTAGGTCTAGGATATTGTTGCCCCAGGTGGGGGTGTGGATAAGTTGATCCAGAGCATTGGAGTTTATGAATTCCAGAAAGCGTTGAGCTAAGGAGTTGGTACATGAGTAGTTTTCCCAATTAATGGTGGGGTAGTTGATGTCGCCCATTATTAGGGTGTTTGGTTGAATCCTAATATTTTCCAGTACATCAAGAAAAGAGGAGTGGGAATCCTGGGGCATGGTGGGGGATCTGTAGCAAGCTACAAAATGGATTGCAGCTTTTCCCACAGTTAGTTTCACTTGGATAACCTCGGATACATTATGCTGAGCAACTAGCCTAGAGGTGTGGATATCCTTAATAAATATGGACACACCTCCACCTTTGGTGTTTCGGTCCAGGTTATATGGCCGAAAAGTGTGGTATGAGTTATAGCCTGGTAGTGCAGGGGTGCTCTCTGGAGCCTTGAACCAGGTCTCAGTCACTGCCCAGATATCGATGTTCTCCATTTTAAGGAGTGCCTCAAGTGAGTGCATTTTGAGATTTAGACTTCTAGCATCGAGTAGCATTACCCTCAGTTTTTGCTTGTCTGTTCCTGCTAAGGTGGTGAATTTGTCATTTGAACCTTGCCTAAAAAAGGCACTATAGGAGCAGCATGAGCCTTAGCCAGCATCCAGAATCCCAGGGGCGACAGGTGCACGCCACCTGTGGCAAAGCATCGTGGTCTGTCGATGATGTCTTCCCAAGCAGAAAGATACTGGATCCCCTTAGAATGACACCAGAAGCTTAGCCAATTGTTGAAGTCAATCATTTTGTCCTTGTACTGTGGTATCATTCTGGGCGATGGCAGAATGCTAATCAGGGCTAGGGTCATACCTGCCTGGGCTACAAGATTGGAGAGCTCTTCCATGTCTCTTTTCATGTAGTTCAGGGAGGCATGTCTCACGTCATTCACACCAACATGGACAATGGCGGAGTCATATTTGTACTTGTTGTGGAGTGACCTAAGTGCGTGGGTTATGTGGCGGATCCTGGCACCCGAAAGGCAGCTGACAGTAACCTTCTCCTTGTTTAGCCTGGTGAGTGGGACATCAGTGTGCCTGACTATAGAGTCACCTATGACTAGTGTGTTGGGTACATTGTTTTGCCTTATTGGCTGTGCTTGAGTGGCACACTGAGTCTGTGGGCTATGTGTCATTTGGGTTGTGTTGGGGGATGGAGGTTGCTTGCATTTTTGCTTTGGATGTCTCTGCTGCTTAGACAGATTATTATTGAGAGCCTCCGAGAATGTTTTTGTGTTACTATGTGTGGATTTTGATGGTATAGATTTAGTGAGACTATGTGATGAGTGTGGTGTGTTGCAAATGTTTACCTTCTCCTCATGACTGTCAAGTTCAGCCTTGGTTGGAGAGAGCTTTACCTCCAGTTTGGCTAGATAAGTGCATCTCTCACAGGTTGTAGTGTTGGGTGGTAGGAGGAGAGGGTTGTCTGTGTACATGAGGCAATTTCTACATTGCCTCAAGATGCCTAGATTCATCAGATAGACAGGAGAGAACACTGGGAGCTGACCCTTGGACATGCCTGAATAAAAAAATATTTTCCTCTAGATAAGTGAGGAAAGTGAGTACAAGAGCTGTTTTTCTCTAAGCAAGTGAGAAAAATAAGTACAAAAACTGTTTTCTAATAGGTAATGAGGAAAGTTGAGTGCTATAGTAATTAGTAACTTATTTAGTGCTTACAAGTTCTGAACAAGTGCTGAGCATGAATAAGCAAATTTAAGTGCTAAAACTAAGAATCTATATCTGCACTAGACGAGTTACAGGACAGAAACAAGTGCAAATGCAGGCTTTCAAATCAGAAAGTTGAGAGAGATGGAAGAGATTGCCCAAATGGACAATAACTACAATTTCTGGGCCAGAAACACTCCTTATGTGGTAGACAGGTTACCTAGTGCTTACCACTCCCACTGATAAGCTAGAAGGCTTCCCTCCAACACAGAAAGGCGTGGGGGCGGGGCTCAGAAGCTTACATACAGTCCTGGATACAGCAAATCTGTATCTGGAACACTAGTTACAGGAAACGTAGGAAACAGGCTTACAGTTTTTTTTTTTTTTTTTTTACAGAAAAGTAGCGAAAACAGTAATAAAACAATTCACATGCAGTGCAACCTAGCACACTTGAGTAGCAATATTAGACCAAACACAGTTTAAAAAATGCAATTAAATTAAAATGGACTAAAGGTAAGTGCATAAAGAGTTTATTAGGTAGAATGTGGTAAAGAGATGGGACTGGGGGAGTGCCCCAGATCAAATCTACAGTGGGGCGGGCAACTGCAAAAGCCACCAAATTTAAACTACAAGCCAGAAATAGGGTGGGTGGATGCAGGGGTGGCCCGTGCTATTGGACTGCCGGACTGCAGCCCCCCCCAGCTGTAAAAAAGAAATAAAATAAAATAGAAAAGAAGACATAAAAAAAAAATGATTGCAAATAGCGGACCTTCGCGCATGCGCACTAGCAGCATTTCCGATATCCGGACTGCTGCTGAGACAGTCTGGAGCATGCACAGACTATCTCAGGAGCAGTCTGGATTAGGAAACATTCAAGAGCAGAGATTCTAGAAGTCTATGCAGTTACAAGGGATCGGACTGCAACGTCGGCAGGCTGGGAGTCTCGTCGAGGGAAGAACATCTCACGGGCTGTGGTGGATGTAATGCTCTAACAGACGTAGGGAAGGATGTAGTGCATGGGCAGGCTTGTAGTGCTCCAACGGCTGTGGATTTAATGCTGCAATGAAGGGATCTACATCTATCCAGGTAGGGTGTGTGTGTGTAAAATACCCCAGGTGCTACATGGTGGTGGGTAGAGAATAAGGCTTGAACCCTGCACCTTGGGCCCAGGTGGCAAGAGCCTAAATTCCCTACCCACCACCATTTGTAAAAATGTTGCAGATTTTTCCCTCATACTTGTTCTGTTCCTCATAAAATCTGTGGTTTCTGTATTTTTGTGTCCTTGCAAAGCCAGTAGTGCATTGGTGCAGTGGTAGCATTGTTGCCTGACAGCTACATGTTCTCTGGTTTGATTCTTGGCTGCGGTGCCTTACCTTCTGTGTGGAGTCTGTATGCTCTCCCTGTTTTTGTTTCCTGTAGTGTCCTCCCATCTTACAAAGACATGTGTCTGTCTGGAGTGTTTCTCCCTGGGCCTCTGCTAAAATTAGCTTTTGTTCCAAGTCAGACTTTCCTGGTTAACAAATGTTAAAAATGACACACATTTGAATATCAGACTTCATATTCTTCAGAAAGTGCATGGTAACACAAAAGCTTTTATTCTAGCAATTTTCTAAGTGTATAAGATGAATATTTGAAATTTGTCCCTATTTTTGGGACTGTATTCCCCCATTATTGGCTTCATCCAGGTTTTGTGCTAAGGTTGAGAGCTATGGTAAGAACTGAATTCACTGAAAATGTTTGGGGGCTATATTCCCCCATTACTGGCTTTGTCCGGGTGTTTTTTGCTAATAGGTTGAGGGCTATGGTGAGAACTGAATTCACTGAATATGTTTGGGGGCTGTATTCACCCATTATTGGCTTTGTTCAGGTGTTTTGTGCTAAGAGGTTGACAGCTGTGCTATGGTGAGAACTGAATTCACTAAATGGTAGCCATTTAAGTTTCCGTCTTCCTCTTTCACAAAACAGCTGATTTGGCATAGTGGTGTGTTGCTCTGACTGTTTTGCACAGGGTCCCCTCGGTTCAAGACGTGGCAGTGAAATGTATGGTGGTAACACAGCATTTTATTCTAGCAACTTTCCAACATTATACAAGCAATGTTTAAAATGTGTCCCTGGTTTTTGACCTTTTGCCCCCCCCCCCCAATTAATGTTGGCTTTTTCCAGATTTCTTGTGCTGCAAAGTTCAGAGATACAGCTGAGTGTCGAGTAGATTTTACAAGGAGCTGAGAGCTGCAGGGGAACAAAAGTTTAGTGCTGCTTATGCTAAGTCTGCTTGCATTGTTAATAGCTCAACATATAGTGTACTTGCTTTTGATGCAGAAGGCTGTGGGTTCTACTCCTACAGTAGGTAAATGCATTGCTGATACTGTACTGTGTTGTAAAGGGGGTGGATGCTGCAGCCCTTTTTGGCAAAGATACCTAGTAACTATGAACCTGTTATCAGTTTGCTATCCATTCTCTATTGCGGTATTACTAGCTTATCATTTTTTTAATGCATGCAACATAGGCAATTTATTCTTCACGGGCAACAGGCACTTTATTTGTAGATGAAACAATGACATATAAAGTTGTTTGCTAGCAGCAACCTCTTTATTATTTACAGATTTCTTTAATGTGGATTTTACTACTTCAGAGATTGTGCATATTTACTGATACTGGTGGACTATAGAAGGTTGAGTAGACTTTTTATGATGGAAATGTTCTGAATTGGGCAGTTTTGTCATTGGTGTATGCATTTTGTTTCATTGTTTACTGGAAAAATGTTCAAAACAATAAATTTAAAATGCCCTCTAACAACTGTACTGTATTATACAAGGAATATAATGTAATATTGTCAGGAAGGTGTATCAAAGAGCATGTGTAAGTTTCATGTTCAAGGGGCCTATGATTTTGAAAACAGCCCAGAGTTAATCTTTATCTGCTACTGGCAAAATGTATTTTGTTTGAATGTGGGTTTCAATGCATGTGAGTTTCAAGGGCAGAGAAGTTTTAATGCTAAGTCTATTTTCATTGTGAGACTGCATTGCTTTGTTTAACAGATACCTATTAGGGTTTGTGCTGTAAAATGCAAAATAAAACTTTCAAATGAAATCTAAATCATCTCAGAAGTAAAGCAGTATGCACATTACAGTGTTTATGGTAAATGGGGCAAAATAACCAAGGAATGGGACATTGGAATGGCTGCAGGGGGGTGGCTCCATTCGACCATGATTTTGTGAGGGGGCCGGGTAGCAAACTCAGACAGCCCCGGTTGAACTATACCTCTCAGTTTTCCATATGTTTGCAGAATTAATAGATATTTGCTTCTTATTTTTGGTTTGTTCCTCATAAAATTTGTGGTTTTCTAGCAAATCATTTAGGAATGAAGTCACTAAATGACAGACATTGAGTTTCAGACATCATAACCTTCAGAAAAATGCATGCTAATGCAAGACCTGTTATTCTATCAACTGTCTTAAGTTTATACAAGAGCAATTTTTAGCAGTGTTTGTATGTTCCCCCAATATATTTGGCCTTGTCCAGATTTCCTGCATTAAGAGGTTGAGAGGTATGTGCAAATCGCTTTGTAGAATTAGGAATATCCAAACCTCTCCATTGTCCCCAATTTTGGCTCAAAATGTTGCTCTCCCAATAATCCCTCCTCAAAATGGCAATTTTGGAAGAAAACGTGGAGGGTTTACAATTATATATAACTGTAATGATCAGAGTTATAGATTACTTTTATTTCAGAAATGCATGTAGATGCTCTTATTTTGTTAGCTGCACAAGTTAACAGTGTTAATATTAAAAAGGTGTCCCTTTTTTGACAGGTTCCCAGCTGTATTGTGTGGCAGCTTTATATTTTTGCATCACATTTTGGTCTGTAAAATTGTGGTTTTCTGGCAAATTAGTGGCAAGTCATTAAAGATTGAAGTTAGAAAATAATGGCAGACATTTGAGTTTGATTTCATACCCTTCAGAAAATTCGTATTAATGCAAGACCTACTACTGTTCTATTATCTAAGTTAATAAGAGCAATATTTAAAAATTGTCCTTATTTTTGGGCCTGTGTCCCACTTCTAGTTCTGTGTATGACTTTATCCAGATTTCTTGCTCTGAAGTTGAGAGGTATGAGTGTCAGAGCCATCACTGTCAGCCAGAGACATTTCAAATTGTGACATACTTGTTGTACCCCACTCCCCATTGTAGTGGCTCTGGATGTGTCCAATGAAGGCAAGGAGCAGTTATGCAGTGTAAGTGTGCAGAGTATTCCCCCATCCAAGGTAGACCACAAGTATTATTTATTTTATTTTATTTTATTTTATTTTACATTTGCTGACCGGGAAAGTCCGACTGGAGCGAGGTCCATTTACAGCGGAGTCCCGGGGAGAAAAGCTCCACTATTAAACTATATGTACAGTGGGAATTTTTACAATACAAGATATTTCATGCAAGAAGAACACAATTAAAGTGGTTTGTTCCAACTAAACAAAAAGGACTCCATTGTAACAATACAATCATCAGAGACATCACATATGCCAGTATAAACAGACAATATTTTTGCTAAGCAAGTTTAAGTGTGACCAGAGGAAGGCCCTGTATGGCAGTTTTGAGGAGTTGTTAGTACTGTAATATAGAGACAGTAAGCAGAATATAGAGGAAGGTAGGAAGTATTTGAGGAGAGCAGGAAAGCATTTATGTGATGCAAGGACAGAGCCAGGAATGCAAGAGGTGTGATTTGAGTGATGTTTTGAAGACTGAGATAGAA
Organism: Protopterus annectens; assembly: GCF_019279795.1. Lineage (NCBI taxonomy): Eukaryota > Metazoa > Chordata > Ceratodontiformes > Protopteridae > Protopterus > Protopterus annectens. The sequence goes on along the minus strand of NC_056743.1, from coordinate 1,918,860,729 downwards.
GGTGCTGAGGAAATATTCTGGGAGAGGTTATTCCACATTTTTGCTATGGTATGAGAGAAAATAGCTTTACCTGCAGTGTTGTTGGCTTGAGTTATACGCAAAAGGTTTTTGTTGGATGAGCGGAGTGGACGGTTTGCTGAGTATTGGTTCAGTAGTTGGTTCAGGGCTGGAGTCTTGTGGGGATTCTTTAGGATGTTATAGGTGAGGACTAGTTGGTGGTAACTAATTAAATGAGGAAGTTCTAACCACTGTAGTTCTTTTAGAACAAGTCAATGATGGCTATGAAAAGCAGAGTTATTGGCGAATTTAGCAATTTTATTGTAACATGACTCTAGTTTGTTCATGTCTGTTTTCCTAATGTGGGTTAGGATTGGAGATGCATACATTAGGGTAGACAGAAGGTGGGTTTGGGCTAGGGTGACCCGTGCTTGGTCTGTTAGGAAGTGTTTGTGTTTATACAGGGTTCCTAATTTTTTATGTATTTTCTTAATGGTTTGAGAGATATGGACATCGAAGTGAAGATCATTATCTATTTCAATGCCAAGGAGTTTTGTATGGGGGGGGGGGGAATTGTGGTGCCATTTTTGGAAGTGATTGTGAAAGAATGGGGTGTGGGTCTGTATTTGTTTGGGGTGAACAGGAGTAATTTGGTCTTGTTGGGGTTAAGAATCAGTTGGATATCAGTAATCCATTTTTCAGTGGAGTTAAAGGATTCCTGGGTAAGGTTTTGAAGACTGGTTAGGGATGGGGCTGAGCAGATTAAGGTGGAGTCATCTGCGTACTGTATAAGTGATGCATGCAGTGTGGAGGTGTGTAGTCTGTTGGTGAAAATAGTGAATAGTAATGGGCCTAGTATTGAGCCTTGTGGAACACCTATGGTGGATGATAGTAGAGGTGATAGTACTCTTTGCCATTTGACTGATTGTTTCCTATCAGAGAGATAGTTTTTGAACCAAGCAGTTGCAGAGGGGGCAAAGGACATGGAGGACAGAGTGTCTAGAAGTAGGTTATGTGAGACCATGTCAAATGCCTTTGAGAGATCTAAGAATATGGCAGATACAAAGTTGTTGTTATTTCTAAGATGGTTAACCTGGTTAGTGAAAGACAGAAGAGCAGTGGTTGTACAATGGTTTGGGCGGAAGCCGTGCTGGGTTGAGGAGAGGAGATTATCTGAGGTTAAGAAATGCATCACTTGGGTATGAATACATTTTTCAAGGAGTTTGGACAGGGGGGATAGGATAGCAATGGGACGGTAGTTTGATAGCTCATAGGAGTTGCCACCTTTGTGTAGGGGGATAATATGTGATACTTTCCATAGTTGAGGGATGTAAGCTTCTTTTATGGAGCGGTTAATCAGAATTGAGACAGGGTAGGCTAGAGATTCAGCTGCTAGTTTTAGGAAATTAGTGGGTAGGCATCAGCTGCAAGAGTGGTAGGTTTTAGTTTTGAGAGTAGTTTTTTGACTATGGAGGTTGGTACAGCTGAGAGAGTAAATGATGGTATGTTATTGTGGTCCTTAGTGGGGGTGGATAGAGGGTTATTGCTAGATAGCTGGGTAGATAGTGATAGAATAGAGTCTATGAAGTGATGGCTGAATTGAGAAGCTAAGCTGTCATTAGTGGTATTTGTGTTGGGAGCTGGGGTGGTAGTTTTACCGGGTTTTAGAAGGGAGTTGATAGCATGCCAGAACTTTTGGGGGGTTTTAGAATGTTTGTTTTGGAGATTTAGGAAGTAGCTTTGTTTGTCTTTTGGCTTGATTATGAAGTTGTTGATAGTTCTGTCTATTTAAGCTAGTGTTGTTCTTTTTCCAGATCTTCCAGGCATTATCTCTGGCTTGTAGTAAGCCTTTTGTGGTCCTAGTCAGCCAAGGGACATAGTTTACTTTGGTTCTAAGTTTTCTAATGGGAGCTACTGTATTCAGAACATTCATAAAAGTACTACTGAAAAGTTTAACTGCCTGGTCTAGTTCCAGAGTATGTAAGGGTTGCCAATTACATTGTTGTAATATACTGTTGAGAATTTGTGGATTTACCTTGTGCTCATCTCTAGTTTCCTTATACAGTATGGGTTTGGCTATGTTTAGCTTTTTACGAAGAAGGAAAGTGGGGCAGTGATCGCTGAGTGCATCAGGTAGGCAGCCCACGTGATAATTTTGACTAGGGAAGTTTACTAAAGTCCAATCAATAGTTGACTGTTTCTGGGATTTTTTGTCCACTCTGGTGGGTTCTTGGATTAGTTAAGAGAATCCGAATAAGTTAATATGGTTTGTGGGATTGCTAGAATTGCAGGATAGCCAGTCTAGATTTAGGTCTCCTAACAGGATAGTTTCTTGTGGCAGGTTGGTTGTAGCCCATTATAAGATTTCCTCTATTGTTGCTGAGTTATTTCCTGGTGGGATATAACTGCAAAGGATGTTAATTCTCTTTTTGTTGTTTAGAGATAGAACTGAGCCTAATGTTTCAGCATTTTGGAATTTGGGAAGTGGGGTTTGCAGAGGCTGGAGGTTGAGTGTGTTTTTAAATAGAATAGCAACTCTGCCTCCCTTTTTAGCATCTCTGTGTAGTCTTAGGATGTTATAGCCTGGTGGGAGAATTTCTTCATTTTGGGTGGAGGGTTTTAGCCAGGTTTCAGTAATAGTTAGTAAATCTGGAGAGTATTGGACTATGAATGTGTGTAGGTCATGCAGTTTGTTAGATATACTTCTTGAGTTTAGGTTAATAATAAGTAGGTCTGATGTTTGTTTGTGTGAGAGAATGTTGTTACATGGACCTGGGTTGGGGTGTATGTCTCCTGAGATTAGTAAACATTTTTTGTAGAATAGTTTGAGTTTTATAGCATGTGCTAGGTCTATATTTGTTCTAGGTAGTGTTTGTTTTCTGAGAGGCTGAGTGGCGGGTGTTTTGTATATATAAAATAATGAGCTATCACTACATAGTGTAGAGCAGATTGTAAAATGTATGTGTTTGTGTATGTGTGAAAGTATGTGTTGTGTGGTATGTATTGTTTAATGGTATGTTAGTGGGTGTGGATGTAGTGTAGGTTAGTGTGGAGAGAGTTAGTATTAGTACTAGTGGTAAGAATTGCATGGTTAGTGTAGCTACTAGAGATATTCAGATAGGAAGTAAGATGGGTGTGGTAGTGGCTGGATTTTAGTTCTTTAGTTTGGCTATTGGGTGGGGTGTTTGGTTTGGGTGCGGCTGGGTGTAATTGAAGGAAGGTGCTGATTGGTGTGGAGATTGGATTGGTTGTCAGGGTCAGGTATAAATGTAGATGCACTGGGGGTGGGTGAGATTTGGGGGTAGGGTAGGGGAGTGGAGTACGACCGTGGCTTTTCATCTGTCCTTGATTTTGCAGAATGTTCTGGTTTTCTGTCATATATTTATACTGTTGATTTATGCTTCTTATTATTCAGGAAATGCATGCTGTCACAGTGCTCTGTTGCTCTGTTTAAGTAGCAATGATTTAATGACCATCAGGTAAGCTTGGAGATTGTAAGACGCAAGTAAGCTTTAATAAGCATACTGTTAAAGAATTACCAGCATTGAAAACCTTTTCGTTGTTGCCATGCCGAGAATATTTACATAACTAGATAATGTATAAGCCTTGGTTATTGAAATGCATATGACAGTATTTGTAATAAAAGGACAGGATTACAGTATTTTCATAAGCTCATTACATTTGTTGGAGACTTGCAGTCATCTTTTGTTGGAGACTTGCAGTCATTTTTGCAGGCTTACCTGTAAACTAAACAGAATGCCAGTCTATCATGTGTGGTCCATAACTTGTGCAGGAATCCTTTAAGCAATTTATATTGAGCTTGTTTCTTGTTTGCTGTTCATTTTTTACTTTGATCATGTCTTCCCCATGAAACAAGTAGATAGTTGTGTCAGGCAGCAGGTCTTTTTTAGATAAGGAACATTTTTACAAGTGGGGATATCAAAGAGATCGCTACTTTCAGCATGTTATTTGGTAATTTTATAAAGCTGAATATAAACTATAATTAGAACTGCAGTGCAAGGAGTAGTGGTTTGAGTTGAGTGCTGCTTGTTTTTTTATACTTGATTTTGACTGGCATTCCAGTAATGTATTTAAAAAGTAATTTATTTTTCATGCCTCACAACCTGTTTCCATCTGAATATTAAGTAAGTTGTCATGTAGCCAATGCATTGAAATATTTTTTTCTTCTACACTTCATTTTGTCTTGACTGGACTCTTGTAATGACTGTTTGGCACCCAGGGCAGCGTATTTAATTAAAGTTCCAGTTGTTGTGGTTTTGAGCATAGCTCCACCCTCTTTCTAATTGGCCACACCCCTTCCCATTGGCCACACCCATTCAGCTGTCTCCTGCAGCCCTCCTTTAATTTGAAGTCACCAGCCACCACTGGGTGGATGGGACAAACCAGTTTCAACAGAGATCTAAGCAACAATTAACAGTACAAACTCTAAAACCAAAAAAATATACTCAGCTCTGTATATTTGAAGATAGATTGGAAGGCAGTCTCTCAGAACACAGGTTCCAGCAATTAATTACAGGCTGTTACTAACAGTTCAAATTTTATGGAAGTGATCATTGAGTTAGATAACACACATGCTGTAAAAAAAAGTTATACCTACTGAAGACAGGGCAGAAAATGGGGGGGGGGGGACAAACCAGTTTCAACAGAGATCTAAGCAACAATTAACAGTACAAACTCTAAAACCAAAAAAATATACTCAGCTCTGTATATTTGCAGATAGATTGGAAAGCAATATATATATATATATATATATATATATATATATATATATATATATGACACACACACACACACACACACACACATATATATATATATATATATATAATCAAACAAAAAACAGTTTAAATAGAATGAAGAGCTGTATAAACAGGCAATATGTTTGAGAGTCAGAGTCAGAACACAGAAAAGAAAGAAAAAAAAAAAAAAAAAAAGTTTTTTTTTTTTTTGGAAAAAAAAAGGAGGAACAGAAGGCCTTATCAAATGTTTGTATTAGAAGAATGAGCTAATGACACTAGACTGGAGAACACAGACAGGGATAAAATAAATAAGACAAAGACAGCACTACAGAGTCAAAAATGATTAAACAGATAAGGATTTGTGAAGATTTCTGAATAGACAAAGTGCTTTATATATATATATATATATCTATTGGGAGGCTTGTAATTTTTTATCATGTTTTTCCTCTTTCATTATACTCACTCAGTCTGGTGGTTAGTACAAATGCTTAAAGTTATGAGCTGTTAATGAGTTGCTTCCTATAGTTCACTGTTTGAATCCCACAGCCTCCATTTGTCAACTGTATGACTCTAAACAAGTCACTTAACCAGATAATTCGCAACTTAATGAGTTTAATGCTTTTATTGCTCTTAACAGAACCACCCTCTGTATCCACTCCCTTGCTCCAAATAACCTGATTATATATAAATAATAAATGTCTTTAATGCTGTTCACTGTTCATTATACTCAACTAGGATTGCTTGCTTGAGTGTTTCAATAAAGGATATTCCATTTTTAACTCAAGTGTGGACTACCTACTATTTTATTATTTTGTAGTATGCATTTTACAGTTCGATTTTTATTAGTGAACTAGATGCATAACATATTTCAAGGAGTGAACTTCACATCCTCCACATCGAGTAGTTTCTGCTTGGTTTGTTTTTGACCCAGTATAAGTTGCATACTGGGTTTTCTGAGACTTTGAGGGATACCACAGATTTTTCTTTTAGAAAAATTAGAAGATTAGCACATCCCTAGACTAACTCCAAATGTGATGTCAATTTACAGCCAAGCAACAAGAATGGAAATGCACTTCCCTAACATATAAATCTAAATTTCCACCATTATGAGCAATCCCAATATATTATTTTACTATGTTCCACTCATTTTTGATATCCTGTAAAATGTACATATTTTTGTCAATCTTCTGAATCAATAAGATGCTGAATTTGGTTAACTCAAATGCTTGAATAAGTCTATAAACACTATAAATGTGCTTTTAATGCAAATTAACTTCCTTGAATGTTTAATTTACTTTTTAAGTATGCAACAAGCCTGATACTTCTCTTAATATATACATAGCTATCTATATTATATATTTATATACATACATATACACACACAAACACACACACACACACACACACACACACACACACACATATATATATATATATATATATATATATATATATATATATATATATATATATATCTACGGTTAAAGCCTGCTGGCTGCTTTGCTTAGGGCATTGCAGTATAGCAGGCCTGGGAATTTGCCCCCTTTTCCCTGCTGTTGTGAAGTCTCGTTGTTGGTAGTTTTTTCCCCATGTTGGTCAAGTGGTTCCTTTCACAAGGAAAGTATTTTAGCTGTCCGCGCTTTCGGTTTAATGATGTTTCAGAGATGTGGAGTCGGGTAAGTGAAATTCGAAGAAATGTAACTCATTGACCACTTTGGTCATAAAAGAAGGACTAGTACAAAGAGACACCCTGTACCTGTGGAAAACTACGAAAGGAGGAACAGCCATGACAGCCTAAAGTTCAGACACTCTCTTGGCTGAGGTGAGAGCCAAAAAAAAAACAGTCTTCTAAGTACAACCTTGTAAGGAAGCTGAAGAAGCAGGCTCAAAAGGAGTCTAAGTCAATTTTTCAAGTACAAAATTGAGGTCCCAAGAAAGTAGAATGGGCTTCCTGGAAGGCCTGATATCAAGGACGCGTTTAAGAAATTGCTTGACCTCAAATCTAGAGACCAGAGGAGGAATCAAGGGCAGACAAGCAGAAATTGCTTACAAGTGAGCTTTAACCAAGGAATATAACAACCCAACATGAAGCAGGTCACACAAGTAAGAGAGAACCAGAATAACCTCCACAGATAGGTGATCTTGATGGCAACTGAGGCAACAGACATAAAATTGCTTCCATTCAGACATATATGATTGCCTGATAGTGAGTTTCCTGGCCTCCTGCAGAACCCAAAGTATGTCCTCAGAAAAGAGGTGCCTAAAAGGGATCAAAATTCTATCACCCACAGCGTCTGTTGAAGAGTAGACAAGTCAAGATGGATAAGAGACCCCTTGTCCTGTGGGAGAAGATCCACCCAGTGAGGTAACTTGTGGTGATTACCCCTGGCTAAGTGAGAAAGAAGGGAGAACCAATTCTGTCTAGGCCAAAAAGGAGTCAATAGCAAGATTTTGGGAGAGTCATGCTTGATCTTGTGAAAGAATTGTGGTAACACAGGAAGGGGAGGGAAGGCACACATAAACACCCCTTTCCAAGGAAAATGCAGAGCATCCACTTTCCAAGCTACAGGACTTGGGACTCTGGAGTAGAATATAGGAAGTTGTCTGTTCAGAGTGGAGGCAAAACGATCTGCCTGAGGAGTACCCCATCGATGGACAATGTTCAGGGACATATCTCAGTGAACCATACATTAGTGAGCTTGTGTGCTGGACCTGCTCAAAGAGTCTGCCACTAGACTGTGCTCAGAGGGAATGTAAACTGCCTGAAGAGTCACTTGATACTGGACAGCTAGATCCCAGACCTGAAGAGCTAGTCTGCAGAGAATATAGGACCTTGTAACTCCTTGCTTACTGACATTCCATGTCACCATGTTATTGCCTGTGAAAATTTTGAGGGGCTCAGGATGAAAGAGGGAATAAAAATCCTCAAGAGCTAGAAGTGGAGCTGTCATCTCTTTTATACTGATGGGGTCCAATCTCTGATGAAGAGGCCAAAGAAGCTGAACCTTGAGAAAAACAAAGGAGGTTCCCATCCCCTGTCTGAGGCATCTGTAAAGAGCTGTTGAGTCAGGACAGGAGCTTGGAAAGGAAGCCCCAAGTTGAGAGAAAATTTATGAATCCACCACTAAAGCTCGAGCTTCAGACAGGGAAGGAAGGGTATCGGGAAGTCCAGAGGGTGGCAATGTTGGAGCCACACTGACTTGAGGTACCACTAAAGTGTTCTCATGTGGAACCTGGCCAGAGGGACTATAAGAATGGCGGAAACCATGAAACCGAAAACCATGAGAAATTCCCTGGCAGTGACTGAAGCAGAGGAAGAACAGACTGGAAAAAGGCAGTGAGGGACAGGGCCTTGGGGGCAAGCAGAGATACCAACATGGGAATAGTCTGAAACCAAGGAAAATATGATCCTGAGAAGGTGTCAGACATTTTTGGAAGTTTACGGTGAATCCCAGACTCTGTAACAGGAATATAGTAAACTTGATATCCTGAAGAAGAGCACTGGGGAAAAAAGCTTGAATGAGCAGATCCGTCCAGGTATGGAAAGATCTGAACTCCTCTCATCCTGCAAAAGGCAATGACAGGAGAGAGGAATTTGATGAACACCTTTGGGGCAGTACAGACACCAAAGGACAAAGCAGAGAACTGAAAATGCAAGGAAGAAACAGAGAAACATAAAAATTTCCTGAAAAGGAGATGGATAGGGATATGAGATCCAGAGAGACCAGAAAGACTTGGGGTAGAAGAAGGGGAAATAAAGTCTGCAGAGACAACATCCAAAAGGAAGGGATTTTGAGAAAGGTGTTGAGCTAGGAAAGATCCAGAGCTGTTCTCCAACTGCCCTCCTTTCTGGGAAACAAATACATTCTGGAATAATGCTCTCCTAAGCAGGAGGCACAGCTTAAATGGTGGTCTGGACCAAAACAGAATGGAGCACCTCTGGGAAAAGAGGAAGTTTTCCCAAGGAGGTTGAGGGAAAATGATTTGCAGAGGAATATCCCACCAATGGACAATCTCCAGAACACATCTCAGTGAAGCATCCATTCATGAGCTTGTGTGCTGGACCAAAGAGTCTGCCACTAGATTGTGTTCTGAGGCAATGTAAACTGCCTGAAGAGTCACTTGATAATCACAAAAAAGGGAAGAGGGCAGGAAAGGATTTCCAAACCATGAAATATCCCTGTCAGATAATGGACAGAACCTAAGTCTGTTGGGATTTTTATCCAATTTGGGAAAGATGAAGGGATAAGAGAACCTGGCTGAGGGAAAGGGGAAATAAAGTGTCAAACAGAACCCAGATTATCCTAAAAAGGAGGTTTCTGGAAGGTAGATGTTTGAGTAGACTTAGCAGGTAGCACACATCTAGAACCTTTTTCCCTTCAGGCAGAGGGTGAGACTGCCTATGAACAAAGGCAGATTTAGAGGGATAATTCCTCTGAAAATTATGAACAAGAGAAACAAAATTATCTCCTGCAAGGCTTTACCCTTATCCTGGACAGACTTGAAAAGTTCAGCAGCAGCAGCACCAAAAAAAAAATTGTATTACCCAAAGGAGCATACAGCAGTTTGGCCTTAATGTCATCAGGCAAAGCCTGACGAAATTTGATAGAGTGGTGAGCAACTTGATAAGTAGACCCCCAACAGGGAAAGGAAAGAAGCCTTCCCCTCAGAGTCAGGAAGGTCAGAAACCACTTTGGAAAACAGAGAAAGGAAGACCAAAACATACCTGGTCATATAAGTCTGGTAGTTGATGGCCCAAAAGGGTAAATTGGCAGTAATGTAAAACTTTTTGCTCAGCATCTCCATACCCCTACTATCCTTATCTGAAGGCAGCAACTTGGTAGAGGGGAACAGCTTGGAGGGCCGGTCAGAAGAGACAAAGGGGATTTATAAAGAAATTTACATTTATCAGGCACCTTGTAAAATCTACTGGATATATTGGGTACAAAGGATTGATAATCAGGGGCCACAGAAGCTGCTGAAAAGCTATCCAGGAGTGCAGCCAGAACTGGTGGAACAGCTGATGGCTTAGGAGACACCATCTGGAGAAGCTCATAATACCTTTTCTGAATGTCAGAGACTTGAGAACAATCCCACTTAAAAAAACTCCATTATCATCTACTCCCCCTTTTGTGGAACAGACTCCTCTCCAAGTAAAGCAGAGTATCTCATTAAAACTTTTTAAGCGCAACCTGGATAACTGGATGGGGAACAGAAAATACACTCTTGGGATTCCACCTATGTCCCTGCTGGACAGTGGCATAGGGTGCTGACTTGTTGGAACACTGGCTAAATTCTTGGTTAGGCTTGTAAGGGCCTCAGGGCCAGTAGCCTAATAACTTCCTATGATCCTATGTGGGCAACAGCATCCCCAAATGTGAATTCCACCAAAGGGGAATTTGGTATAAAAGTAACAACTATTACTGTACTTAAGAATTAAGAGTAAAGTCAATGACAAATAAGAATGTTCTAAGAATCTTCCTAGGAAAGGAAAGAGAGTGAGGGAAAGGGAGTGAAGAATCATAAGTGGAAGAGTGGAGTGGTTATCAGTAAGAGAAAAATCAGAGATGGAGGCTAAGAGTTAATATTTCTTCATTCCCTAACCAGGATTAGTGCAAGAGCAGAGCCATCATTAGGAATTGTCTGACAGAATGCTTAATGGTATGGAGGTTAAGAGTTGTTCTGAATTCAACTGACAGATTTTGGCTACTGAATAAGACTAAAGATACTGGCCAGCAGAGTTCTTTGGTTTAAGGACAGAGATAGGTTGTTTGCCTTCAGATCTTAAGCATATTTTAGGAATGTATGTGTGGATCAAGGAGGCTAGTGCTGGACGGGCAAAGGGTTTATAGATTAGTTGTGAGCGACTACAATTTGTATGTATGTAAGCTGATGAGGTAACTCAAGCCATCTGAGAGACTGCAATTGGTGGCAATGATGTGTACTGTATGGACTACTAGTAGCAAATATAGCTATTTTACTATAGCAGACTTCCAGCTTGGTATTGAGTGCGATGTTTATGTTGGTATGTTGGTCAGAACTGGGGCACCAGAGTAATGAGGAGATTATGTAGGTATTAGCTAGTGTTACTTTTATAGAATTCCTTAGGTAGTGATTGTGTCGATATAACAATCCTAATTTTTGATGAGTCTTTTTTATACTGGCAAGGATGTAAGGTTCAAATTTTAGTTTATCATCTATTATAACACCTAATAGCTTGGTATGTGGGATGATTTCAATGAGTGTATTATTTTGAGAAAATATTCTAAAAATTAGAGTTGTTGAGGGAGTATGTTTTAGTGAAAAGGACCAGTTTGTTTTTTTAGGCTTAAGTAGTATTTCTGCTGAAGGAGGCCATTTTCCTGGAGGTCAAATCAACTTTATAATGAGTGATAAAGGTATAAGGCCTTGCCCATGTTGCTGCAGCACAAATGGTGTCAATAGGTAGTCTCGACCGAAAGGCAGAAGAGGTTGCAATGGCTCTTGTAGAATAACCTTTTACTTTATGGGAAAGTTCTTTGCTTTTAGATTGGTAAGTGAAGATAATACAATCTGATAGCCACTTTGAAAGTGTGACCTTTGGCACAGGAACACCCTCTTTTGTGTCTGAAAAGGATACAAAATAATTGGTTGGATTTTCTGAAATCTCTTCTCATATGTAAGTAGAAATGTAATTGTCTATGTACATCTAGTTGGTGCAGCATATATTCTGCCCTGTTGCCAAAATATGGGAAAAACACAGGTAGTTCTATGGACCGATTCATGTTAAATTCTGAGCATACTTTGTGTAAAAAGGATGAGTTCATTTATAGGGATAATTTATCTTTGTGGAAAAGTATATAGGGGGGCTTTATAGACAACACTTGCAGCTCTGAAAATCTTGCAAAAGTAATAGCTATCAAGAGAATCGTTTTCCAAGTAAGGTACTTCCGATCACAGGATGATGCAGGCTCAAAAGGGGGAAGGATCAAACGTGATAAAACAAAATTTAAGTCCTGTGGTGGTGAAGGGACCTTAATAGGTGGTCTTAATAAAAGAGTACCTTTAAGAAAGGCTTTGCAAAGTCTGTGGGACATCACATTAGGGCCTGATTCTCCCAAATGAAAATCAGATATGGCAGCCAGCTGGACCCGAATAGTAGCTGCAGTTGCCCCTTCATTAAACAGCTTTGCTAGGAACTCAAGAATATAAGCTATTGGGGGAGAGAAGGGATCAATGTGATTATTCAAGGCCTATGAAGAGAATCTTTTACATTTGCCACTATATAACCTTCTTGTCGAAGCTTTATGGGACGAGATCAGAATATGCTTTACTGACATACAAAGGTTGGGGAGCCTGACTATGGTTGGAATCGGAGCAGCCAAGCTGTCAATTTGAGGGTTTGAAGGAAGGGGTGGAGCATCCCTGATGCATGAGTCAGGAGGTCCAGTACTGGGTCCAGAATCCATGGCTCCTCCTGGAAATGAGGCCACAGGAAGGGGAACCAGATAGAAAGGGAGGAAAGGCGTACAGGAGACCCGAGGGCCAATCGTGAACAAGAGCATCCCTTGTTGACTCCCCGGAGGGAGGATCAGGGCAAAGTAGCTGCTGCATTTGGCATTCATGGACGTGGCAAAAAGGTCACAGCAAGGCTGGCTCCATTTGTGGAAAATCTCTTCCGCCACTTCCTTTTTTAGGGACCACTCATGAGGCATCAGAAATCCTCTGCTGAGTTTGTCTGCAATCACGTTGGATTTCCCAGGGATGTACATTGCTATCAGAAAATGTTGGGAGGAGGTTGCCCAGTGCCATACTCTCAGGACCTCCCGACAAAGGGGGTAAGATCTGGTTCCTCCTTGCTTGTTTATGTACCATGCAGCTGACATGTTATCCGTCTGTATTGCAATAATTCCTAGCAGAAGAGAGTCCTAGAATGCTAAAAGCACTGCTCTCATCTCTAGTGCATTGATGTGCAAATGGGCCTCATGATCCTGCCAAGTGCCTTGAACTGTCCTTCCCAGATAATGCCACCTACACCCTATCTAGGAAGCATCCGTGGTCACTGTGGCTAATGGCTGGGGAGAAAGAAAGGGACAACCTAATGTCACATGTGTGGAGTAAACCCACCAATGAAGGGCTTTTCTGCATCATTCCATTATCAAAATTTGGTTCGTCATAGGTAGTTCCTGCATGGACCACTACATAAATAGTAGCCACTGTAGTATTCTCATGTGCAGGCGTGCTAATGGAATCAGGGTTATTGCAGCTGCCATGGTTCCCAATACTTTGAGGATTGTTTTTGCTTGTACTTTTCTCTTGGAAAGAAGGTTTGTCATCATATTTGTTGTATCTAGATCTGCTCCTATAAAAATGATATGCTGAGATGGCAATAAGGCAGAATTTTCATAGTTTATTGTGATTCCTAGTTGAGAGCAGAGATGTAAAGTGGTGTCTCTCGCTTTGGATAATAGATGCTCGGTGGTGGTGGTTAGGAGCCAGTCGTCTAGGTATGGAAACACTAAGAATCCTAGGCGCCTCAAGTGAGTTGCTACTACTGTCATAGACTTGGTGAACACTCTGGGGGCTGTAGTGAGGCCAAAAAGGCAGAGCTTGGAACTGGTATTAACTGGCTCCCAGCTGAAAGTGCAAATGACTCCTGGATCACCTGTCCATTTTTATATGGCAGTGTGCATCCTGGAGGTCTACACAGCACATCCAATCATGTCGTCCCAGGAAAGGGAGTACTGACTGCAGTGTTACCATCTGGAACTTTGACTTTCTCATTGATTTGTTTAACTTGCTGAGATCCAGGATGGCTCTCCAGCCTCGTTTTCTTTGGAACTAAAAAGAACCTTGAGTAAGTTCTGGATCCTATTTGATCTGCGGGGACTGCTTGGTTGACTCTTTTGTCTAGCAACTTTTGTATTTCTAGAGTTGCCTGATCCCTCTGACTAGGTGGAATGTCCAGGATGCTTTTTGTTTTGGGGATGGGGAAGGAAAAGGGTATGGAGTAACCTCTGGATACGATACTTTGTACCCACTTGTCTTTGGTTATTGTTAGCCAGGCTTTTGGGTACAAAGATAAGCGGCCCTCGACTGCCTCCAGAGACAGACAGGCGAGTCTCCTTTCAGGAGCGCTGAAAGGACTTACCAAGGAAGGATTCCCTGTCACTCTGGTTTTGCGGACACCCTCTGCCACATGGTCGGCGTCTTCCATTAGTGCTTCCCCCTCTGCCCTGGGAGAAGAATCACTGCGTATGTCCTGGAAAGCTCTCTGGGATTTTCAAATCCAGATTTTTCCTACTTTCTGTCCCTTTGGGTAAGGTCTGGTAGGTAGGGAAAAATGGAGTCCAATGGCAGAGAGAGTCTTTTCTTCTTGTTCACACCTGGTTAGTGCGTCTTTGAATTCTGGCCCGAACAAAGACAAGCCATCAAAAGGGGCATTCACAAAAGAAGATTTAAAGGGTTCGGCAAAGTCACACAAGCGCATCCAGGAATGTCTCTTTAGGGAAATTCCTGAACCCGCTGCCCTGCTTGCTCCATTTGCCACATAAGAAATAAGCCTCATGGAGGAGTTGACCACTGAGGTTAAGGTGAAGAGCTGAGAGGAAACCTTGTCTGATACCCCTTCAGCTACTGAACCTTGGAGGGTATCTCCTAGCTTTTTCAGGAAATCTCTCTGAAGCTTAGTAAAGCAAGTCAGATAATTCAGTGATCTAAGTGCAAAAGTCACTGAAGAGATGATGTGCTTTCCATATCTGTCCATCGTACAAGACTCTTTGTTCCGTGGATGGACAGAAGAGGACATCTCTGAAAGTTCCTTTTTGGTGGCTGCAACCAACACCATAGTATCTACTGGGACACCTTTGGTAAGAAATTCCTTGTCTGAGGGTGAGGTGAAGAATTTGTTTGGCCTCTGAGGAACAGGCTCCACTGAGTCTGGAGACTCCCACGCTTGTTGACTAACTAATTGCATCAGCTCGTAGAAGGGCGGAGACACCCAAGTGGTGGAAGGGTGATACCCAAAAGCCTTCAGGTATACAGACTCCACTTCAGAAGGGTTGATGGGCTTCCAGCCACCTCTCTGTTTTAGTATTTCCAGGATGTCTGCAAAGGAGACATCTTCAGAGGGTGACTCTTGGGACCCTTTTGAATCATCAAGGTCTGTATATGAAGTGATGGACTCCTCTGGGGAGTCTAGATGCTTCCTCTTACATAGTCTCTTTCGAAGGACCTCTTCAGAAGGGTATTTTAGAGAGGTTTTGGAAGAGAGGGGGTCACCTGATGGGGCCTCCTGAGGCCTAGGGTCTCCATATCTCTGTGGATGCAGTGATACTGAGACAGACACCACTGCCTTTGGGGGAAGAATGTCCCAACTCGAGAGTGGACCTGTCTGTGAAGACAGCAATCTCCTCATTACCTCAAAAGCCCCCCACCTCTGGTCTGAGGAGACTCCAGGCTACGAAGAACCAGAGGGAATCCCTGGAACCAAGGGGGTTGGCTCCAAGGCTGAGGTAGGAGCTGAGCTCACCCGAGCCGATGCCCAGAGAGGCAAGTTCAGATCTGACAACTGTCCAATCTGACTGTCCTCTCCAGACCTGACTGGAGAGCGTCAGCTCATAGACTCCTCGAGTTTGGATGGAACTGAGGATGTTGGAGCAATAGTCAGACCTGAATATCCCGAGATAGGTCTCGGCTCCAACGGTTCCACTATGATCAGTACTGGACACTCTGGCTCTGAGGTCTGAGATCACATCGGAAAAGGAATCGATGGTCACATGGCAGGTTTCGTCAGTTACGAAGCCCTCTGGGTTGGATCCAACAAGAGTTTGGCGAGCACTGGTGTCCTCAAAAGCCTCTGCACCACGCGATCCACATCATCATCAGACAAGCTCCTGGAGGATCGAGTGGAGGGAGCAGGAGATCTGGAAAACTGCAATAAAGGAGACCTTCAAGTGGGAGATACAGGTTCCAATTCAGGGGACCGACTCCACACATGAAACTCCAATGGCAATGGCATAGAAGGAGCCCAGGCAGAAGGCTTCTCAGGCTCGACAGCCTTCGGGTCCTAAGAAGAAACTTTAGATAACTTTTTTGATGGCTCTGACTGAGTGCTCGATGAAGAGGACCTTTTCCCCGACTTGTCCAATTTTGAAGAAGGGCATTGGTTGGACTTTGAAGGACCTTGACCTTCTTCAACTGCTTCTGAAAAAGAGGTCTTCAATAAGCCTCTCAAGATGAGCTTATTCTTTCTCTCTAGAAATACCCTGTGACTAAAGGAGTGACAGATAGTGCAGGACTCCTAAAGGTGAACTGGTCCGAGGCAGTAGACACAAATGGTATGGCCATCAGTTATGAACATTTTTTGGCTGCACTTTACACATTTTTCAAACCCCAAGGGTTTAGTTTTTTTAGAATCCTTGGAAGACATGACTAACAGCAACAACAATAGGAAAAAACAACCTACAACTCTATGGAAAACCAGAGAAAAGAGTAAGTATACAAAATCCATTACTAATTTTTTAAACAACTATCTCTTTTTTTTTTTTTAAACAAGTACAACAGCCAAACACAGGAAAAGGCCCTCTAACTAAAAAGGGCAGAAGCAGCTCTCTAACTTAAATGAGCTAGGCCTGGGTATTTAGAGGAAAAAACAAATGGAAAACCATAGGGGAAAAGCCCTCTAATTTATATGGGCTAAGGCAGTTCTCTAACTTAAATGAACTAGCCTATATTTATGTGAAAGAAAAACCCTTTAACTAAAATGGGCTTTCTAAATGTAAAGCCAGGATAGGGGAAGAAAGGCCTAAAGGAAATAATGATGGCCAAACAGCAAACACAACAGCAGAAAAAAGTGGAACACAGACAATTGACTAGTAACAATTAGCTGGATAAAAGGGATTGAAAAGAGTCTAATAATTTTCAAATATAAAGCAGAAAAAACTACTTAGCCAGAACCAGTATGAAGAGCACCCGATCTTGTTTAGCAGCAAACAAGATCTTGGGAACTCTCATAGTGCATCATGGGATAGGGTTTTAGCCATGAGCTAGTGGAAGACCTTGAGCTTTGTATAAGACTGAGTCGTAACAGAGGATTGGTTCCGAACCCAACCTGCTAAGAATGAAAACGAGATAGGACAACATCACATCTGATGTTTTTTCACAACAACCAGTGGGACTATGACCATACACCCAATCTGAGAAGTATGCCACACACACTTGAGAAGAAACTGCTGAATGTGCATACTCTACAACTGGATAATAACTATCTGAATGAATGTATTAGGTGCAAACAAGCTCTTAGGGTAGTGAGACTGTTTAAATTCCCTTATGGCATGGTTAAATGTTCTGATGATTATTATAAGCTTACAGCTATGTTCGATAGGCATGGAATGGAGTTATTGGACTGCATTGTTAAATACAATTTATCTCGTATTAATGTTTTATTTAATGAAGAAGACTATTGTCATTACTACCAATACAGAATGACATAATTTCCACATATGAAGGAAAAATATTGACTCTGAGGGGGTTCACCATCTATAAAAAGAAGTTATGTACTTACCATAACGTTCCCTGTGAATTGTTCATCTCGCCTTCATTCTTTACTGATGGGTTCGGAGCCGATCCCTCGGCTCCAATACAGCCAATTGCAAAGCTTGAGGTCTTCAAATAGCTCGAGGCCAAGTTCCTATCCCATGATGCACCTGTGAATTACCTCAGATCTTATTTGCTGCGTATACTAATACCATATGTCATTCTTACATTCCTAGAGAAAAGGAAGAGAAGGTTTGAGTAACCAGGATGGAACCAGCACCTCGGACGTAAGAATGAAGGCGAGATGAATAACTCACATGGAATGTTATGGTAAGTACATAACTTCTTTATGTGAAGATGTCCAATCTCGCTATTCATTCCTTACTGATGGGTAGCGTCTCAAGCACCATCAATCTAGGGTGGCTGACGGGAGTATATTTCTCAGGACCATGGATCCAAAGGAGGCCCTGTCCCTGGAGGCATTGTCAACTTTGTAATGAGTGATAAAAGTATGAGGTTTTGACCAAGTGGCTGCTGCACAAATATTATCAATAGGAATTCTGTCAGAAAAGGCAAATGATTTAGAAACTGCTCTGGTTGAGTGAGCTTTAATCTTGTGTTGCAAAGGTATATTGGCAGCTGAACAGGCAAAGGTGATACAATCAGATAACCATTTAGACAGAGTAGTTTTAGTCACTGGTTCCCTTTCCTGGAATCTGAAAATGAAACAAAAAGCTGGTCTGATTTCCTAAAATCTTTTGTTCTTTCCAAACAGAAACTGAGCTGTCTGTGAACATCTAGTTTGTGTAGCATATACTCTAAATTGTTAGAATGATTGGGGAAGAAAACTGGCAAATCAATAACTTGGTTGAGATTGGTTTCAGTGCAAACTCTGGGCAAGAATAAGGGATTTTTTCTAAGTGATACTCTGTCAGGGTGAAATATCAAATAGGGAGGCTTGATGGATAAAGCCTGAAGCTCTGACACTCTGCGGGCAGAAGTAATAGCTACCAGAAAGATGGTCTTCCAAGACAAAAATTTGAGACCACAAGATGAAGCTGGCTCAAATGGTGGGAGAATTATACGTGAAAGCATAAAATTTAGATTCCATGGAGAATATGGAGATTTCACAGGAGGTCTCATATGAAAAGTCCCTTTGAGAAATGCCCTGGATAACTTGTGAGACATGATATTCAAACCTTCAAATCCAAGATGAAAATTAGAAATAGCAGTCAATTGTACCCAAAATGTTGCTGCTGTAGCTCCTTCATTGAAAATCATAGTCAAGAATTCTAAAATGGAAGCAATAGGGGCTTGGTAAAGATCAATATTATTTTCTGAGGCCCATATAGAAAATTTCTTCCATTTGCTAAGATATAGTTTTCTGGTAGAAGATTTGTGAGAGGACAAAAGGATCTGTTTTGTCTCATTGGAAAGGTTATGGAACCTGGCTATGAAGGGAACTGGAGCAGCCAAGCTGTCAGCTTCAGGGACTGCAGAGAAGGATGAAGGTCTCCCGACGGGTGTGTCAGAAGGTATGGAACTGGGTCCAGGATCCAAGGATCCTTCAAAAGATGAAGTCGAAGAAAGGGGAACCAAATCTGACGAGGTCAATGAGGGGCTATAAGAATGATAGTCCTTCCCAGGGATTTTGCTTTCTGTAGAACCTTGGGTATCAACGGGATTGGTGGAAATGCATAGAGGAGACCCGGAGGCCAATCATACAAGAGTATGTCCCTTGGGGCTTCTCCTGGAGGAGGAATGAGGGCAAAGTAGCTTCTGCATTTTGTGTTTATGTGACTGGCAAAAAGGTCGCAGCAAGGCTGGTCCCACCTGTGGAATATCCTGTCCGCAATTTCTTTCTTGAGGGACCACTCGTAGGGCAACAAGATTGCCCTGCTCAGTTTGTCTGCTATCATGTTGGATCTCCCCGGGATGTGCATTGCCAACAGAAAGCGCTGGATGGAAAGAGCCCACTGCCAAACTCTGAGAGCCTCACGACAAACGGGGTAAGACCTGGTTCCTCCTTGTTTGTTCAAGTACCAGACCACCGACATGTTGTCTGTCTGAATCGCAATCGTACCCAGAAGGAGAGAGTCCAGAAAGTATTGCAACTCCAAAAGTACTGCTCTCATCTCTAGGACATTGATTTGCAGATGTGTCTCTTGATCGGTCCATGCACTTTGGGCAGTCTTTCCCTGAAAATGCCCCCCACTCTATCAGGGAAGCGTCCATTGTCACTGTGGCCACTGGAGGGGGTAGCACAAATGGGCGTCCTATCGTGACATGAAGTGAGGTCAACCACCACTAAAGGTCCTTCTTGCAAGAATTTGTGATCATTATGGCGTGATTCATGGGGAGCTCTTGGTAAGACCACTGAGTGAACAATAGCCACTGAAGTATTCTCATGTGCATACGAGCAAATGGTATGGCTAGAATTGTTGCTGCCATCATATCTAATACTTTCAGAACTTCCGATGCGGGGCTTTGTCCTTTGATATCAGAATGCTGATGCTGACGAAGAAGAGAGACTCTTTCTATTGGAAGCCTTAGAGTGGTGGTAGTGGTGTCCAATTCTGCTCCTATAAAAACCAGAGATGGTCTGCACCTGTCACCACTGGGATTCAGGTTACTGGCTAAGGCTCTTGCCACCCCATATAGTGCCTTTTTTAGGCAAAGTTCAAAGGACAAAACCACCACAGCAACAGGTACAAGCATGCAAATTCTGAAGGTAATGCTACTCAATGCTAGAAGTCTAAACCTCAAAATGCACTCTCTCGAGGCACTCCTAAAAATGGAGAACATTGATATCTGTGCAGTAACTGAGACCTGGTTCAAGGCTCCAGAGGGCACCCCTGCAATACCAGGCTACAACTCTAGCCACACCTTTCGGCCACCAAACCAGGACCGAAACACTAGAGGTGGAGGAGTGTCCATATTCAACAAAGATATTCACACCACCAGGCTAGTTGCCCAACACAATGCATCTGAAATTCTCCAGGTGTAACTAACACTAGGTAAGACTGCAATCCAAATTGTAGCTTGCTACAGATCCCCCACCATGCCCCAAGATTCTCACTACACCTTTCTAAACATACTGGAAAGTATTAAGATACAACCAAACACCCTAATACTGGGTGATTTCAACTGCCCTGCCATTAACTGGGAAAACTCGTGTACCAACACCTTTGCTCAACAGTTCTTGGAATTCATAAATTCCAACACCCTGGATCAACTAATCCATAGTCCCACCAAGGGCTCCAATATCCTAGACCTGGTCATTACCAACATGGGAAATCGATGCTCCACACCTATGGTCATCCCCTTGTTTGTCAGGTCTGACCATAAGCTAATCACCCTTAACATCCACATCCCACCCCCCAGTAAGGAAACCTCCATAAAAAAACTTCTCCAAAGCCAACTTCATGATACTCAAGTCAGAAGTGACAAACTTCATGACATCCATGCAGATGGGAACTGAAAGTTCGACTGTTGAATCCTACACTAAGGCACTGTACGAGCACATCCACTCATGCATGAATCATGCCATCCCAAATAGAACCAAGATGTTCTCCTCCAAAAAAAGGAAGCCAATCTGGTGGTCCCCTGCCATAAACAAACTTTACAACAAAAGGAAGAAACTGTTGCAGAAGAGAGGAAAATCC
The DNA here is from genome assembly GCF_019279795.1 of Protopterus annectens. Lineage (NCBI taxonomy): Eukaryota > Metazoa > Chordata > Ceratodontiformes > Protopteridae > Protopterus > Protopterus annectens. The sequence continues at coordinate 1,918,839,791 of NC_056743.1, read as the reverse complement.
CAGGATGCAAAAACTCCCTTACCAGCCTCAGTAAGAAGCTGAGATCCATCATAAAATCCTCCAAAGCTTGTTATGAAAATAAAATTGCCAAAGATTCCAAAGACAACCACAAGCCATTCTATAACTATGTAAAGAATCTAAATGGCAATGCTCAGATCTGCTCTGAGCTACAACAGAATGGCATTAAATATACTGATTCCAAAAATATTGCCAATATCCTGGCAGATCAATTCAGTGCCAACTTCACCCCCCTCTCACCCCCTAAATGGCCCATCTCAATACTGGAAGATTACAAATTCCGGTAATAACAGCCACATAGGTAAAAAACGCACTCTCCAAAGTTAAGATACAGCATCCATGGGACCAGATGACATCCTGGGCTGTGTATTACATGAACTACAAAATGAACTGGCACCTCACCTAAGTGTCATGGTTAATCATAGCCTCACCTCAGCTTCGTGCCCACTGAGTGGCGCACAGCTACAGTTATCCCACTCCACAAGGGAGGATCCACCTTGGATCCCAGAATCTATCGTCCCATCAGTATGACGAGCCTGATCTGCAAGACCATGGAACTTATAAACAAAGACATTGACAAACTTCAAACATGGGACCCCACCCAGTTTGGGTTCGTGAAGGGCCGATCTTGTCTCCTGAACCTGACTGACTTCTTTGAATCAGTCTCCAGAGCCATGGGCGAGGGTAAGATGGTCCACACAGCCTTTCTGGACTTTGCCAAGGCCTTTGACACCATCCCCCACTCTGGAATCATAGATAGATTTACTAAGCTGGGCATTAATCCCTACATCACTCAATGGGTTGCCAACTGGCTTACTGACAGAAACCACACTGTAAAAGTAGTCGACTCCAAATCCAGCTCCAGACAAGTGACAAGTGGAATACCTTAAGGTTCAGTCCTGGGACAGCTCTTGTTTCGAATCTACTTCTCTGAAGTACAGGCCAACACTAAGGGACTCTGGCTAACAAAGTTCGCAGATGACTGCAAACTGGGAGCTATTATTGAATCCCCAAATGATGTGGATACTTTACAAAAGGGCCTTACAGAAACAGATGCTTTGTGCCAGAGCCATGGGCTCAAGCTCAATCCCAAGAAATGTATAGTTATCCCCTTTGAGAAAAAACATGTACCCGTGAATTACCACATAGGTGGCAGTACACTAAACACTGAAAGTGTGATAAGAGACTTAGGGACACAGGTGGACAGTGGTCTCACCTTCGATAACCACATCGCCACAACAGTCAGGAAATCCTTCTATGTGGCACACCTCATCACTAAGGGTTCTTCATCCAGGAAAAAGGAGGTTATTGTCCCACTGTACTCATCCCTCATTAGACCCATTATAGAATACGACGCCCCATTTGGTATGTACCTCTCAAGACATCTGCAACAACTGGAAAGGCCACAGAAATAACTCACTAAAAGAATCACAGGCCTAAAGCAGATGCCCTATGCTGACCGCCTTAAAAAACTCCAGCTATACTCTACTCTGTCACATATCGTCTACTCAGAGGCGATCTCTGTTTAACATACAAGGCCATGTCAAACCCAGAGCTGTTGGACATGCTACACTTAAAGAAATCCTAATCCCTCAGAGCCACACACTCCAGGGATCTAAACCTTGTCATCACAATAAACAAAACATGCTGGAGGGATAGGTTCTTGACCCAGTGACTCCCCAGACTCTGGAATAGACTGCCCATACATGTCAAGCAGAGTGCCTCTTTGGCCCTCTTCAAAAAAAACCTTGACAATTGGATGGGAGAAAGGAAATTCACCCAGGGGATCACGGCAGTCGGCCTGCTAGACAGGGGTCCAGGGAAGTAAATAGTGTGGGAAGAAATAGCCAGGGAATTGTTATGTCTAGGCTTGTAGAGGCCCTAGGGCTGATAGCCTAGTACCAACCTATGAACCTATGAACCAATGACATGCTGCGATGGCGACAAGGCAGATTTTTCTGAGTTGATTGTAATGCCCAGATGATTGCAGAGTGACAGAGTGGACTCCCTGGCCTGAATGAGTAGATGCCTGTTGGTGGCGGTAAGGAGCCAATCGTTTAGGTACAGAAACACATGGAATCCTAGACACCACAGGTGAGCCGTGACTACTGCCATGCATTTGGAGAACACTCTGGGGGCTGTAGTGAGACCAAACGGGAGGGCTCGAAACTGATAGTGACTGGCTCCCAGCGGGAAGCACAGGTGTTCCTGGGATGGTCTGGCCATTTTTATGTGGTAGTACGCATCCTTGAGATCTATTGAGCACATCCAATTGTCTTTCCTTAAGAAGGGAAGTATAGACTGAAGCATGACCATCCGAAACTTCTCTTTCTTTACGTATTGGTTCAGTCTGCTTAGGTCCAGTATGGGTCTCCAGTTCCATGTCTCCTTTGGAACCAAAAAGAATCTTGAGTAAGTTCCAGATCCTGTCTGGTATTCTGGGACTGGTTGGATGACTCTTTTTCTTAGCAACGTTTGGACCTCTACTGTTGCTTGATCCCTGTACCTGGGTGGAACATCCGAGATTCCTCTTATGATTGGAGGGGTATGGCGAATGGTATGAAGTATCCTCTGGAAATGATACTTTGTACCCAGATGTCTTTTGTTATATTGAGCCAGGCATCTGGGTACAAAGATAAGCGACCCCCGACTGCCTCCAGAGCAGGACAGTTGGGGCTCCTCTCAGGAGCGCTAGTAGGGTGTCCCAGAGAAGTGATCTCTGTGACCCTGGTGTTGCGGACCCCCTCTGCCGTGAGGGCGGCGTCTTCCATTATTACCCTCTCCTCTGCCCCTGGAGGGGGGTTCACCACGTGTGCTCTGAAAGGCTCCTCGGGCTTTTCGGAACCACATTTTCCCTCCCCTTTGACCTTTAGGGTATGGTCGGGCAGGGGAGGAAAAATGGACCCCGATGGCAGACAGAGTCTTTCCGTCCTGTTCACACCTGGTTAAGGTTTCCTTCACTTTAGGCTGGAAAAGGGACGAGCCATCAAAGGGAGTGTTCACGAAGGAAGACTTGAAAGGTTCCATGAAGGAATACAAGCACATCCAGGAATGTCAAGAATAAAAACAATATGTTGGTCACACATGGCTGTAAAACCTTTTAATACTTAAAAGAAGTGAGCGCTTTCACGGATACAAACCTCTTCATCAGACTAGTAGAAAATACATGCAAGAACTCATTCATAAAGACACTGCAATTAAGAATGCACCAATCAAAAGCAAAACATTAATTCAAAATCACATATTAAAGATGCATGATGTTTAAAAACAATATATATATATATATATATATATATATATATATATATATATATATATATATATATATTAATATTAAAACCTATGTATCAATTATTATTAAGCCTCATATTAAAATAATGCATAAAAAAGTATATAAAAATATATCAAAGATGTATATATGAATATATACATGTGTATAGGAAATAGAGCATAATGTTTCAATAGTCTGGTCCTCAAAAAGGATTTAAGGACACCATACTATTTAAGCCTGGTGGTTTATCAGCTTGTAGCTAAATGATCCACTTCTGTTCAATAGCCTCTGTACTGTTCTTAAGGTCTCCCCCCTCTAACTCTCTGAGACAGTTTCCAAAATAAAAAAATTAGACTTATGGGCAGGAACTTCTTTACTTATATGCATGGCTAATGCATTATTTTTTTTAGCATTCCTGATATCTCTAAGATGTTCCAACACCCTATCTTTAAAGGGACGATTTGTCTTCCCTATATAGAAGACAACACTGTGTAGAAACATAAGTATACCACATTGTTGTTGCGGCAATCAGCATAGAACGTGGCCTCAATCTTAAATCCTAGATGGGGGTGAGTGAACTGTCCCCCAGAGAAAATCGAAGGACAGGCCATGCATCTCCTACAGGTGTAAGTATTCAATCTATCAGATAGAATATACTTACGATCATCTATTGTCCTGTAACATGTGAAACACCAGGAAAAAGCCAACCAGCGTAGACAAAGAAGTAGGCAACCCAAAAAAACTCCAGTTGCGAAAAAGGTTAACGTATGTTTAATAATAACGTTTTCGCTCCTAGAAACCCAAGAGCTTCTTCAGACATTAAAAAAAAGGCGCCAAATGACTTTTATATACAACAACACTTGATGTCATTTCCTGTACAATTCCCAATAAAACATTCTTTCTTTAAATCAGTTTTTTAAAATATATAATAAAAAATATATGTGTATATATATCATATATATATTTATATTAAAAAGAAATGTTTTGTTTACCATGTTAATTAAACCTATGGTCAAACCCCTAAGAAAATTATTAAGGGAAACCAATTGTTTAATATTTTAATTTTTTAATTTTAATTTTACCTCCACATGGTACCTTAATTAAATATTCAAACAACACAGTACCAAGTACTCGATTCCTTAAAAAATGAACTAAAGTAATTCATTATGCCCCATTTGGTTATATCTTATAGAACAACCAATACACGTCTAATCAATTTGGTTTAACCCGCACACACAACACTTAAAAGGAAGTGCCAAAAGTAGAAAATATTCAATAAAAAGTTATCACAAATATTTAACATACATCCAAAATTACACATTTTTTCAAAAGTGGATGAAAAGGTGATATCAATTCCTGAGGTAGCTTTTATATTTAAGAATAATAGATATATTACATAAGTCATTTAGACCAGGTGGAGAAAAGGCATTCAATAACAGCTGCCATTCTAATTCTTTTAATTCAAGGAGTAGTGGCTGAGGGCCCCCCCTAATCCCTACTTTCACACCATCAATCCCCATAAAGGAAAAACTATGTCCCATATTATCTAGAACATGTTTAGAAAGGGCGTTGTCCGTTTTTTTATTTTTTATTGCATAATTATGTTGGTACACACGGTCCCGTAATCTACGGTCCGTTTTTCCAACATAAAATGCCGGACAACAGTTACACAAAGCAATGTAAATAATGGACCTAGACTCACAGAAAAACTTCTGTCTGATGTAAAATTTTTCACCCCTAATAGTGAATGAATTTCCTGTTCTTAAAAGCCTGCACCAATTGCAGAACCCACACTGAAATGTGCCAGTCTGTCTAGACGCTTCACAGGGTTTATTTTCGTTCTGTAAAAGTTCCTTCAAGTTCTTACCTCTTTTAAATATGAACCCAGGGAAATCACCTAAGATATCAAAAAGGTGACTATTGTTTGCAATAAACTCCCAGTTTTTCTTAACTATACTGCAAATGTTGTGAGTATGTTTATTATAGGTTAAAATAAACCTGTTTTTAAAATCCACCTCTGGGGGACAAAACTCATGGATTACAATGGAACGTTCAATCAGAGGGGGATTTTCTACATCTTCACCCAAGTCCACCCCAAGCACCATCGAGCTTTGATGGTTACTTCGTGTGGCACCCTGTAGAAGAGGTTGGTAAAACCCTGTGTTTCTTTTAAATGAAACCTCATCAATAAGGTTATCCAAGAACTCAATGGGGTATCCCCGATTTAGGAACATATTCCTAAGGGTGTTACATTCCTCTTCAAAGTCAGTAAGAGTACTACACATTCGTGTCGCTCTCACTAATTGGCCTTTGAAGATGGACTTCTTCTGGTTCAAGGGGTGGTTACTAGAAAAGTGAAGAAAGACATTGCAGTAGGTAGTTTTCCTAAAAATCTTAGAACAAAAGCAGTTATTATGTAAATCTTTAACCAGTTTCACATCCAAATATTCAACTTCACTCGTTGAAAAATTATGTGTGAATGTCAAAAAAGAACATGACTCATTCATGTAATTCACCAAATTAGTAGCCGTGTCAGAATTCCCATCAATAAGGACAAATGCATCATCTAAAAACCTAGTGTAGAATATAGAAGCCTCCTTAAAGAGGGTATTGAAAGGAATTTCTTTTCCCAAAATGCTACCACTAGGTTCGCCACACTTCCCCCACATGGTGATCCCATAGCTATACCCCTTTTCTGAATATAGTGTTCATTGTTAAAGATGAAAAAATTTGATGACAGAATAATATCAAGTAAAGTAGTGACCACATATATCTCATCCTTTGGGGCTTTCATATCAATAAGCATGAGTTCCACCCATTCTACAGCTTCAAGATGTGGAATAGAGGTATACAGATCAACCACATCAATAGTGAGGAAGCTGTAGGAAGGACAGAACGGGATAGTGTTGATAGCATTTAAGAAAGACCACGAGTCTTTACAGATTTGAGGAATGTTCTTGAGATATTTACGTAAAATGTGGTCAACTACTTTGGCACTGGGATGGGTGATACAACATCTCCCATCTACTAGTGCACGCATAGGGGGATCCTCTAAATTTTTATGTATCTTGGGGATACCAAACATGATGGGAACTCTGGGGAAAGCTATATTGATGTAATCAAACGTATCAATATCTATTTTCCCTTCAATGAATAAATCTCTCAGGTAACCTTTTATTCTATTATATTGACTTGTAGTCTCATTTGCAGAAGACTTTTCATAAGCTGGGGAATCCAGAATTTTTTCCATTTTGATACATAATCGGCCTTTTCTAAGATGACCAAACCGCCACCCTTGTCTGGCTTAATGACTCTAATTGGTGAATTACACAAATTTTTCAAACAACTTCTTTGTTCGGAAGTAATATTGCTATTACCATCAAACCATCTTATCTTTTTAAAAAGGTGTCTAAGGTCCAATTCACAAGCATACTCGAATGTCTGCAAAGTAGGGTGGAGAGGGGGATTAAACACACTTAACAACTTGAAAGGGGGTTTTTCTTTACATGTTCCACCATTAAACAGTACCTTAAGATTCATACCTCGTACAAAGCATTTGAGGTCAATCAGTAATTTAGGCAAACTAACTTTTTGGTCGGGAACAAAGGTTAACCCAAGGGCCAACAGTTCAATCAGGTCTTGTTCTATTTTAATGTCAGAGAAATTGTAGACAAAAAAGTCCCCTTTTATATTTGACAAAATAATAGGCTTCTGCGTTTCATGTGGAGTTTCAAAAGAAGGAAAAACCACATTTAAACTTTGTTCAAGTTCTTCTGCTGCTGAAAGTTCTTCCGCCTAAAAAAGGTTTTTGATTCCCTTTATAGTTGGGCCGGAAACCTTGTTTAGTATAAGAAGCCTTTAACCTGTTACTTCTTCTCGGTTGTTGTGAAGAAGGCCCTTCATCCCCATCATCAAATTCCTGATGAGATTCATCGATCGAATTCAAAGGAAAATCAACATTTCTGTCCTGAATATCCTCATTTTTATTCTCATTCTCCTTTTGATTTTTAGGCCCTTTAAGGTATTTGACCAAATTTGGATAGGCTAGATCATTAGTGTAAGCTAGCCGATCTCTTACTAATTTTTTGCCCTTATTGATTTTTAATTTCATTAAAAGGCCATCAATACTTTCGAAAATACGGGCATAATCATATTTATACCGCAGGAAGTTTATATCTGCTTTAATCAGTTCATTCAAATTATTAGCTTCACTTAATAATGACTCAATGTATTTCTCATAATGATTTGCCATCAGTTCAAGTAATTCCAACCCTTGTTTATTAAAAAGGTTGGATAATTCAGAAGCAAAACCAGAATCAACAAACAAATTAGTAGGGGTAAAGGAATTCCTTAACCCCTTGGGTACCAGCTTTTCCTTTAAGCACTGTTTAAAATAAGAAACTTCCAGCTGGAGTTTCTTTATCTTGAGCATTTTAATGTCAAGAAGTTTCAAATTAGTGGAAATAGAGCTTTCAGCATTACCTGTAATATCCGAACCGGTGGTCGTCGAAATAGGGGTGGTTGGTGAGCCAAACAAGAGACTTTCGGTATTCCTCACCCACTGACCAAAAATGGGTTCGCCAATAAACCCCGGACGGTTATTTTGAACTAAACCATTATTGTTCACATTTCCCAGCATCTGATTTCCAACATCAATGGCATTGGAGCGGCTGTTCCCATGTTCTTGCCTCTGAAAATTAGAACCCGTTACATCCATAGTTGCAACATCAGCATTCGAATTCTGTAAGCCGGTAACTAGACGTGGAACCTGTCCCGGTGGAATCGAGGAGGTAAAACAACTTTCCGGTCTCGCTTGGTTGCTGTTCACTTGTTCTTGTCTTTGTGAAGAGGGGAGCCTCTGTTCAATACTAGCTCCATTCAAACCTTCCGTAGAATTGAGTAAACAGGGAGTTTGTTCAGGTAAGAATGAAGAGACCGGCAACCTTTCCAGTCTCGCTTCATTCTCAATAATTTGTGAACCATTAATACTCGATGGCATCGGCACCCGGCTGGTTTCCAAGCTGTCAAGCCGTGAGTTTAATAAGTCCAACCGTTGTGTTAGGCTAGACAGTAAAGTAGC